>NC_141006.1:72435261-72782906 GCF_052327205.1 Somniosus microcephalus
ACAGAGCTGCCTAGTGATGTTAGAGGTATTAGTGCTGGGTAAATTTAACAGGTAAGTGTTCACATTTTAACATTATAATTCTCACTGGGAGTGTTTACTTAGCAGATTTAAATGCACACCCTACATAAGATTTTTAATAAGAATATTTTCTATAGATATAATATATACTGTGCATATAGAGTGTAAAATGGACATCTCCTTACGTGCTATTTTATGTGAGGGTAGGTTAGCAGAGTGGTTATGTTACTGGACTAGTAAATGGGCCTGGACTAATGATCCAGAGACATGGGGGTGATTTTGTCAATGGGGCGCATTGGAGGCGGGACTGCTGCTTGTTGGGTTTTAGTCCCGCCTCCATCGACTTGTGGCCAACCCACGCTATTTTCCCTTGATTGACCTTGTTAAGCCCGCCCAGCGGGCTCAGCAGGCCAATGAAGGGGAAGCCAGTTACAGAGAACGTCAGCATTTGACGTTTCACCTGTCAAAAATTTTTGACAGATGAATTGTCATTGTTTGACAGCTCTGTGAAGCTGTCAAACACTGACATTCTCTGTAGTTTGATGAGTCCTTGTGTTCAAGACTCATCAAACCTCTTTTGTGAGCAGAAATTAGATGGTTGTTGCATCAGAGAATGCAGCCGCCATTCTGTCATCTCTGCCGGTGAGATGCGAGACTCTCCGCATCCCCAACTGTTGAAGCTTGCAGGAAGAAACAAAGGTAAGGAAACACTTTCCACTCACCTCACATACTCACCTCTCCACACTTGCACCCATCACTTACCTCCACAGCGCACTTTTGGACCCCTCCGACCCTCGCAGGCCCACTGCTCGCCTCGGTGACCCCGACGTCGGGAAGCCCGCGCCTCTGCTGGAAAAATGGGGATAATCCTCTTAACTGCCCATTAACCACCTGTTAACAGGCAGTTAAGTGGCTGTAATCCCTTTCCCACCTCCAGGAGACGGGACCCGGCGCGGGTCGGCTAGTCACCTCCTGGGAAGATGGCACAGATGCGGGTTGGGGGCGGGATGGGTACCCGCCCCCAGATTCTACAATTTTCCCTCCATTTTACCGCCTCCAAACCCGCCTCCCCAGGGCTGGCAAGATCGCGCCCATGAGTTCAAACCCCACCACAGCAGCTGGGTAATTTAAATTCAATTAACAAAATAAATCTGGAATAAAAAGCATGAAACTACCAGATTGTCGTAAAAACCCATCTGGTTCTCCAATGCCCTTTAGGGTAGGAAATCTGCCGCCCTTACCTGGTCTGGCCTATAGGTGACTCCAGACCCACAGCAATGTGGTTGACTCTTAACTGCCCTCTGAAATGGGCCAGCAAGCCACTCAGTTGTATAAGGTAGCTCACCACCAGCACCTTCTCAAAAGCAATTAGGAATGGGCAATAAATGTTGGCTTTGCCCGCGACACCCACATCCTGTGAACAAATTTAAAAAAATTGAGTCTCAAGTCAAGATGATGGGAAACGACTATTATCTGCATCTGAAGCAACAGCACCCATAGGGCGCTGACCTTTTAAGTTAGATTTAATTTAAAGCTTTGTGTTTAATACCTATTTGAGTTATGGAGATATCCCCTTGTCTACGGGTTGCAATGTGTCCAGTTTTTGATGGATTGGGTTTTTGAGTAGGCAGTTCAGAAATTATGAAAATATCTGCCTTTGTAAGTGGAAGCCTGTCTCCTAACCTCAATGATTTCTGTTTTGTCTGATGTGGAATGATTAATATTTTCAATACATTTTCATCATCGATAAAGAAAGCATCAGAACCCATCCATAGTCTCACTCCCAGTCCCTGCCTGCCCCATGCACAGTTTGGGACTTTGTAAAAAGATAGAAACCAGTCTCACTGTGAGCATGCACCCAATCTTTGCCAATTTAGTATTGGCTTGTGGCACTTCTATCCAACTTAGAATCTGTGTTTAACTTTGAAGGTACAAAGTTCAAATAAAACTGGACGCATTTACTTGAAGAAGAATATTCAGAAGGACATGTTGTTCAAAACTCAGAGTGTGGGGCATAAAACTGTCCTCTACATGAATTAGTTGATGGAAGAGTTACTGCCACTTATTCTCACAATTAGTTCTCTAAAGCAGGAGTTATCACAGAGCTGGGGTAAGGAGTAGAAATACTACATTTACAAAAGTCACGATAGGGCAGAACAGGTGGGACATGATGCTTCATGCAAGGGAAGTGCACCACCTGATTTTCCCCCCATTCTCCTCACCCGTCCTAAATGGGGGAAAAGCTTTTCCCACTTGATCTTTATTAGGAGTTGATTGTAGTTACACTCTGTTAGTATACGCTCAGTTCTTATCCCTGATACACAAATATATGGACAATAACAGGTCAGTTAGGAAATTGCACGCATCATTTTACATGGATGCAAATGGTTGTGTCATTTGTTAAAATAAGGAAATTGCTTTCACTTTAGACAATGGGGTTGCTGCAGGCATCCTTGTGTCCCTGACCCTAAGCAGATTGTGCTGTGGCTCAGCTCTTCCTGCGTGTCCAATTGGGACTCGGAGCCAGTTAAACTCAACAAGCAACTCCAGTGTAAGGCCGGCCTTCTCTTCCTGCTCTGAATGTGCTGAATGGCAGGATTCAACAAGCTAGCGAGTGCAGCTGTTTCCTGGTTACAGCTCGGTGTCCCTCACACTTCTCAGAATCTTGTGGAAGGGTTTCTACCATATGGACCACGGTCTCCTAATCAGCAATACATCATCTTCCTTCCTAACATTTCTTCAAAGTGCTGGGATTCTCAGATCACTGTATGGATTGAAAATTGAAAGGAGCGTTTTTATTTCTGGGAATACGAATGTTTAGGACTTTATCAATGGCCCACATAGACCTAAGGCTCCAATAACCAGCCACCAACCTGTCTGGGACAGGCAGAAATGTGCTGGGGCACATACGGATTTACTGTTAGCTGTCTGTGGGGTAAGTAAATCAACTTTTAACTTTCTTGTCGCTGTCAACTCCCAGCAGAATCTGCAATGAAGTGAAGTGATTGTATTAACAGAGGTTTCTAGCTTGCTAAACTTAAAAACTCAAAAGTCCAACAACACAAAGCTAACCTGGGATTAACGTTGATACTGTACTTGAGGTAACGACCATTTTAGTGATTATAATTTTGCAATGAAGTTCAATTTGAGAGTAATGGTTTTTACCCAATAATTTTGATGAAAGACATTTTGAAACCTTTTGAAAACCATCTCTGTAAAGTTGCAAAGATTTGCATGTTTTCCTGCCATTCTAATGGATCGCTGCACTATACGGTGATTTGAGAATGAAGGATATTTGTGATCTGTGCTGAAATCCAAACCAGTAATAATACATATATTTTTAAGCATATCCTGTTGATGTTAGTGTTATACAGAATATATACTTTTCCTGTACTTGGAGCAAGAGGTTTGTATCTGAATGTTTTTCTTACACTAACAATGGGAGCATGCGTATGTGAGAGTCACGTAGCCAAGAAAATGTTCCATTTATATGCTGTCTTCTTACACTCCTATTATCGCTGCTGCCATCTCCTAATTATGTTTTTTCTATACATGTTTCATTTTTACAAGTAAGTGAAGACAGATCAAGAAAAATGAACCAATTAAACTGTTTCCATTATTCCCTTTATGCATACATTCATTCATGTCATTCTTTTAAATCTGAAATTTATATCTCTTCTGTTTCTTCTTCCCGTGCAGTTTTCCTGACCCTTTGCTTGCTGTTGCCTTTCTTTCACTATTTACTTTTTTGCTTCTTTTTAGAAACATAGAAACATAGAAGATAGGAGCAGGAGTAGGCCATTCGGCCCCTCAAGCCTGCTCCGCCATTCAATTAGATCATGGCTGATCATCCAAATTCAGTACCCTGTACCTGCTTTCTCCCCATATCCCTTGATCCCTTTAGCCTTAAGAAATATATCTAACTTCTTCTTGAATATATTTAATGAATTGGCCTCAACTGCCTTCTGTGGTAGAGAATTCCACAGGTTCACCACTCTCTGGGTGAAGAAATTCCTCCTCATCTCTGTCCTAAATGGCTTACCCCTTATCCTTAGACTGTGTCCCCTGGTTCTGGACTCCCCGGCCATCGGGAACATCCTTCCTGCATCTAGTCTGTCTAGTCCTGTCAGAATTTTATAAGTTTCAATGAGATCCCCTCTCATTCTTCTAAACTCCAGCGAGTACAAGCCCAATCGACCCAATCTCTCCTCATACGTCATTCCTGCCATCCCAGGAATGCTCTCCCATTGCCTCCATCCTTTTGTAGGTTTTTATTTTCACCGTCCAGATCCCAGCTGCCCTGACCAGAGCAAAGCAATGCACAAAATGCTCTGAGAAAATACGCAGTTCTGCATAGGCCCAGATATTGCTGGATAAATAGCGGCGAGTTCCCAGCGCCCGTCATTATGGGTGCGTTAAAAAAAAACAGCAATTTGTGGCGGAGAAAAGATGTGCCATGACTTCCGATTCGCCACAGATTGGCCGGCTTGCGTTGCTCTGCCGTTACCCTGGCCAAACCCGAAAAACATCACCACCTCGCCATGAGCCGCCCCATTTTCTGTCATCAAATTGCTGCTTTTACGGCGTTAATACAAATTAATTTTGACGCAACCATTCAGGGCTGGTAATTCGTGTCGCAAGGACACTGTTAATGACGTGATTTATGGTCCAGAAGCTGTGGAGTCTCACTCCTTCAGGTAGTAAATTGTTCCTAGAGGTTTTTTAAATTTTAGGAACCAGGACATTTTAATACTTTTTCAATGGTGTTAAATGGTAACTTGTGCCTTAAATAGAATAGGTGAAACGGTGCCCGAATAGACCATTCACTGACGGCAGTGCCAGTGCTACACATAAGGTATCGAATTCAACTCAGTTTCTGCAAAAATCTGTTTCAAAACCCACGGGGTCAGTTTATACAGCCTTCCAACTGGTGAGATACCCTATGTCATGGGACTAATAGAAACAGTGAGTGCTGGACGGCGTGACTGGGCTGTGCTGGGTGTGGCTGCACTACCAGGAAAGCAAATTGTTACTCCAAAATTTGAACAAACTGTGTAAAGAAGAGCGAACTTGCATTTCTATTGTGCCTTTCATAACCTCAGGACATCCCAAAGCACTTTTCAGCCAATGAAACACAGCCAAGCGATAATGACCAGTTGACCATTTGTTTTAGTGATGGCGGCTGAGGGATAAACATTGGTCAATGATTGAGGAGAACTCTCATGCTCTGCTTTGAAATCGATCTTTTACACCCACCTGAGAGGACAGATGAGGCCTCATTTTAAAATCGCATATGAAAAACGGCACCTCTGACAGAGCAGCACTCCCTCAGTACTGCACGGGAGCGTCAGCCGAGATTTCGTGCTCTGGTCTCTGGAGTGGGACTTGAACCGGCAACCTTTTAACTCGGAGACGAGAGTGCTGCCACTGAGCCACTGGCTGACACCTTGTAATATAACTGGCGAGAAACCTGTTGAATACAAGGAAACTCTTTGGTATCCGGCACCGACGGGACCGGGATGGTGCCGGTTGATTAAAAATTCTGGATGACGGAGAGGGTTATCTACCGAGGCTATTTTTAACAAACAAAAATTTAAAAAATCAAGAAATGTGCAGTATACAGTAATTGGGTACTCACCTACACCGCGGGAGAGTCAGACTCCTGTTGTTGAGGTGTTCCGACTTCCGACAGCGCCAAGAAGCCGAGTAGTGGCAGTTTGGAGAACTACCCCCACTGACTAACTCGGCCACCGCGGGAGACTCGGACTTGGCAACATTGCCGGTTATTGAGGTGTTGTTTTCGGAGTGAGAATTTTGCCGGTTAATAGAGAATTCCGGATATTTAGGTGCTGTTTAAACAAGAGATTCCTGTACAAGGAAAATCTTGACACTCCTCAGCACTCTTGCTTTGTAAAGAATATCAGGTGAGTTTGATTCCCATTTGTTTCCAACACACGTGACGTGATCACTTGTTTGTTATTAGTCGGGTAACTAGTTGTTAGGAAAGGATACCAAACCTATTAACTGACCACTGTAGATCAGTTGAAGCAACGGTGGTGAAGTGGCTGCAGTCTTGCTCGCGAAAAGAACAGACACTCAGCTTATGCCGAGCTGCTAAAAATGCAGATTTATGACGTTTTCTGCAACGTTACTTTTGCCAAATCAGCAAAAGCTTTGTGAGTCTGAGCCATGGTTATTTAATGTGCGTAACTCGTTAAATTGTGTACAAAATGTACTTAATAAACCATTTAGCTTGTGTAAAGGAGCAGGTAAGGGAATTTTGCATTATAGAATCACAGCAATGTAACAGCTCGTTCTGCCCATTAAGTCTGCGTTGATGCTTTTCTCCACATGAGCCACCCAATTTAAACCCACTCTCCCGCTTCCACCTTTATAAGATATTTTTTAAGCCACTATTGCCCTTTTAAAGGACTTTCTGGACTCTGCTGCTGCAATGGCTTGCGCTGGAGAATGACACATTCTAATCAATCCCTGTGTAAAAATATTTTTCTAACTTCCCCTTTTACTCTTTTTGCGATTAACTAATGGCACTTTCGCACTGCAGTAAGTGACTGAGACCTAATTCATCCCAACAACAGCAACAACTTTTATTGATATAGCGCCTTCAACGTAGTAAAACGTCCCAAGGCGCTGCACAGGAGCGTCATCAAACAAAATTTGACACCGAGCCTCATAAGGAGATATTAGGGCGGAAGAGGTAGGTTTTAAGGAGCGTCTTAAAGGAGGGTTAGGGAGGAAACTCCAGAGCTTAGGGTCTCGGCAGCTGAAGGCACGGCCACCCATGGTGGAGCGATTAAAATCAGGGATGCTCAAGAGGCCAGAATTAGAGGAGCGCAGAGATCTCAAATGTTTGGAGGGCTGCAGGAGGTTACAGAGATAGGGAGGGATTTAGAAACAAGGATGAGAATTTTAAAATCGAGGCGTTGCTTAACCGGAGCCAATGTAGACCAGCGAGCACAGAGGTGATGGGTGAACAGGACTTGGTGCGAGTTAGGACACGAGAAGCCGAGTTTTGGATGACCTCAAGTTTACAAAGGGTGGAAGATGAGAACCCGGCCAGGAGTGCGTTGGAATAGTCAAGTCTAGAGGCAGCAAAGGCATGGATGAGGGTTTCAGCAGTGGATGAGCTGAGGCAAGGGCGGAGACGGGCGAGGTTACGGAGATGGAAATAGGCGGTCTTAGTGATGGCGCGGATGTCGGAAGCTCATCTCGGGAGTCAAATATGACACCAAGGTTGCAAACAGTCTGGTTCAGCCTCAGACAGATGCTCGGGAGAGGGATGGCGTCGGTGTCTAGGGAGCGGAGTTTGTGGCGGGGACTGAAGACAGTGGCTTCGGTCTTCCCAATACTTAGTTGGAGGAAATTTCTGCTCATCCAGTACTGGATGTCGGAAATAGGTGTGATGATTTAGAGACAGTGGAGGGGTCAAGAGAGGTGGTGGTGAGGTGTAGCAGCTGTTCACTTTGGGCTGGATTTTGCCATCCCTGGGGAGGCGGGTTTGGAGGTGGGACTGCCGGCAAAATGGCAGAATCTGGGGGCGGGTGCCCATCCCGCCCCCAACCTGCCTCCGTGCCATCTTCCCAGGAGGCGGGTAGCCGACCCGCGCCGGGTCCCGTCTCCTGGAGGCGGGAAGGGGATTACAGCCACTTAACTGCCTGTTAACAGGGAGTTAAGAGGATTATCCCCATTTTTCCAGCAGAGGCGTGGGCTTCCTGATGTCGGGAAACCCCGCCAGGGTCACCGAGGCGAGCAGTGGGTCTGCGGGGGTTGGAGGGGTCCAAAAGTGCGCTGTGGAGGTGAGTGATGGGTGCAAGTGTGGAGAGGTAAGTGTGCGAGGTGAGTGAAAAGTGTTAGAAAATGTTTACTTACCTTTGTTTCTTCCTGCAGGCTTCAACAGTTGGGGATGCGGAGAGTCTCGCATCTCACCGGCAGAGATGACAGAATGGCTGCTGCATTCTCCAATGCAACAACCATCTAATTTCTGCTCACAAAAGAGGTTTGATGGGTCTTGAATACAAGAACTTATCAAACAACAGAGAATGTCAGTGTTTGACAGCTTCACAGAGCTATCAAACGATGACAATTTGACAGATGAAACATCATACGTTGACGTTCTCTGTAACCGGCTTCCCCTTAATTGGCCTGCTGAGCCCACTGGGCGGGCTTAACAAGGTCAATCAAGGGAAAATAGCGTGGGTTGGCCAGAAGTCGATGGAGGCGGGACTAAAACCCGACAAGCAGCCGTCCCGCCTCCAACGCGCCCCCATTGGCAAAATTACCCCCCCATGTGTTTGGAAAGCCAGTTTATATTTCCTGGATCTAAATTGCTGTAAAGACTATTGACGTTATTGTTTCATGACATGCCCATGATGATACTGTCACACATGCATACATGACAATTTATTGAATTTATGACCAATTAAATATATTTCTTGCATGCAGGGAAACTGTTCAAAAATTGTTGCTTAAATTTCCATTTTTACTTGCCATGTCCTTGCTTTACTCTACCCGAACTGCAGAAGTCTGCATTTGTACACCAGTCTGGGATCTGCAGTTCGAGTGTGAAATTCCCTGCTCCTGGGGGGGGGGGGGGCGTGGGGGGGTGGTGGGGGGAGTTTCACTTCAGTTGCTGCATTGCACCCAATTCTGAGATTGACAACATCAATCTGCTGACATACGAACTTCAGTTCTGCTGGGACACCGAAGCTGGTGACCTCTCATTGCCCTCTCATTTGCCATATCGTATCTTCACACTCTTCCCTGCCACAAAGCTGCACTTGCCTTGGCATTGTCATTGCACTTAGCAAGGTCAGTAGCATTACAGGACTCAAGGCAGGAGGTGACAGCGGAGCAGATGGTCCATTGTTTGTGGCTCATCGCCACGGCCGCACATCCCTGAGTTACCGCCGATGTAACCCCATTCCTGCATCGTTAGTTCTGAGCGACCAGTACCATCGTTAGTTTTGAATGACCAGTGCATAAGCGATTGAAGCATTGCCAGATTGGCCTACAGTTCAGAGGCTCTACGTGGGAGATGCTCATCGGGTTTGTTATCCAGAAGATATTATAGATATGGATAGACTGGAGAAACTGGGGTGGTTCTCCTTGGAGCAGAGAAGGCTGAGAGGAGACTTGATAGAAGTATTCAAAATCATGAAGGGTTTCGATCGAGTAAATAAAGAGAAACTGTTTCCAATGGCTGAAGGGTCGATAACCAGAGGGCACAGATTTAAGGTGATTGGCAAAAGAACCAGAGGCGACATGTTTTACGCAGCGAGTGGTTAGGATTTGGAATGCGCTGCCTGATAGGGCGGTGGATACAGATTCAATAGTAGCCTTCAAAAGGGAATTGGATAAATATTTGGAGGAGAAAAAAATTGCAGGGATCTGGGGAAAGAGCGGGAGAGTGGGACTAACTGGATTGCTCTTCGAAAGAGCCGGGGCAGACTCGATGGGCCAAATGGCCTCCTTCTGTGCTGTGCTATTCTGTGATTCTCTGATTCTATAAGAAATGGCTTATTCTGTAGATGTGTTCTCCAGGTGTTAATTCTCCAATGTTTCACACTGGAGTCAAAAGGCTTGATGCAGGAAGCTACATCTCGTCTTCAGCCTACTCTGAGCAGGATGGTGCTGGAGCAATGAATGGCGAGGATCATTCGCTTGTCCGTTGCTTTTGGCTCTGGCTACGGCTGCTGTCTGTCTGTCTGTCCTTCCTTCCTTCCTTCCTTCCTTTCTCTCTCCCTTTCTCCCTCCCTTTCTCCCTTTCTCTCTCCCTTTCTCTCTCCCTTTCTCTCTCCCTCACTCTCTCTCGTTCTCTCTCTCGTTCTCTCTCTCGTTCTCTCTCTTTCTTTCTCTCTTTCTCTCTCTTTCTTTCTCTCTTCTCTCTCTCTTTCTTTCTCTCTTCTCTCTTTCTCTCTTTCTCTCTCTTTCTTTCTCTCTTTCTCTCTCTTTCTTCCTCTCTCTCTTTCTCTCTCTTTCTTTCTCTCTTCTCTCTTTCTTTCTCTCTCTCTTTCTCTCTCTTTCTTTCTCTCTTCTCTCTCTTTCTTTCTTTCTCTCTCTCTCTCTTTCTTTCTTTCTCTTTCTCTCTCTTTCTCTCTCTCTCTTTCATTCTCTCTCTCTATGAAGACCTCTATTAGGTCATCCCTTAACCTTGTTAGCTCTATTGGGGGAAAAAATAAACCAACCTGCTCAAGTCTTTCTTCATAACTAACTCCAGTCCAGGCAACATCTTCGTGAATCTATGTTGTAGCTTTTCCATTGTTTTTATATCCTTCCTGTAATGGGCTGCCACCAAATATTCTGTGTGTGTCTCTACTGTTGTGCGTCACCATGCTTCCATTTAGTGAATCTATTTGATAACTGAGCTGTGGAAAGTAATGGACTACACCTTCTACAGGCTGAGTTCGGGTGAAGTGGTTCTGTGCTGGGTATCACTGGGAGCCTCTTGGGATGGTTTTTTCCGTTGCAGAGGTCTCTGGAGCTGTCCAACATTCCAGGGTGAATATGACCATTGTCCCTGGACAAGTGCAGCCTGTGAACTCCTCTGCAGTGCCCGTCAGCTGTTGTTGTGAGTTGGTGACCAGAGTGTCCATTGACTGTGTCATGCTTCCGCACTCGGAAAGCTTTTTTATTTTTAAAGCAAACCTTGTGAGGTCTTTATCCCCTGGTTCTTCAGTTAAGTGACAGTGGAAGCTGGCCATTTGGGTGGCAGGTTGAACATCCTCCTCTTCATTTTCATCCTCCTCATGGATGTATCTGAGCTGGCACTCATGGATAGAAATGAGTGCTGATTGCTGCTGTGATGAGTTTGGAGAGCTTGCAGTTGCGGGTGGCGGGGTGAGAGAGAGATCATGGGGGAGAGAGAGATCGCGGGGGAGAGAGAGATCTGGGGGGAGAGAGATCGCGGGGGGGGAGAGAGATCCGGGGGAAGAGAGATCCGGGGGAGAGAGAGATCGCGGGGGAGAGAGAGATCGCGGGGGAGAGAGAGATCGCGGGGGAGAGAGAGAGATCGCGGGGGAGAGAGAGAGATCGCGGGGGAGAGAGAGAGATCGCGGGGGAGAGAGAGAGATCGCGGGGGAGAGAGAGAGATCGCGGGGGAGAGAGAGAGATCGCGGGGGAGAGAGAGAGATCGCGGGGGAGAGAGAGAGATCGCGGGGGAGAGAGAGAGATCGCGGGGGCGAGAGAGAGATCGCGGGGGCGAGAGAGAGATCGCGGGGGAGAGAGAGATCGCGGGGGAGAGAGAGAGATCGCGGGGGAGAGAGAGAGATCGCGGGGGAGAGAGAGAGATCGCGGGGGAGAGAGAGAGAGATCGCGGGGGAGAGAGAGAGATCGCGGGGGAGAGAGAGAGATCGCGGGGGAGAGAGAGAGATCGCGGGGGAGAGAGAGATATCGCGGGGGAGAGAGAGATCCCGGGAGAGAGAGAGAGATCCCGGGAGAGAGAGATCCCGGGGGGAGAGAGAGATCGCGGGGGGAGAGAAGGAGATTGCGGGGAGAGATAGATTCCGGGGGGGGGAGAGAGTTTGTGGGGGGGGGGTGGGGGGAAAGAGAGCGTGGGGGGGAGAGAGATCACGGGGTGGAGGGAGAGAGAGAGAGATCATGGGGGAGA
The DNA here is from genome assembly GCF_052327205.1 of Somniosus microcephalus. Classification (NCBI taxonomy): domain Eukaryota; kingdom Metazoa; phylum Chordata; class Chondrichthyes; order Squaliformes; family Somniosidae; genus Somniosus; species Somniosus microcephalus. The sequence continues at coordinate 72,446,906 of NC_141006.1, forward strand.
GAGAGATCCCGGGAGAGAGAGAGATTGCGGGGCTCAGGGGGCTGTGGATAAAGAGATCGCAGGGGGAGAGAGATCACGGGGGGAGCGAGATCGCTGGGGGAGAGAGGTCGCAGGGGGAGAGAGATCGCTGGGCTCGGGGCTGTGGATAAAGAGATTGGGGGGAGAGCGAGATCGCAGGGGGAGAGAGATCACAGGGGGAGAGAGATCGCGGGGGGAGAGAGATCGCGGGGGGAGAGAGATCGCAGGGGGAGAGAGATCGCTGGGTTCAGGGGGCTGTGGATAAAGAGATCGCGGGGGGAGAGAGATCGCAGGGGGAGAGAGATCACGGGGAGAGAGATCGCGGGGGGAGAGAGATCGCGGGGGGAGAGAGATTGCTGGGTTCAGGGGGCTGTGGATAAAGAGATCGCGGGGGGAGAGAGATCACAGGGGGAGAGAGATCACAGGGGGAGAGAGATCACAGGGGGAGAGAGATCGCGGGGGGAGAGAGATCGCTGGGTTCAGGGGGCTGTGGATAAAGAGATTGGGGGGAGAGAGATTGCGACAGGTTAGCTTGGGTGGCCTGGAAGGGAAGCACTCCTGCTGCTCCTGGCCCACAAGCGGTGCTGGAAAAGCCCTTCCCTGGTGGATCCAGCAGCTCCCGCCTCCCTTCAGCTGCCGGGTTACCTGAGGCCTGGGAATCCCGGCCCGCAACCGTTAAACTTAAATGGCTGCCAAAATCTGAGGAATGGAGCCTCATTAACATATTAAAATCACTGACCCGCCTCTCCAGAGCGCGTTACTTGGCCACCCACAAACCCGCCGCGGGTAAACCCGGATCACTTCGAGGCAAACGTACCATACTTTAAAAACTAGGGATGGCGTTTGTAGTGTTTCAAACAAAAAAAAGTTCAGCATAAAATCTAATTTATACAAATCTACTTTAGCTTCTTTATGTTTTAGTGAATTGAGAATCTATAGTTTAAATGAAGTGCAAAATATACTTTTATATACATATAATCACAAAAATTATATACTATAATTTTATATAGATATTAAATTATTTCGTGAGCTTTCAGTCCAGTAGAAATATCGAGGCAGTATTTGAGCAGAAAAAAGTCCAATAAAGTCAAAGATCTATCATATAAATTCTAGGAAGTGGTGGAGGCGGAGAGACTCAATGGGCTGGATTTTCATTGAGGAGTCGGGTAGGAGGCGGGACTACAACTTTCGGGGTTGTAGTCCCGCCTCCATCGAGTTCTAGCCAACCCACGCGATCTAGACTTGATTGACCTTGTTGAACCCGCCCAGCGGGCTCAGCAGGCCAATTAAGGGCCACCCGGCAATAGGTGACGTCACAGATTGATATTTCATCTGTCAAGACCTTTTGACAGATGAAATATCAGCGTTCGACAGCTGTTTGAAGCTGTCAAACACTGACAATCTGTACACTAAGTTAATTCCTTCCTCTCAGGCTGATTTAGAGATCTCCCCGGAACAGAAAGCTGAATGCTGCAATTTTTGACAGCTTGCGGCCATTCTGCTTTCTGTGCCGGTGAGATGAGGGACTCCCGAGACCTGAGGGAAGGAAGGCTGTAAAGGTAAGTAAAGGTATGTAAAACTTCTTTAAACACTTTACACACACCAAACACACTTACTTTTGCACTCATGCACCCATCACTCACCTGAACACCGGACATCTCGACCCCTCCAAGCCCTTCATCCCGGCGGTCCACCTCCTCTAACTTGGCTTGGTTTGGAGCCGTTGGGAACCCCATACTTCAACATTAAAAATAGGGATTAGGCTAAAAACTGCCTGTTAACTACCTGTTAACAGGCAGTTAATTGGCACTAATCCCCTTCCCGCCTCGTGGAGGCGGGTCCCAGTGCGGGGCGGGTACCCGCCTCCTTTGAAACTGGCATGGATGCGGGTTGGGTATGGGATGGGGTCGGGACCCCCGATTTCGGGATTTTAACCGCCCGCACGCCTCCAATCCCGCCTTCACGGCCCAATGAAAATCCTGCCCATTGTTTTCAAGGGGAGACTGGATAGGCACTTGAGGGAAATAAACTTACGGGGCTACGCGGATAGAGCGGGGGAATGGGACTGATTGGATTGCTCTGCAGAGAGCCGGCACGGACTCGATGGGCCGAATGGCCGCCTCCTGTGCCGTTGTGACTCTTTGTATAATATCTGAAGCAAGCTTTTCACATTGTACTGTCTGTAATCTGTAATTGGATCAGTGCTGTCTCAGGTCATCACAGGTCACATGTTAATGTGTCAGTAAATTTAATTGGAAAGATTTGTGTTCCTGTGGTGCTTCAAGCTGACAGAGTGCTGCTGCTCTAGTTTCATGGGCACGTAACCAAGTGGGTGGTTTGGCTCTCCTGTTGTGGCCGGCTGGACTGTATGTGTCACTGTGCCTCTTGTTTCCTGAAATGCAGGAATCCTGGGAGGAAGCAAGTGTTCTGTTTGGGGGGATGGAACAGAAAAGAGAGAGAGCGAGAGAGAGAGAGAGAGAGAGAGAGGAAGCTCTTGCGACAGAAGCAGCTATTGCCTGCCACAGCAGAGCTGAGTGTCTTTCAGATAAGACAAGCAGTCTTTTGTTGTGTAACTGAAGGGAGTTGTCTCTGTTTCCACTCATGGCTCTCACAGATTCTCTGCACCGTTTCTTCGAGCCCACCAGCTGACCTGGAGTCACATCAACAGTCAGCTGGTCCCAGCGGACCATTTGCTGTATATAGGAGCAGGTGCTGCTACACTAATGGAATGCATCCTGCACCTTGCTGAACAATCACGCTTGTGTGCTAAAGCGCTGAATAGTAGCTTTCTGTGCTTTTTAAAATTCAAATCCTAAACTGTCAGCCGTGGCTCAGTGGATTGCACCCCTCGCCTCTGAGTCAGAAGGTTCGAGTCCCACTCAAGAGACTCGAGCACAAAAATCTAGGCTGACACTCCCAGTGCAGTACTGAGGGAGCGCTGCACTGTCAGAGGTGCCGTCTTTCGGATGAGATGTTAAACCGAGGTCCTGTCTGCTCCCTCAGGTGGATGTAAAAGATCCCACGCCACTATTTCAAAGAAGAGCAGGGGAGTTCTCCCCGGTGTCCTGGCCAATCTCACATTGTTGTCTGTGGGAGCTTGCTGTGCACTAATTGGCTGCCGTGTTTCCAACATTACAACAGTGACCTCACTTCAATAAGTACTTGATTGGCTGTAAAGCGCTTTGGGACGTCCGGTGGTCGTGAAAGATGCTATAGAAATGCAAGTCTTTCTTTCAGAAAAAGGAATAAATTACAATTAAATAGTTCTTTCTGCAATAGCATTTGCAGAACAGGATATTCTCCTTTAAAAAGAAACAGTCGAGATGAATGACACTCTGAACTGTAAAGGCCAATTGATGCATATTCTAAAAATATAAATGTCTTTGCATCAGCTTGAGTTTTTCAGATGTGAAGTGATTCTAATTAAAGAAAAGACATTAGATTTTTGCTGCACCTTTGTTTCCACTAGAAAAGGTCATGTCGAACCGTAAAGGATTTATCATCTATCATGATTGACAGCATACCCAATCTTTGAAGGGAATACTTTCAGTTAGAAAATTTCGTCTTTAAGACCCCATCGCTAGCATACAATCGCTTGTCGGCCTGAAATTGCTCTCTGGCGACATTAACCCGTTTGTTTTGGACCTATTAATGCCTCTGCTAAAATAGTGGAGCGACGAATTGTAGATGAAAGCATTAAACATTTGTAGGCTGGTATCCCACAATGCTATTCCAGAGCCCGAGGAATCCTGAAAATCATTCAGATCCTAATGATATTGTTTATCTTTACTGGTAGATATCCGTACACATTCATGGGTTGAATTAATAGTGCCGCCGCATTGCCACGGATCCTGAATTCTGAAGAATCAATCAAAGTTGGCTTGTCTTATCAAAATTGATTTGTTCCACAAAACTATTACTTTCAGTTGTCAGATTGAAGTGACACAGCGGCTAAGTCTTTGCTTGTGGAAAAACTCATTTACATTAAACATGCTGCATCTGGACAAGATAAATCTGTGATCAGAATCGCAATGCAAAATGGCCCAATTTGCAGATGATACCAAACTGGGAGGGGCAGTGGAATTGAAGGAGACAGCTCAGAAATTACAGAATGTATTAGACAAGATCTTTAAGTAGACGGAACGATAGCAGATGAAATTTAATGCAGGCAAGTGTAAAGTGTTACAATTCGGAAAGAAAAATAAGTGACATATGCACTCCGTGAATGATATTGAAATGGATAAGGAGACAGCTGAAAAAAACCTAGAAGTCTTAATCTCAGCGTTAAACATAGTGGTTGCCGTGACTTAGTGGGCAGCATGCTTGCCTTCTGGGGCAGGAGGTTGCGGGTTCAAGTCCCACTCCGGAGAATTGAGTGCATTATCTCGGCTGCGACTGAGGAGAGCCCTGCACAATCAGAAGTGCTGTCGTTCAGACGAAACATTAAACTGCTCTCGCTCAGGTGGACGCAAAAGATCCCATGGCACTACTCAAAGAAGAGCAGCGGAGTTCTCCCAGCATTTATCGCTCAGCCAACACCCAAAACAGATTTTCTGGTCATTTATTTCATTGCTGTTTGTGGGAGCTTGCTGGATGCAAAGTAACTGCCGCATTTTCTACGTTACAACACTGACTGCACATCAAAAATACTTCATTGGCTGTAAAGCGTTTTTGTAACGTCATGAAAAACGCTATATAAATAAATACAAGTTCTTTCTTAAACATGTCTAACCAATACAGAGCAACTATTGGGTGGATCGGCTAAACGGTATGGCTTGCTATACAGAGTGACAATGTGAATTTGTAGTGAATATACAGATAATGTGCTGTTATCAAACTGAAATTTAACCTAGTTTTTTTTTTACTTTAAAACTGCAAATCAGTAGCAGTTAGCAGTCAATCAGCTGTATGTGGGTCCCGGACTAAGTGACAATTATTGTGGCAACTGCTGACTTGAGTCTCGCATGGCGTGTTGCCTCCTTGGTGTCAGGGTAAAGAACATCGCTGAACGGGGGCAGAACATTTTGCGGAGGGTCGAGCAGTCAGAAGCCGTGGTCCATGTTCGAACCAATGACGTAGGTAAGAAGAGGTTTGGGTCTTACAGAGATTCAGGAGCTAAGGAGGAAGTTAAAGAGCAGGACCTCAAAGGTAGTAAGTAGCCTCTGGATTCTTCCCAGTGCCATGTGCCACAGAGTAGTGATAATGGGGAACTTCAATTATCCTACTATAGGCTGGGATAGTAAAGGGCAAAGATGGGGAGGAATTCCTGAAATGTATACAAGAGAATTTTCTTCGTCAGTATGTTTCCAGCCCAACAAGAAAGGAAGCCGTGCCGGATCGAGACCTGAGGAATGAAATGGGGCAAGTGGAGCATGTTTCAGCGGGAGAGCATTTGGGGAAGAGTGATCACAATGTCATCAGGTTTAGAGTAGTTATGGAAAAGGATAAGGAAAACTCAAATGTGAAAATATTCAACTGGAGGAGGGCTGATTTCAATGAGTTGAAAAAGGATCTCGCCCAGGTGGATTGAAATCAAAGGTTGGTAGATATAACAGTAAATAAGCAATAGGGGTTTATGTAAACAAGTCTTTGAAGGTGGCAGGACAAGTTGAGAAGGCTGTTAAAAAGGCAGACGGGATTCTTGGCTTTATAAATAGAGGCATTGGGGTAGATTTTCATAAAGCTGTCGGGAAGGAGGCGGGACTACAACTTTCGGGTTTTAGTCCCGCCTACATCGACGTTCGGCCAATCCACGCGATTTTCCCTTGATTGACCCAAGAGGTCTTGACAGATGAAATATCAGTGTTTCACAGCTGTTTGAAGCTGTCAAACACTGACAGTCTGACTTCTAACCTGAGTCCGTCTACACAGACTCAGTTAGAACTCTCACCGGCACTGAAAGCTGAAGGCTGTCACTTTTGACAGCTCGCAGCCATTTTGCTTTCAGTGCCGGCTGAGTGATGGACTCCCGAAACCTAGAGGAGGAAAGGCTGTTAAGGTAAGTACAGGTAATTTAAACTTCTTTACACACTTTAGACACACCAAACACATTTACCTTTGCACTCATGCACCCATCACTCACCTGAACACCGACATCGCGACCCCTCCAAGTCCTTCAACCCGACGGCCCGACTGCTCTAACCTGGCGTGGTTTGGAGCCATCGGGAATCCCACACAACACCCCTCAAAATAGGGATTAGGCTAAAAACTGCCTGTTAACTACCTGTTAACAGGCAGTTAATTGGCACTAATCCCTTCCCGCCTCGGGTCGGCGGGTCCCAGTGCGGGTACCGCCTCCCCTGAAACTTACGTGGAGGCGGGTTTTGGGCGGGATAGTGTCGGGACCCCCGAAATCGGGATTTCCCCCCCCCCCCCACACGCCTGAAACCCCGCCTGACGGCCCCAGGAAAATTGACCCCATAGAGTACAACAGCAAAGAAGTGTGGTAAGCCACTGTTTGTATTCCACTGTGTACATGCCTGTGCATGTCTCGGCTGACTCCTCCCACGAGTCCAGGTATAAAGGTGACTGCTCCACAGTCCCTCTGTATTCTGGACTGGTCGACCACTCGAGGCACACCTTCATTCTCTTGTTAATAAAAGCCTGTTAGTTACTCGTTTAATCTCAGTCTTTTGAGTTATTGATAGCGCATCAAGAAGTTATGCTAAAACTTTGTGAATCAGTGGTTAGGCCCCAGCTAGAGTATTGTGGCCAATTCTGGACACCACACTTTAGGAAGGCCCAGAGAAGATTTACCAGAATGGTACCAGGGATGAAGGACTTCAATTACGTGGAGAGACTAGAGAAACTGAGGTTGTTCTCCTTAGAGCAGGGAAGATTAAGGGGAGATTTGATAGAGGTGTTCAAAACCTTAAAAGGTTTTGATAGAGTAATTAAGGAGAATCTTTCCATCTTGTTGTTATGATCTGGAATGCGCTGCCTGAAAGGATGATGGAAGCAGATTCAATAATAACTTTCAAAAGTGAATTGGATAAATACTTGAGAAGGAAAACTTTGGTGTGCTATGGGGAAAGAGCAGGGGAGTGGGATCAATTGGATAGCTCTTTCAAAGAGCCGGCAAAGATACGATGGGCCGAAGGGTCCCCTTCTATGCTGTACGATTCTATAATCAGCACACCCAATAGAAAGTTGAACTACATAGCCTAGTGTGGAATAGTGGAATATACACGAGAGAAGGTAGTGATCAAAATCTATAGAGCCGTGGTCAGACCGCACCTTCACTACTGACCCCACCTTCACTACTGACCGCACCTTCACTACTGACCCCACCTTCACTACTGACCCCACCTTCACTACTGACCCCACCTTCACTACTGACCGCACCTTCACTACTGACCCCACCTTCACTACTGACCCCACCTTCACTACTGACTCCACCTTCACTACTGAACCCACCTTCACTACTGACCCCACCTTCACTACTGACCCCACCTTCAATACTGACCCCACCTTCACTACTGACCCCACCTTCACTACTGACTCCACCTTCACGACTGACCCCACCTTCACTACTGACCGCACCTTCACTACTGACCCCACCTTCACTACTGACCCCACCTTCAATACTGACCCCACCTTCAATACTGACCCCACCTTCACTACTGACCCCACCTTCACTACTGACCCCACCTTCAATACTGACCCCACCTTCACTACTGACCCCACCTTCACTACTGACCCCACCTTCACTACTGACCCCACCTTCACTACTGACTCCACCTTCACTACTGACCCCACCTTCGCTACTGACCCCACCTTCGCTACTGACCCCACCTTCACTACTGACCCCACCTTCACGACTGACTCCACCTTCAATACTGACCCCACCTTCACTACTGACCCCACCTTCACTACTGACTCCACCTTCAATACTGACCCCACCTTCACTACTGACCCCACCTTCACTACTGACTCCACCTTCACTACTGACCCCACCTTCACTACTGACCCCACCTTCACTACTGACCCCACCTTCACTACTGACCCCACCTTCAATACTGACCCCACCTTCACTACTGACCCCACCTTCACTACTGACCCCACCTTCAATACAGACCCCACCTTCACGACTGACCCCACCTTCAATACTGACCCCACCTTCACTACTGACCCCACCTTCAATACTGACCCCACCTTCAATACTGACCCCACCTTCACTACTGACCCCACCTTCAATACTGACCCCACCTTCAATACTGACCCCACCTTCAATACTGACCCCACCTTCACTACTGACCCCACCTTCACTACTGACCCCACCTTCACTACTGACCCCACCTTCACTACTGACCGCACCTTCACTACTGACCCCACCTTCACTACTGACCCCACCTTCACTACTGACCCCACCTTCAATACTGACCCCACCTTCAATACTGACCCCACCTTCAATACTGACCCCACCTTCAAGACTGACCCCACCTTCAATACTGACCCCACCTTCACTACTGACCCCACCTTCAATACTGACCCCACCTTCAATACTGACCCCACCTTCAATACTGACCCCACCTTCAATACTGACCCCACCTTCAATACTGACCCCACCTTCACTACTGACCCCACCTTCAATACTGACCCCACCTTCAATACTGACCCCACCTTCAATACTGACCCCACCTTCAATACTGACCCCACCTTCAATACTGACCCCACCTTCAATACTGACCCCACCTTCAATACTGACCCCACCTTCACTACTGACCCCACCTTCAATACTGACCCCACCTTCACTACTGGCCCCACCTTCACTACTGACCCCACCTTCAATACTGACCCCACCTTCAATACTGACCCCACCTTCAATACTGACCCATCCTTCACTACTGACTCCACCTTCACGACTGACTCCACCTTCACTACTGGCCCCACCTTCACTACTGACCCCACCTTCACTACTGACCTCACCTTCACTACTGACCCCACCTTCACTACTGACCCCACCTTCACTACTGACCCCACCTTCACTACTGACCCCACCTTCAATACTGACCCCACCTTCACTACTGACCCCACCTTCACTACTGACCCCACCTTCACTACTGACCCCACCTTCAATACTGACCCCACCTTCACTACTGACCCCACCTTCACTACTGACCCCACCTTCACTACTGACCCCACCTTCACTACTGACCCCACCTTCACTACTGACCCCACCTTCACTACTGACCGCACCTTCACTACTGACCCCACCTTCACTACTGACCCCACCTTCACTACTGACCCCACCTTCAATACTGACCCCACCTTCAATACTGACCCCAACTTCAATACTGACCCCACCTTCACTACTGACCCCACCTTCACTACTGACCCCACCTTCAGTACTGACCCCACCTTCACTACTGACCCCACCTTCACTACTGACCGCACCTTCACTACTGACCCCACCTTCACTACTGACCCCACCTTCACTACTGACCCCACCTTCACTACTGACCCCACCTTCAATACTGACCCCACCTTCACTACTGACTCCACCTTCACTACTGACCCCACCTTCACTACTGACCCCACCTTCACTACTGACCCCACCTTCAATACTGACCCCACCTTCACTACTGACCCCACCTTCACTACTGACCCCACCTTCACTACTGACCCCACCTTCACTACTGACTCCACCTTCACTACTGACCCCACCTTCACTACTGACCCCACCTTCAATACTGACCCCACCTTCACTACTGACCGCACCTTCAATACTGACCCCACCTTCACTACTGACTCCACCTTCACTACTGACCCCACCTTCACTACTGACCCCACCTTCACTACTGACCCCACCTTCAATACTGACCCCACCTTCACTACTGACCCCACCTTCACTACTGACCCCACCTTCACTACTGACCCCACCTTCACTACTGACCCCACCTTCACTACTGACCCCACCTTCACTACTGACCCCACCTTCACTACTGACCTCACCTTCAATACTGACCCCACCTTCAATACTGACCCCACCTTCAATACTGGCCCCACCTTCACTACTGACCCCACCTTCACTACTGACCCCACCTTCACTACTGACCCCACCTTCAATACTGACCCCACCTTCAATACTGACCCCACCTTCAATACTGACCCCACCTTCACTACTGACCCCACCTTCACTACTGACCCCACCTTCACTACTGACCCCACCTTCACTACTGACCCCACCTTCAATACTGACCCCACCTTCACTACTGACCCCACCTTCACTACTGACCCCACCTTCAATACTGACCCCACCTTCAATACTGACCCCACCTTCAATACTGACCCCACCTTCACTACTGACCCCACCTTCAATACTGACCCCACCTTCACTACTGACCCCACCTTCACTACTGACCCCACCTTCACTACTGACCCCACCTTCACTACTGACTCCACCTTCACTACTGACCCCACCTTCGCTACTGACCCCACCTTCACTACTGACCCCACCTTCACTACTGACCCCACCTTCACTACTGACCCCACCTTCACTACTGACCCCACCTTCACTACTGACCCCACCTTCAATACTGACCCCACCTTCACTACTGACCCCACCTTCACTACTGACCCCACCTTCACTACTGACCCCACCTTCAATACTGACCCCACCTTCAATACTGACCCCACCTTCACTACTGACCCCACCTTCAATACTGACCCCACCTTCACTACTGACCCCACCTTCACTACTGACCCCACCTTCACTACTGACTCCACCTTCACTACTGACCCCACCTTCGCTACTGACCCCACCTTCACTACTGACCCCACCTTCACTACTGACCCCACCTTCACGACTGACTCCACCTTCAATACTGACCCCACCTTCACTACTGACCCCACCTTCACTACTGACTCCACCTTCAATACTGACCCCACCTTCACTACTGACCCCACCTTCACTACTGACTCCACCTTCACTACTGACCCCACCTTCACTACTGACCCCACCTTCACTACTGACCCCACCTTCACTACTGACCCCACCTTCAATACTGACCCCACCTTCACTACTGACCCCACCTTCACTACTGACCCCACCTTCAATACTGACCCCACCTTCAATACAGACCCCACCTTCACGACTGACCCCACCTTCAATACTGACCCCACCTTCACTACTGACCCCACCTTCAATACTGACCCCACCTTCAATACTGACCCCACCTTCACTACTGACCCCACCTTCAATACTGACCCCACCTTCAATACTGACCCCACCTTCAATACTGACCCCACCTTCACTACTGACCCCACCTTCACTACTGACCCCACCTTCACTACTGACCCCACCTTCACTACTGACCGCACCTTCACTACTGACCCCACCTTCACTACTGACCCCACCTTCACTACTGACCCCACCTTCAATACTGACCCCACCTTCAATACTGACCCCACCTTCAATACTGACCCCACCTTCAAGACTGACCCCACCTTCAATACTGACCCCACCTTCACTACTGACCCCACCTTCAATACTGACCCCACCTTCAATACTGACCCCACCTTCAATACTGACCCCACCTTCAATACTGACCCCACCTTCAATACTGACCCCACCTTCAATACTGACCCCACCTTCACTACTGACCCCACCTTCAATACTGACCCCACCTTCACTACTGGCCCCACCTTCACTACTGACCCCACCTTCAATACTGACCCCACCTTCAATACTGACCCCACCTTCAATACTGACCCATCCTTCACTACTGACTCCACCTTCACGACTGACTCCACCTTCACTACTGGCCCCACCTTCACTACTGACCCCACCTTCACTACTGACCTCACCTTCACTACTGACCCCACCTTCACTACTGACCCCACCTTCACTACTGACCCCACCTTCACTACTGACCCCACCTTCAATACTGACCCCACCTTCACTACTGACCCCACCTTCACTACTGACCCCACCTTCACTACTGACCCCACCTTCAATACTGACCCCACCTTCACTACTGACCCCACCTTCACTACTGACCCCACCTTCACTACTGACCCCACCTTCACTACTGACCCCACCTTCACTACTGACCGCACCTTCACTACTGACCCCACCTTCACTACTGACCCCACCTTCACTACTGACCCCACCTTCAATACTGACCCCACCTTCAATACTGACCCCAACTTCAATACTGACCCCACCTTCACTACTGACCCCACCTTCACTACTGACCCCACCTTCAATACTGACCCCACCTTCACTACTGACCCCACCTTCACTACTGACCGCACCTTCACTACTGACCCCACCTTCACTACTGACCCCACCTTCACTACTGACCCCACCTTCACGACTGACCCCACCTTCAATACTGACCCCACCTTCAATACTGACCCCACCTTCACTACTGACTCCACCTTCACTACTGACCCCACCTTCACTACTGACCCCACCTTCACTACTGACCCCACCTTCAATACTGACCCCACCTTCACTACTGACCCCACCTTCACTACTGACCCCACCTTCACTACTGACCCCACCTTCACTACTGACCCCACCTTCACTACTGACCCCACCTTCAATACTGACCCCACCTTCACTACTGACCGCACCTTCAATACTGACCCCACCTTCACTACTGACTCCACCTTCACTACTGACCCCACCTTCACTACTGACCCCACCTTCACTACTGACCCCACCTTCAATACTGACCCCACCTTCACTACTGACCCCACCTTCACTACTGACCCCACCTTCACTACTGACCCCACCTTCACTACTGACCCCACCTTCACTACTGACCCCACCTTCACTACTGACCCCACCTTCACTACTGACCTCACCTTCAATACTGACCCCACCTTCAATACTGACCCCACCTTCAATACTGGCCCCACCTTCACTACTGACCCCACCTTCACTACTGACCCCACCTTCACTACTGACCCCACCTTCAATACTGACCCCACCTTCAATACTGACCCCACCTTCAATACTGACCCCACCTTCACTACTGACCCCACCTTCACTACTGACCCCACCTTCACTACTGACCCCACCTTCACTACTGACCCCACCTTCAATACTGACCCCACCTTCACTACTGACCCCACCTTCACTACTGACCCCACCTTCAATACTGACCCCACCTTCAATACTGACCCCACCTTCACTACTGACCCCACCTTCACTACTGACCCCACCTTCACTACTGACCCCACCTTCAATACTGGCCCCACCTTCACTACTGACCCCACCTTCACTACTGACCCCACCTTCAATACTGACCCCACCTTCAATACTGACCCCACCTTCACTACTGACCCCACCTTCAATACTGACCCCACCTTCACTACTGACCGCACCTTCAATACTGACCCCACCTTCAATACTGACCCCACCTTCAATACTGACCCCACCTTCACTACTGACTCCACCTTCACTACTGACCCCACCTTCACTACTGACCCCACCTTCACTACTGACCCCACCTTCACTACTGACCCCACCTTCAATACTGACCCCACCTTCAATACTGACCCCACCTTCACTACTGACCCCACCTTCACTACTGACTCCATCTTCACTACTGACCCCACCTTCAATACTGACCCCACCTTCACTACTGACTCCACCTTCACTACTGACCCCACCTTCACTACTGACCCCACCTTCACTACTGACCCCACCTTCAATACTGACCCCACCTTCACTACTGACCCCACCTTCACTACTGACCCCACCTTCACTACTGACCCCACCTTCAATACTGACCCCACCTTCACTACTGACCCCACCTTCACTACTGACCCCACCTTCACTACTGACCCCACCTTCACTACTGACCGCACCTTCACTACTGACCCCACCTTCAATACTGACCCCACCTTCACTACTGACCCCACCTTCACTACTGACCCCACCTTCACTACTGACCGCACCTTCACTACTGACCCCACCTTCAATACTGACCCCACCTTCACTACTGACCCCACCTTCACTACTGACCCCACCTTCACTACTGACCCCACCTTCAATACTGACCCCACCTTCACTACTGACCCCACCTTCACTACTGACCCCACCTTCAATACTGACCCCACCTTCACTACTGACCCCACCTTCAATACTGACCCCACCTTCAATACTGACCCCACCTTCACTACTGACCCCACCTTCAATACTGACCCCACCTTCAATACTGACCCCACCTTCACTACTGACCCCACCTTCACTACTGACCCCACCTTCAATACTGACCCCACCTTCACTACTGACCCCACCTTCAATACTGACCCCACCTTCACTACTGACCCCACCTTCAATACTGACCCCACCTTCACTACTGGCCCCACCTTCAATACTGACCCCACCTTCACTACTGATCCCACCTTCAATACTGACCCATCCTTCAATACTGACCCCACCTTCACTACTGACCCCACCTTCACTACTGACCCCACCTTCACTACTGATCCCACCTTCAATACTGACCCCACCTTCACTACTGACCCCACCTTCACTACTGGCCCCACCTTCAATACTGATCCCACCTTCAATACTGACCCCACCTTCACTACTGACCCCACCTTCACTACTGACCCCACCTTCAATACTGACCCCACCTTCAATACTGACCCCACCTTCACTACTGAGTCCACCTTCACTACTGACCCCACCTTCACTACTGACCCCACCTTCAATACTGACCCCACCTTCAATACTGACCCCACCTTCACTACTGACCCCACCTTCAATACTGACCCCACCTTCACTCCTGATCCCACCTTCACTACTGACCCCACCTTCAATACTGACCCCACCTTCACTACTGACCCCACCTTCACTACTGACTCCACCTTCACTACTGACCCCACCTTCACTACTGACTCCACCTTCAATACTGACCCCACCTTCAATACTGACCCCACCTTCACTACTGACTCCACCTTCAATACTGACCCCACCTTCAATACTGACCCCACCTTCACTACTGACCCCACCTTCACTACTGACCCCACCTTCACTACTGACCGCACCTTCACTACTGACCCCACCTTCACTACTGACCCCACCTTCACTACTGACCCCACCTTCACTACTGACTCCACCTTCACTACTGACCGCACCTTCAATACTGACCCCACCTTCACTACTGACCCCACCTTCACTACTGACCCCACCTTCACTACTGACCCCACCTTCAATACTGACCCCACCTTCACTACTGACCCCACCTTCACTACTGACCCCACCTTCACTACTGACCCCACCTTCAATACTGACCCCACCTTCACTACTGACCGCACCTTCAATACTGACCCCACCTTCACTACTGACCCCACCTTCACTACTGACCCCACCTTCAATACTGACCCCACCTTCACTACTGACCCCACCGTCACTACTGACCTCACCTTCAATACTGACCCATCCTTCAATACTGACCCCACCTTCACTACTGACCCCGCCTTCACTACTGACCCCGCCTTCAATACTGACCCCGCCTTCACTACTGACCCCGCCTTCACTACTGACTCCACCTTCAATACTGACCCCACCTTCACTACTGACTCCACCTTCAATACTGACCCCACCTTCACTACTGACCCCACCTTCAATACTGACCCCACCTTCACTACTGACTCCACCTTCGCTACTGACCCCACCTTCGCTACTGACCCCACCTTCGCTACTGACCCCACCTTCACTACTGACCCCACCTTCACTACTGACCCCGCCTTCAATACTGACCCCACCTTCAATACTGACCCCACCTTCACTACTGACCCCACCTTCACTACTGACCCCACCTTCAATACTGACCCCACCTTCACTACTGACTCCACCTTCAATACTGACCCCACCTTCACTACTGACTCCACCTTCAATACTGACCCCACCTTCACTACTGACCCCACCTTCAATACTGACCCCACCTTCACTACTGACTCCACCTTCACTACTGACCCCACCTTCAATACTGACCCCACCTTCACTACTGACTCCACCTTCACTACTGACCCCACCTTCACTACTGACCCCACCTTCACTACTGACCCCACCTTCACTACTGACCCCACCTTCAATACTGACCCCACCGTCACTACTGACCTCACCTTCAATACTGACCCATCCTTCAATACTGACCCCACCTTCACTACTGACCCCACCTTCAATACTGACCCCGCCTTCAATACTGACCCCGCCTTCACTACTGACCCCACCTTCAATACTGACCCCACCTTCACTACTGACTCCACCTTCAATACTGACCCCACCTTCACTACTGACCCCACCTTCAATACTGACCCCACCTTCACTACTGACTCCACCTTCACTACTGACCCCACCTTCACTACTGACCCCACCTTCACTACTGACCCCACCTTCACTACTGACCCCACCTTCACTACTGACCCCACCTTCAATACTGACCCCACCTTCACTACTGACTCCACCTTCACTACTGACCCCACCTTCAATACTGACCCCACCTTCAATACTGACCCCACCTTCACTACTGACCCCACCTTCACTACTGACCCCACCTTCACTACTGACTCCACCTTCACTACTGACCCCACCTTCACTACTGACCCCACCTTCAATACTGACCCCACCTTCACTACTGACCCCACCTTCACTACTGACCCCACCTTCACTACTGACCCCACCTTCACTACTGACTCCACCTTCACTACTGACCCCACCTTCACTACTGACCCCACCTTCACTACTGACCCCACCTTCACTACTGACCCCACCTTCAATACTGACCCCACCGTCACTACTGACCTCACCTTCAATACTGACCCATCCTTCAATACTGACCCCACCTTCACTACTGACCCCACCTTCACTACTGACCCCGCCTTCACTACTGACCCCACCTTCAATACTGACCCCACCTTCACTACTGACTCCACCTTCACTACTGACTCCACCTTCAATACTGACCCATCCTTCAATACTGACCCCACCTTCACTACTGACCCCGCCTTCAATACTGACCCCACCTTCACTACTGACCCCACCTTCAATACTGACCCCACCTTCACTACTGACCCCACCTTCACTACTGATCCCACCTTCACTACTGACCCCACCTTCACTACTGACTCCACCTTCACTACTGACCCCACCGTCACTACTGACCTCACCTTCAATACTGACCCATCCTTCAATACTGACCCCACCTTCAATACTGACCGTACCTTCAATAAGTTATGGTCACTAAGAATCAAAAGAGACACTCAAGTGCTGGAGAGAGTGCAGAGAAGAGCCATGAGGCTGATCCGTAATGTAAGGGGTTTGAGTTATAAGGGAAGACTGGAGAAACCTGGGTCTTTAGTCTAGCAAAGAGGCAACAGGGTGGTGATCTTGTAGAGATATGTGAGATTGTTAAGGGAATGGAAGGAGTAAAGCCAGAATATTATCTTAAATTAGATTGTGGGCGTACAACTAGAGAAAACAGGTTCAGATGAGTAAAATGGTCATTTAGCACTGACATCATCCTTCACATGTTCAGGCATTGCTTTCTTTGAGGGGCTGAATGGCATACTCCTGTCCCTATGTTCCCTAAAAACTACTAAAAGTACGGAGAGAATGACCAACATGTGGAATAAACTTCCAGATAGAGCAGTGGAGGCGAAAACCCAAGAATCATTTACGAAGCAATTGGATGCTGTAATAGGGAACTTTAAGATGCTTCTCGATGGATGAATTAAGATGGGTCAAATGGCCTTCCTCATTGATAATTGCCTTTTGATCAATGGCATGAGTACCACCTTTTGATTATTAAACAGTAGCCTAGCAGTGGAGCACTAGATTCCAGCACGAGATCCAATATTTGAGGCACTGTGTTGACTTCCGTTCAAACCAGCATATTGGCCAAATTAAATTTGTTCTTGGTCAAAATGCTAAATGGAGCATTGGAAAGTTCCCCATCGCAATCGAAAAATCAGCAGGAGCTGTAAAGTTCCGTCCTCTCCCTGGAACACACTTCCTGTGGGCTGATCACGGTGAACATCCAATATTGAATACTTAGTCTGGGTCTACTGCAGCCCTTATTATCGCACCCACTTGGTTAAAGAAGAAAGTGCATCAGTGGAGATGGTGGGTGGGGTACAGAATAGTAGGAGACATTAGAGAGAAACAATTTTTTTTTAAATGCCTATCTTTCTTGGGATTTAAGTTAAATGCTGCTTGCCTTTAACATCTAGTGACAGTGTGATACTTGACTGAGGTTGGGTAATTACTCCATAATCATAGACACTAAGCATTCTGCGAGTGAATTCCCAGCTCTGCACAGCTACACTAATCAAGAAAAATGGAGCGAATTGGACCGAATTGCCTGAAAGTGTGTGTATCTTGCTGGGTGGTCCTGTCACTGCAAATGAGAAAGGGGAATGGGAGATGGAGGATTTACAGATTGTCACAAAGGACCACAACCCGTTAAAAACCGCTTCTGCATTTTTACACCAAAGTCAGATATGTGAACAGGCAAGGTGGAGGAGTTATTTGAAAGGTACTGTGCATTTTAGCAATACTATTTAATTGAGTAAATTTCCTCAATCGTACTTGATATAATGGAGCCTGGCAAAAGGGCAGAAAATCGGATTTCTAGCTGTTCAACGCATTTAGAAAATCTCTCTATCCAGAATCTTTTTCTTTCATGCATTAAATAACAAGACAGCAGGGGGCAACCAGAGACGACTATAATAAGGACACACGTTGGTTTCAGGTGGTAGTTAGGAGTTTAGAAAGACTTTGAGAAATTCTGTTAAGAGACAATAAATTTTCTCTAGGTGACCTTGTGTGCTAGTGGCTCTGTCGCGAGTGCTGATGGTTAATTGATTAGAAGGTACTGGCAATGGGAGGATTACCTCATTATTCTATGGGGGCGAATCTCCTCCGAGCTTCCCCTGCTCCACTGTCGTAGGTTCAGTGAAAGCTCCATCTGTGGCAGAGTTAGAGGCGCTATGTTGAGCAGTTACATAGAAGTTACAGCACAGGACCAGGCCATTCGGCCCAACTGGTCTATGCCTGTGTTTATGCTCCACACGAGCCTCCTCCCACCCCCTCTTGGTGAGACCACACCTGGAGTACTGTGTACAATTTTGGTCTCCTTTCCCAAGGAAGGATATACTTGCCATAGAGGGAGCGCAATGAAGGTTCACGAAATTGATTCCTGGGATGGCGGGACTATCTTATGAGAAGTGATTGAGTAAACTAGGCCTGTATTCTCTTGAATTCAGAAGAATGGGATCTCATTGAAACATACAAAACTATTAGAGGGCTTGATAGGCTGGATGCTGGGAGAATGTTTCCCTTGGCTGGGGAGTCTAGAACCAGGGGCCACAGCCTCAGGATAAAGGGTAGGCCATTCAGGACTGAGGTGAGAAGAAATTTCTTCACACAGAGGGTGGTGAATCTTTGGAATTCTCTACCCCAGAGGGCTGTGGAGGCTCAGTCATTGGGGATATTCAAAACAGAAGTCGATAGATTTCTGACTAGTAAGGGCATCAAGGGATATGGCGATAGGGCCGGTGAATGGAGTTGAGTCAGAAGATCAGCCATGATCTCATTGAATGGCGGAGCAGGCTCAAGGGGCCGAATGGCCTACTCCTGCTCCTATTTCTTATGTTCTTATGTTCGCCTCACCCTCTCCGCATATCCTTCTATTCCTTTCTCCCTCATGTATTGATCTGGCTCCCCCCTTAAATGCATCTATACTATTTGCCTCGATTACTCCATGTGGTAGCGAGTTCCACATTTTAAATCACTCTCTGGGTAAAGAGGTTGGACAAGTGCATGATTTCTGGGCAAGGAGTTTGAATAGTGCACGATTCCCGGCAATTTTAGCTGTAGGTCCCGCGATGACACCTCCCTATAGGCGAGGAAGAGGAAACAGACCAAAGCCGCTTCATCTTCAAAACAAAGAGAGCTGCTGAAAATGAACAAAATGAGTGCTGTGAGGAAATTCACCCCTCTCCTCCGTGTTAGATATTGGTAAAACGTTAAAGATAATCTAGTCATTAGTAAAGACGTGGAAAGCATATTTTAATTATTATAGAACCATTGAAATGTTGTTGCAGAAGGAGGCCATTCAGCCCGTTGGGCCTCTGCTGACTCCGACATTGGATTGATCTACTCTCATCCCATTCTCCTGCTCTTTCCCATATTCTAATATTTTTCTTCTTCAAGTCTTTTTCTTGTGATTGCTTCAGCTTCAATAGTCACTTGTGGTGAAGCATTTCATACACAAGTGACGCTACATGTAAAAAAAATCTTATGTCCCCCTTTATGTTTCTAGCGCTAATTCTGAGTTTGTGCTCCCTTGTTGCTGATTCGCTGGCCATTATGATTATGCTTCAAGTATTGTGAAAACGTATAGAATAACAGGGACATGCGAGTGAATCATAAGACTGCAATGTAATTGAGGGGTCCAGCTAACATTAGCCCGAGCGGTATGCGACTGTCAGCTCAACTCCCAGGTACTGCTTCCAATTCTGGCCTCCTGAGCATCCCCGATTTTAATCGCTCCACCATTGGCGGCCGTGCCTTCAGCTGCCGAGGCCCTGAGCTCTGGAACTCCCTCCCTAAACCTCTGCCTCCTTTAAGACATTCCTTAAAACTGACCTCTTTGACCAAGCCTTTGGTCATCTGTCCTAATATCTCCTTATGTGGCTCGGTGTCAAATTTTGTTTGATAATCGCTCCTGTGCAGTGCCTCGGGACGTTTTATTACGTTAAAGGCGCTATATAAATACAACTTGTTGTTGTAGTGTGTCTTGTACTAACAAAGTAAAGTTATTTCCTGCCAAATAAAATGCCTTTAGTTCTCATCCTCAGTCGAATACTTCAGTGTGAAATATTTAATTTTCCACACTATTCAGCCATCCTTGTAACCTGCGGAATGAAATTGCCGGTGGACAGGGGGTAGATTTCCCCTGTTTACTATTTGTATAAAACCACAAATGATTTCTTTAAACTCACGTCAACGCTACAATGGAACCGTGGAAATCTTTTCCCTTGGTGTCAAATTATGGCCAGTTTTGTGCAGCAGACACTTGCCGGCCTCTCGGAACTGGCAGGAGACGCCTCCAAGTCATTTAATTAGGACCCTGGTAGCATAAAGAACAAGGGGACTTTCACCCCATTAATCTAAGGTGGATTCAAACCTATGCCCCAGAGATTAAAGGAGTCTGTTCTAACCCACTGTACCAAATGCTTTCAGTGTTTAACATTTTTACACCCTAATAGGTATTCAGAGGGGGGTTACCTTATTACCTGTAGCAGAAAGTTGCTGTTGACAAAACGTGCTGTAGCTGTGTACATGCTGGATGTTCAGCATCAGAAATTTAAAAATATTTGATGCTGATATATTTGTTAAAAAGTCTCCATTTTGAATACTGAATATTTTTAGCTTGAGCTGTGGCTCCGTGGGCAGCACTCTCGCCTCTGAGGCAGAAGGTTGTGGGTTCAAGACTCGCTCCAGAGACTTGAGCACAAACATCTAGACCGACAGTCCAGTGCAGTGCTGAGGGAATGCCGCACTGTCAGAGGTGCCATTGTTTGGATGAGAAGTTGAGCCGAGGCCCCGTCTGCTCTCGCAGGTGGACATAAAAGATCCCATGGCACTATTTCGAAGAAGAGCAGGGGAGTTATCCCCGGTGTCCTGGGGCCAATATTTATCCCTCAATCAACATAACAAAAACAGATAATCTGGTCATTATCACATTGCTATTTGTGGGAGCTTGCTGTGCGCAAATTGGCTGCCGCGTTTCCTACATTACAACAGTGACTACACTTCAAAAAGTACTTCATTGGCTGTAAAGCGCTTTGGGACGTCCGGTGGTCGTGAAAGGCGCTATAGAAATTTAAGTCTTTCTCTCACTATAGTTACCAGGACAGTTTGTGAAATAATGAATTTATTGGCCGAGGTTTTCCTTTTTAACACTGCGATTTTTCACTCGTTCAAGTGAATGGCCCGAAAAATGGCAGGACAATGAGTGCAGAAACAGAAAACCTATGCGTTGTACATTGGTTTTACAGTACGCAACATGATTAGTAATTTGTAAGCACCTTGGAAAAGAGGAGCGAACCATTTGAAAAGCATCCAGAGGAACACACGTTCTGACGTCATGCCTTCATCTCGAATCTTGAAAGTCAAAAACTCACTGACGTAATAAAACTCACTACGCACTTGGTTTGAGTATAAAGCAAGGCTTTAATCAACTTGTTCCAGAACATGGAGGTCTAGTTATACTTCACCAGTTCCTTGTCTTACAAAATGCCCCTGGCAAGCTGGGGCCCACGCCCGGGTATTTATACAGGAAACTTTGGTTTATCCGGAGGTTGTATGGCCGGAAACCTCGATCTAACGGCAGAAATCAGCAGCCGTTTTGTTAGTTTTTTTTTTCTTCTCCTAGCATTTTTTTAAACAGTCAGTCTCTGGAAAGCCTCTCTGAAGCTGTTGCTAAGCTACAGAGACGCTTCCAAGGTACGGGCCGACTGTTTACAAGCTATTGCTAAGCAACAGTGTTTGTTGTCAGATACGGAGATGAAAACCTCCATATCCTTCAACATTAGCGCTGGTCTGTCCGGAAGTTTTCATAGATTGGCATCATGCCGGTCCCGTCGGTGCCGGATATCGCAAAGTTTCCTGTACTCCTTGGACGGCGCCACCAGCTGGCCGTCCAGCATTATTTCATAAATAGTTTCTTGATGATGAGATTTATAACACTCACATTGACTCAACATTCAGATGTTACAGCTGTACTCGGCTGAACGGTGTCACAGCACAGTGTCATGTTGATGCTCAGTAACACTACTGGTTGTTTTAGGCAGTTACTATATAGTCAACATGCTACCTCCTTATGACTTTGTGTGTGTGATCTAACCACATAAAGGCAGCACAGAAACAGGACTCAGGCTTTAACCCTTCACTTACCAGTAAATGCCTGTTAACATTGAAAACTACAAGAAAGCTCCTCTGTGGCTCACCTGCAGAAGACAGCGAAGAGCGACGCCATATAGATAAGGAGGTCCCAGACTGGATCCCTGATCTGATCTCAATCAGGGATAGGGCTGCCCCAATTGGCTCAGTGCCTCGGAGTTAAACGGCAGAAAAGCAGCTGTTTTTCCTGCACAGTTGCTGTCTTGCAATCCCTGTTGAAAACGCATGGGTGTGGATGTCCGGCTGTGATGCTGCATTTGTTTGAATAGTTTGCTGGCACACATGCTCTCTAGGCCCAAAAGTGGAGACTTGGGAACATAGGAACAGGAGGAGGCCATTTAGCCGCTCGAGCCTGCTCCGCCATTCAATGAGATCATGGCTGATCTGTGACCTAACTCCATATACCTGCCTTTGTCCCATATCCCTTAATAACTTTGGTTAACAAAAATCCTATCAATCTCAGATTTAAAATTAACAATTGATCTCGCATCAATTGCCATTTGTGGAAGAGAGTTCCAAACCTCTACCACCATTTGTGTGTAGAAGTGTTTCCTAATTTCACTCCTGTAAGGTCTGGCTCTAATTTTTAGTCGATGCCCCCTAGCCCTCGACTCCCCAACCAGCGGAAATAGTTTCTCTCTATCTACCTTATCTGTTCCCCTTAATATCTTGAAAACTTCGATCAGATCACCCCTTAACCTTCTAAATTTCAGTGAATACAACCCTAATTTGTGTAATCTCTTCTCGTAATTTAACCCTTGAAATCCGAGTATCATTCTGGTAAACCTACACTGCACTCCCCCCAAGGCCAATATATCCTTCTTAAAGTGGTGCCCAGAACTGCTCCCAGTGCTCCAGGTGTGGCCTAACCAGGGCTTTGTACAGCTGCAGCATAACTTCCACCCCGCTGGGCACATGGGTGAGGAATTGAAGGGGCACAGTCTCCCAGTGGAACCATATCCCAGCAAGTAATCAGTGACTTTAGGGAAGAGTAAGGAAAAAATTAACAAAAATGGTAAGGTATTTGACGTAAGAAAACTACTGAGCACTTGGTTTGAGTATAAAACAAGGCTTTAATCAACTGTTTCACAACCATGAGTTTCGAGTTACATCACTAGTTCCTGGTTACAAAAACGTCCCGAGCAAGCTGGGCCCACGCCCGAGTATTTATACTTTCCTTGGATGGCGCCACCAGCTGGCTGCCCAGTGTTATCTCATGAGTCATTTCTACATGAATGGTAAGATTCATGACAGTATTAACTTACATTTCCTCATCGATCTGTTAGTGATTAATTGCTTTACAAGCAGCTGCTGAGTTGGAGTCATAGCAACAGGAGGAGGCCATTCAGCCCCTCGAGCCTGTTCCACCATTCAGTTAGTTCATGGCAGATCTATACCTCAACCCCAATTTACCCCCCTTTGCTCCATATCCCTTGATACCCTTAAGGACCAAACAAAAGTCTATCCAACTCTCGATCGAGTCAAAGTACCCCAAGCGGCGGCAATTAGCCTCTAACTGACCTCAGGAGCACTTCTCAGCAGGGAGTTGCACATACAAAAGGAAAATACTGCAGATGCTGGAAATCTGAAATAAAAACAGGAAATGCTGGAGATACTCAGCAGGTCAGGCAGCATCTGTGGTGAGAGAAACAGAGTTAACGTTTCAGGTCGATGACCTTTCGTCAGAACTGGAAAAAAGCAGGAAATGGAACAGATTTTTAAGCAAGTGTAGGGGCTGGGAAAGGGGGGAGGGGATGAAAGAACAAAAGGGAAGGTCTGTGATAGGATAGAAGGCAGGAGAGGTTAAGAGACACATAGTGGCCTTCAAGGAACAGGCTAGATTTAAACGGCTAGATTTAAACGGAGCCTCACATTTGCAGCAGGCTGTTTACCTCACGGGAGTGTGACTGGGCCGCAGGCTGCCGCGGTACATGAACAGTGTCGGGGGTGGGTGGGTGGGTGATTGCAGCCTCTGTTCCCGAGACTGACTGGATAATCAGTCTCCAGTCAACCCCCGATGGTTACTTTCCATTCCACTTCAGAGAAAAATGGCAAATGATGCCAAAGTCTTGACGATTGCGTTTATTTCTTTTTTTAAATGCCGGAGAAACATGAATTGAGCACGGTGTTAGAGGATGTGAATTTACCTGGTGACGGGGGGTGGGGAAAGGAGTAAAGCTTAAACTGCTGAACGCGCTAGATCCCAGAAAATGAAGCCCGATCATTATTTCAGAGTTAATTCTGACTAAAGCAGATAAGTGCGGGGCTCGGCTAAAATTTCCGTACCTGCAGCTTCCATCTGGCTTGGGGAAGAGACTCGAAGTGACGATTAATCATTAGTGATGTGGTACTGACTGTGGCTTAGTGAAGAATCGGGTTTCTCGACAGACAAGAGCAGGATGTTTTGGGAAACTGCCATTTAATTAAAGGTTCGGTTTCTCTTTGTGAGCATTCACATAACATCCCTGGAAAAAATTCTTTAAACCTGAACTGTCCTGTTGCTCACCACTGCTTTCTCCTCACATACATTAAATGTTGTCAGCCTAAATTATACCTTCCAGCAAAATGTGTAATGATGTCAGCTGAATCATGGCTTTGCTTTGGCTTGCTGTTTACAATTTATTAGCAGGTTTGCCGTCTGTAATGAGTGCTTACTTATTTGAAGGGAACACACAACATTGTTTGGACAAATGTGAATCTAATAGCTTTACGGCACACACTGATGTTTCATTCAGATCCTGAATGACATGGTCTTCTACTGAGGCCTCAGCAACACTGAGGTTGCCGCCCTTTGCCATGGCCAAAACCAAGGCGGGTGAGGAATAGGTGTGTTGCAGAGGGAAGGATTTTAGCTTTAGTGCCAGTACACTCGCCTCTGAGACAGAAGGTTGTGGGTTCCAAGTCCCACTCCAGAGACTTGAGCACAAAAATCTAGGCTGACGCTCTAGTGCAGTACTGAGGGAGCGCCGCACTGCCGGAGGTGCCGTCTTTCAGATGAGACGTTAAACCGAGGCCCCGTCTGCCCCCTCAGGTGGACGTAAAAGATCCCAGGGCACTATCTCGAAGAAGAGCAGGGGAGTTATCCCCGGTGTCCTGGCCAATATTTATCCCTCAATCAACATCACTAAAAACAGATTATCTGGTCATTATCACGTTGCTGTTTGTGGGAGCTTGCTGTGCGCAAATTGCCTGTCGTGTTTCCTACATTACAACAGTGACTGCACTTCGAAAAGTACTTCATTGGCTGTAAAGCGCTTTGGGACGTCCGGCGGTCATGAAAGATGCAATAAAAATACAAGTCTTTCTTTTCTTTAAGACTGGCTTTGCCGCTGAAGAAAGTCACCAAAAAAAACCTTAACTTCAATAAATTAAAGCTTCCAAATTATCTCAGAGAAGCAAGTCGGGAGAAAAAAGAAAGTTTATTGGTGTCCCGTTTGTTTCTTAGGAATGCTGAGTTGCTCACTCAAAAACCAGGCACTCAGTCCAGAGTGCGATTATGTGGCAGCATTTCCTACATAGCATTAAACACTATGGAGGAAAAATTCAGTTGCTTTGCGCCTCCAGGTAGAGCCCCCGAGGCGCAAAGCAAGTAGCGCCCGGATGCGGCGCCGCTAACGCCTCCCGCGAAATTCAACGGGAGGTTAGCGGCGGTGCCGCTGCGCCTCTGGCGATGACGTCATCACAGTGCCCCGCTCGCATCCCGGTCACAAACTTGACTCGCACCCCCTGACCTACCGCCGGACGCTCTGTCCGACAGGGTAAGGGTGTCGTTCCTGCGGCCGGGACGGCAATAATTAAATGGCAGGTGCCAGGCAGCCATTTTTTTTGGGACGCCTGCCAGCACCTGCCCCCTCTGGCCTCCTCCTGAGGGGCGCCGGCCTCGATCGCTCAGCCCGCCACTCCTCTTGAGTGCCGGGCTCTTTTCCTGGCACCCCGCTCCCCGGCTATCCAGCAGGGCCCCGGTGCGCGCTGCGCTAGGCCCCTCCCCTTTAATCAGGGGAGGCAGGCCTGTAGTACTGCAGCGCGTGGCCCTGTTGCACGTAGCGCCGTGATATTGAATGGGAGCGCCCCAAGAGGGAGGGGGAGCTTGGGGCGCTACCATTGAATTTCGGGCGCGGGGGCGTTAACTTTTTCAGGGCGCTAGAAGTAGCGCCCCGGCGAACTCATCGCCCCAAAGGGGGCGCGAGCCAATGTTTCCCCCTATGGCCCTGAATTTGTGGTTGGAGGCTTCCCGCGGGGAAACGCCTCCGATCCACAAATAAAATCTCCGCCTACCTGGTGGTCCGGGAGGTACGGAGACTTGCGGTCCTGGGCCTCTCCCGGTATGCGGGGGCAAAGGCCCACGTATCTCGGGGCGCAGGCGGATCGCGAGCACCCCAGGGATCACGTGGGCCGGCCCAATGAATGACAGAAGGGGAGCCCCATTGATGGTTATGGAGGTTCTGTATGTACGGAAACCCTGTAAGTATGAATGGGAAAATACCTCTACACTACAAATAAATAAATTAAAAATCACATATTTAAAATGAATTAAAATGGCATTGAAATAAATATTTAAAGCAAAAATTTAATTTTTTGAAAAATAAATTTACATGTTTTAGAGGGGCTAACAATAAACTTACCTTATTTCACAGGTTTTTAAATGTATAACTTATTGAAAAAATGTATTTTTCTGTTTTATTAAAACTCTTACAGCTGGTAGAAGAAGGCCTTACTCCTGCTTTTACCGGGCATAAGAATTTCACGGGCATTCGCTGGGCAGTAGTTGGGCAAATAGTGCAACTCTCCGCCAGCGAATGTCCATTTCCCGAGGACGCGGATGATCTGTCAAGAAAATTCTTGACAGGTCGCAAGTTCCGGGTTTTAGCGCATGCGCAGCGCAAGCCTAAACCCGGAACTTGCGCGGCCCGCACCTCGTACGTGTCCGTAGGAGCCGCAAAATATGGCCATTTGTCTTCTAAATACTGCCGGGTACAACAGTCAACGTCCAGTGAAATAATCTCATCACCGGAATACTTTTTTCTGCAAGATGTCATGTGTCTCTATTCCAGACCATTATGTAAACCAGTAAAGTTCTGTGAGATCCTTGTGACCTGGGCAAAGCACAGGCGGGGGTAAATGCACAAACTGGTAACAATATCTTTCTAAGCTATAAAAAAAACCGCAGAGGAAATAGATCGAGAGTCATGGAGATATTATTACCTGGGAATCCCTGGTCCAAGACCGCACAAAGTGGAGGAGAAGCATCCGGGAAGGCGCCGAACACCTCGAGTCTCTTCGCCGGGAGCAAGCGGAAACCAAGCGCAAACAGCGGAAGGAGCGTACGTCAACCCAAGCACCCCACCCACCCGCCCCTTCAACCACCGTCTGCCCCACCTGCGACAGAGACTGTAGGTCCCGCATTGGACTCATCAGTCACCTGAGAACTCATTTTTAATGTGGAAGCAAGTCATCCTCGGTTCTGAGGGACTGCCTAAGAAGAAGATTAGATCTGTTGGATTCACATGTGATTGAGGAAGAGCATATAGAAATCTTGGGAGGGAGGGGACGTGAGATTGTATAATTCAAGCTGGTCATGAATGGGCAGTGGTAGGGGTGAGCTTGATGGGCCGAAAGGGCCGTTCTCGTTCCAAGCTTTTCTATGATCTGGTGTTATCAATGGTGAATTGAAAGTGAAACACAACACTAAAGCTATGCTGGAACTGTATAAAATACAATTTAGGCCACAGCTAGAGTACTGCATGCAGTTCTGGTCACCACATTACAGGAAAGATGTGATTGCACTAGAGAGGGTACAGAGGAGATTTACAAGGATATTGCCGGGAGTAGAGAATCTTAGTTATGAGGAAAGATTGGAGAGGCTGGGGTTGTTTTCTTTGGAGGCTGAGGGGAGACTTAATTGAGGTGTATAAAATTATGAGGGGGCCTAGATAGAGTGGATAGGAAGGACCTATTTCCCTTAGCAGAGGGGTCAATAACCAGGGGGCATAGATTTAAAGTAATTGGTAAAAGGATTAGAGGGGAATTGAGGAGGAATCTTTTCACCCAGAGGGTGGTGGGGGTCTGGAACTCACTGCCTGAAAGGGTGGTCGAGGCAGAAACCCTCATCACATTTAAAAAGTACTTGGATATGCACTTGAAGTGCCGTAACCTACAGGGCTACGGACCAAGAGCTGGAAAGGGGGATTAGGCTGGGTGGCTCTTTTTCGACTGGTGTAGGCACGATGGGCCGAATGGCCTCCTTCTGTGCCATAAATTTCTATGATTCCCCAGGCATTCAGTGCAATTAAACTTAAAATTTTTAAAAAGACACTTGTTTCCCAAAGAGAAACGAAATTAAAAGCAGAGCACAGGCGGGATATTTCTCCATTTGTTGTGAATATGGTAAATGATGATCTTGTTTGTGGATGCAGTACAAAATAAGCAGCTTCCGTTTCCTCTAAGGCTCAAGCCACACGGACTTTTCGTGACTGCCATTCATGACACGCGTGAACTGCTAATGTCCTGTCGCTTGCTGCAGGACATCAGGAGACTGAGGTAATGAGTACAAAATAATCGAAACCTTTTGAACTGCAGGCCCACCTGAAAATATTGGCAAACTCTTTAACAGAATAGTAACGTGCATTAATACAGAGTTCTCATGGGCAGGAAGACATGTCGGAATGCTTTATAATGAGGAGGAAGGAGGTGAGGTGCACACTGAGTGACATGAATCAGTCATTCATGAAAGAAAGACATGAAATAATTCTGAGTGGCCTGTGGTTGGTGCTGTCCAGGGAAAGTATAAAGACTCGGGCACGGGCCCAGCTTGCGCAGGACATTCTTAACAGGAACTAGTGAAGGACACAACTAGACTTCCACATTGTAAAACAGTTGATTAAAGCTTTGTTTAACGCTTAGACCGAGTGCCTAGTAGTTTTCTTACGTCACTGAGCATGGGAGAGGGATTGGGCAACGGAGAGGCAAGGATGGGGAACCAAAGATATGGGTGAAAAAGTAGGTTTTGAGCAAGGTTTTGGAAAGCAGGAAGGAAGGGGGCAAGTCAGTGCACCATGTGGACACCATGGGCACATTGTACAGTAGAGCCAGTATGTCTGCTCATGATTTCAGTCCCCCCACCCCCCCCACTGTGAGTGTCTTGGAGCTCTGGGTGTGACAAGTCATTTTTTTTGTGGGTTTTGCCCAAGGAATTAATTTTTAATGTAGCAGGGTTGCACCGTTCTTAGTGAATCGTGCTGATTCAGACAGGCTGGGACCCTGGAGCAGTGCACACTGACACCTTCGCGGAAAGCTGGCCGCTGTTATTCATCTGGCCAGGTTTGTACTATATTTTTAAAAATTCATTCACGGGATATGGGCGTCGCTGGCAAGGCCAGCATTTATTGCCCATCCCCTAATTGCCCTTGAGAAGGTGGTGGTGAGCCGCCTTCTTGAACCGCTGCAGTCCGTGTGGTGAAGGTGCTCCCACAGTGCTGTTAGGGAAGGAGTTCCAGGATTTTGACCCAGCAACGATGAAGGAACGGCCGATATATTTCCAAGTCAGGATGGTGTGTGATTTGGAGGGGAACTTGGAGGTGGTGGTGTTCCCATGCGCCTGCTGCCCTTGTCCTTCTAGGTGGAAGAGGTCGCGGGTTTGGGAGGTGCTGCCAAAGAAGCCTTGGCGAGTTGCTGCAGTGCATCTTGTAGATGGTACACACTGCAGCCACGGTACGCCGGTGGTGAAGGGAGTGAATGTTTAAGATGATGCACCTGATAAATAAGAACTTTTACAGGTGGCAGTTGATTTTTAAAGTATTTTCAATTTACAGACATGAATAGTGACCCTAATGGCCCCTTTGTCTCGCTGATGATGCGATTGCATATTTCTCTGTTCGCAAATCTAGTGGAGCATTTTCAATACACTTGAGAATGGATAACACAGCCTTTGAAGTGTGCACAGCTCTGTTGTCATTTATTTGTGTGGTGTTAATGGAACGATTGGAGGCTTTGTTATTTTTGATGCCCTGAAACGAGGATTTCAAAAGCAATTGCATGTGTTTGGCATGTGGCGAATGTATTGTACCTGTGTTTAGGTGCCAGCAACTTTTGAAATTCAGCTGAGAGCTACAGACCGTGATTTTGTACAAGCAAACGCCATCTACTGGACCTTTAATATAGAAAGGAAATGTGTGTTTAGGTGATTTCTCACTGGTGTACCAAACCCTGTGCAGTGAACTTGTGATGCAGACGCACCAAATGTCGTGAATCCTGTGCGTGACACACTTTTGATTGTTCTCTGTGGCTCAGTGGGTAGCACACTCACCTCTGAGTCATGAAGGTTGTGGGTTCAAGTCCCACTCCAGAGACTTGAGCACATAACTCCAGGCTGACACTCCCAGTGCAGTGCTGAGGGAACACTGCACTGTTGGAGGTGCCGTCTTTCGGATGAGACATTAAACCCAGGCCCCGTCAGCTCTCTCAGGTGGATGTAAAAGATCCCATGGCACTATTTTGAAGAAAAGCAGGGGAGTTCTCCCCAGTGTTCTGGCCAATATTTATCCCCCAACCAACATCACTAAAACAGATTATCTGGTCATTATCACATTGCTGTCTGTGGGAGCTTGCTGTGTGCAAATTGGTTGCCGCGTTTCCTACATTACAACAGTGATTCCACTTCAAAAGTACTTCATTGGCTGTAAAGTGCTTTGAGACGTCCGGTGGTTGTGAAAGTCGCAAATCTGTCTTTCTTCTCTCTCTCTCACTCTCCTTTTCTCTATCATCTGTCTCTTGTGCATTTTCTAAATGGTGGTAGTTTATATAGTAACAGTTTCAGGCTGGAAAAGACCTTGGACCCATCTAGCCCACCCATCAGCAGTGTTCCTTTGGTGCATTTTTAACAACTCTGAATCCCATTTGTTGACTAGAACCTATCTCGTTCCTTCTTGAAAACCCGTTAATGTTTTTTGCTCCCCCTCCTGTGCTACCTATCTGTTCCATATATTAACCACCTTGTTAATAAAAAAAATGTTCCTCCTGCATTTCCTGTTTTCTTTTTCTTGACCCCTTACGCTTAAATTCCGTACACGGCAGAACAGCTTACTTGGATCCAATTTGTCCAAACCTTTTATGATTTTCAATGCTGCCGATGCTCTTCAGCATGGGTGAAAACACTGTATGAGATATACGGTACAAGCATATTGCAAATTAATCGCCCCTTTTTAAAACAAAAAGCATCTTATTTTCTCCTTCTCTGTTTAGGTGCTTCTGAACGACTTAATCCACAGGGCAGGCAGGTCACCAGATCTCAGCCTGCCACCAATGACAATCTTGAGCTAGCCACTGTGTTAGTGTTGGCATAATTGTCCTGGGCCAATACTTATCCCTCAATCAGCATCACTAAAAAAACATGATTATCTGGTCATTATCACATTGCTGTTTATGGGAGCTTCCTGTGTGAAAATTGGCTGCTGCGTTTCCCACATTACAACAGTGACTATGCTTCAAAAAGTACTTAATTGGTTATAAAGCGCTTTGGGGCGTCCGGTGGTCGTAAAAGGCGCTATATAAATGCAAGTCTTTCATTCTTTTTCCTTTCTAAACCCTACTTTGATTATTTATGTTGTGAGGCCTTTAAAAAAAAATAAACAAATTAGGACAAGAATATTTTTGCAGGAATGGGGATTTTTAAAAATAGGAATGGGATGGAAGTTTATTATAAAGATAAATGTAGACGAAGATCATCTATTACTCTATAAAAACTTATGCTGCTGAGACCAGGGACATATCAGTGGAGAGCTACTGGGCAGGTTTAATAATGGAGGTTGCAAGGTGAGACAGATTTCTGCAGTTTTGTTTGATTACTGTTAGGAATCAGAAAGTATTTATGCAGACGTTTTCCTCAGGAGGTGGGGTAGAGCCATAGAATCATAGAATGGTTACAGCACAGAAGGAGGCCATTCGGTCCATCGAGCACTTCAGCTAGTCCCACTCCCCCGCCCTTTCCCCGTAGCCCTGCAAATATTTTTCCTTCAGGTACTTATCCAATTCCCTTTTGAAAGCAACGATTGAATCGGCCTCCACCGCCCTTTCAAGCAGTGCATTCCAGATCCGAACCACTCGCTGCGTAAAAAATGTTTTTCCTCATGTCGCCTTTGGTTCTTCTGCCAATCACCTTAAACACACATGCATGGGTTTAATTCCAGCAGAGTTCAGTGGTGATCAGGGGCAGGGTTGTTTGGTTGTTGTTCTTAACCTGAGGGTGCTGAGCTAGATTGTAGTAACCCCACCGCCACTTCAGCTCAAATCAGCAAACTCGGCACAAACCAGGGGTTGAACCCAGGGTCGTTTTGTTACCCACTGGAACTGTTTACAAGAGGAGGTAAAAGAGGAGAAGCTGGTGGAGCAAAAAGGAAACACAATCAACCTTCTTACTCCTGGAAGTGATGAAGCGATGAGTGATCAGGAAGGAAGCAGACTGCAAAAATACTCAGGACGTAGAAGATAAAACTTTGGCCTAGAAATTCACTAGCCTTAGCGCCGCTTTTGAGGCGCTAGAGGGACTAGCGCCAGAGTTATGGCCATTTGAAAAATTGAGTGGGGCCCTAAAGCGGCGTTGCACCGGTAGCGCTGCGCCGGCACCGATGACGTCATCGGTGTGCGCAGCGTCTCGGTTGCCGTGGTAACCCGCCCGAACTCCGAAATTGAGTTGCGGCCGCCTCGCCCGTGGCAGCCGCAAGCAACGTTCTGTAAAAGGTGCCTTGCTGAAGTTAGCGCCGGCGCATTAAGGTCGCGCGGCGGCCGGCCGCTTCCCCGGCGGCCGCCTGCCCGCACCTCCCTCCCCGGACTCCTCCAAGACCCCCCCGCGGCACAGATGCGTGTGGGCCGCGAGCCCGGCACTTCTCCGAGGTGCCGGGCTCATTTTTATTCAGCCGTCAACGGCCAGCGGTCGGGTGCAGGCAGCTCCTCCTTAACGGAAGGAGGAGGCCTGCACTTCCCCAGCCTGCCGCACCGCATCGGGCGCCGCAGCGCCGGAACAGCGCCGCAATGGGGCAGGTAGCGCCCATTGGGAGGCGCTGAAACCCTCCAGTAGCGCCGGCAGCCGTTTGGGCGCGGCGCTACTGAATTTTTGGCGCGCGCAGGGGGACTTAGCGGCGGCACTAACTTCCGGCGCTAAAGCCCTGGCTGCGCCAAAACCCAATTTCTAGGCCTACATGTTTGATTTTGACAAATAAGGGCTCAGAGTTCAGGCCTCACTTTAGAATGTATACAGATTCTTCCAGTGACTCAAAGTAGATTTTGTCACTTTTCTTTTATTTGTTCCTGGGATGTGGGCGTCGCTGGCAAGGCCGGCATTTATTGCCCATCCCTAGTTGCCCTCGAGAAGGTGGTGGTGAGCCGCCTTCTTGAACCGCTGCAGTCCGTGTGGTGAAGGTGCTCCCGCAGTGCTGTTAGGGAGGGAGTTCCAGGATTTTGACCCAGCGATGATGAAGCAACGGCCCGATATAATTCCAAGTCCTAAAGTAGGCATGCTACAGTTCTAAAATGCATTGCTATTTAAACCCCAGTAGAAAGGGAGATTAACTAATTCATCTGAATTGGACTGACCTGGGTCAGTCATGAGATGGGACATGAGTCAGTAAACCCTGTCCAACAATTAGCAGCAGCTGTGAACAGGCCGGGTTTTCTCCTTTTAATAGTAATCATTTTTCTATCGAGACAAACTCAGGCGTGCACGCTCAAAGGGAACATGGACCAGAGATAGATGGACCTGAAGCACCGATTCTCTGACCTGCGCGTCCCTTGTTTGTGCCTCTCCTCGGGTGGGGGTGGCAGGTCACTGAAGTTAAGTCCGACATATAACGCTTTAAGAGACAAGAAGCATGTTTTATATAAATTACATTTTTGGAGTCAGAGTCTGCAGTCAGCATGATCTGTATCAAAATGTCTCTGACTGACTACTTTGAAGGAGATGTTTGTATTTTGCAATTGATTTTTTAAAACAACTTTTATTGGTAATGAATACATAGCACTTGAGGTCATTTGGGTTTGTGCAGGACTGTTAGTACTAGATTGATTGTTTCTGAGAACAGAGACGTTTCCCGAGCAGGGATAAATAAGTGAATGGCCCTTCCTGTGACCTTCTCTGTATTTTTACTTGTGGTGTCAGTAACCAGTATCACGACTGCTAAAGCTGACACCCTTCAGCTTGCAATATCATTTGAGAAAGTGTATTCTAATATCATGTAAATAATGAAGTATTGGATCACCACTCACCCAGCCCACTAAGATGTCAGGAAGCAATATTGGGATGCCTTCATTATTGCTAGGGCATCACCTTTGAACAGCAGGACTGTTCCCAAGTGGCCCCAGCCGACAACTGGACTGTTTGCAGATGGCTGGTCTGAATACTTCCAAAGAAAACTCAAAACAGGATGTTAGAGCAGCATTTAGTGGGATGGACACAGTATGCGGAGAATACTAAAGTCGCACTCTTAGTATAGTACAAATAAATACATTTTGTTCATCTCCAACACAGTGCTAAGCAGCTTTTTTTCCCGGACTGGAGACATTTTTTTTAATGAAGGGTATTTCATTTCAACAGTGAGGTTTGTTAAGTGGCTCTGAAAAATTATCTTTCGATGCAATCAGTTGCTAGAAATTTTGATAACTCGGATTCACCAGTACAGCATAACATAGATTTTGAGAGGGTTGTCCTATGAGGAGAGATTGTGTAGATTGGGCCTATATCTCTGGAGTTTAAAAGAATGAGAGGTGATCTCATTGAAACATGTAAGAGTCTGAGGGGGATTGACAGGGTAGATGCTGAGAGGCTGTTTCCCCCTGGCTGGAGAGTCTAGAACTAGGGGGCATAGTCTCAGGATAAGGGGTTGGCCATAAGACTGAGATGAGGAGGAATTTCTTCACTCAGAGGGTTGTGAATCTTTGGAATTCTCTACCCCAGAGGGCTGTGGATGCTGAATCGTTGAGTACATTGAAGGCTGAGATCGATAGATTTTTGGACTCTAGGGGAATCAAGTGTTATGGACCACACGGACTGCAGCGGTTCAAGAAGGCGGCTCACCACCACCTTCTCAAGGGCAATTAGGGATGGGCAATAAATGCTGGCCTTGCCAGCGATGCCCACATCCCATAAACAAATTTTTAAAAAAATTATGGGGATCGGACGGGAAAGTGGAGTTGAGGTCGAAGATCAGCCACGATCTTATTGAATGGCGGAGCAGGCTCGAGGGGCCGAATGGCCTACTCCTGCTCCTATTTCTTATGTTCATAGGTTTTCAAATGGAGGCCCATTGGCCCTAAAGAGAAGGAATCCCAGGGTATAAATAAGGCCATCGGATGCCTGTACTTTGCTGCATTAGTTTACTTACTGGCATGCTGTTTTGCTATAAATAAAAAAACATATTTCTTGAAATGATAGCATTGTTTTCATTAGGTGAGCTGACGCTATCATTTGGAAGTTAGGATGGGGGTCGCCACTCACCACTATATGTGTTTGTCATTAAGTTCATTTACTAACAAACTGTGAAAGATGTGTGAGCGATCAAACGTTCAACCCACCTACATTTAGCTGCCAATCGAACAAACTCTTCCAGATCAGAGAGAGAACAGGCAGGAAGTTTCCCAGACTTCACTGTGGATGCCAAGTGAGGTCGATATTGATACAGCTGGCAGTGTGGCAAGTGTGTCCCTACACAGTGAGATCCATGGAAGAATAGTGAAGGAGTACTGGGGTTCCAGTATAGTCAACGGGTGGAAAATCTACCCCAATGATCGCAGCTCACTAGTTCCTAGTAACTTAATCATTCTTTTCCTGTGCGCAGAATTATAAAATAATTTTCCTGCAGTATTTCTACTATTTGCCAATGACTTCTATTATATAAAAGTGATTTCATTTTTAATTACCTACAGGGAGCTTTATTTGTGTGCATGAAAGATCCGTGGGTATTTAAGGCTCTTGACTTTAGAGGGTCAAAATTCAAGGCTTCCTTTAAACTCAGCCCAATAGGAAACGGTGTTCTGGTGATGTGAGGCACCAAGAATTAAATCCACACCCTTCGTTCAAGTGAGCTTCGTACATCAAACCCATTCTCCAGTGGCGCACTAGGGAAGAGACATAGCAAAAGTAAAGAAAGAAAGACTTGTATTTATATAGCGCCTTTCATGTCCTTGGGACATCTCAAAGCACTTTATAGAATCATAGAATGGTTACAGCACAGAAGGCGGCCATTTGGCCCGTCGAGCCTATGCCGGCTCTCTGCTGGAGCACTTCAGCTAGTCCCACTCCCCCGCCCTTTCCCCGTAGCCAGCCCTGTAAATTTTTTTCCTTCAGG
Organism: Somniosus microcephalus; assembly: GCF_052327205.1. Taxonomy (NCBI): domain Eukaryota; kingdom Metazoa; phylum Chordata; class Chondrichthyes; order Squaliformes; family Somniosidae; genus Somniosus; species Somniosus microcephalus. Next base: position 72,484,190 of record NC_141006.1, read on the forward strand.
TACTTATCCAATTCCTGTTTGAAAGCCACGATTAACTCTGCCTTTTGCGGCCAACAAAGTACTTTTGAAGTGCAGTCGCTGATGTAATGTAGGAAACGCGGCAGCCAATTTGCGCACAGCAAGCTCCCACAAACAGCAATGTGATAATGACCAGATAATATGGTGTTTGTGAGGAACTGACAGGGTCACGGACAAAAAGCGGGGGTGTGAGACTGAGCATGACGGCTCTTTCAAAGAGCCGGCACAGGCCCGATGGGCTGAATGGCCTCCTTCTGTGCTGTAAGTGTCTATGATTGGGGGATAAATATTGGCCAGGATACCAGGGATAATCCCCTGCACTCTATACTGTCAGGAATTACAGTATCAGAGATGGACACAAGAGCTAGTCTCCTGATTGGAGGCTGTGCTTGTGGAATTGGCCGGTGATTTGTTTTCCTCATGGGGGAGTTTGGCTGGCTCAGGACGAGGAATAAAAGGCCACTCCGATTCACAGGAGCACATATCCTGGCAGCTGAAGCACAGACAGCGGCTGCAGAGAAAGCTCCAGCCCTGCCTTCTGGTTGAATGAGGTTGTGCTGAGAAGTGGCAACAGTGAGTGTATTAATGGGAAATAAAATGAACCGTAACCTTTTTTAAAATATGGGCTATTTCTCGCTCCTGCAGAGAGGGGATCTGGGCAATTGTCATCGATTGTAGCAGAGGTTCTGACAATATGCCCAAGAAAGCAAAATGGGGGAGAACAGGTGGAGGTCAAGGGTTCAAACCTAATAGGTACTTTAAAAGCGAGCTAATGGGTTTTGTAGTCTATTAGATTTGAAAATGCTGAATAGAGGTGTGAAGTGTTGTACACTATACAGAGGTCAGCTCAGGCCGTGAGGAGATACATATTACTAGTTTATCTTTTTACCTTGACTGAAATGTTGAACCTTAAAGTTGAAGAAATACAGATAGATAGATCATGAAATTATAAGTTCTTTTGAGCCCCATTAAAGACATCTGGTTAAAAAGAAAAAGTGCTGGAAACACTCAGCAGGTCAGGCAGAATCTGTGGAGAGAGAAACAAAGAGTTAACGTTTCAGGTCGATGACCATTCATCATTTTTTCGGACAGCAGCTGTTGGTCGTGATTCTGCTATTCCCATTTACACCACCTCTAGACCCATCTTTTGTTTCTTTACTTGTCCCATTGATGTGCCTCAATTATTCCGAGACTCGAAGTTAGCAGAACAAAAGTAAGGCTTTTATTAACTCAGAACATAACACGTAAAATAGAGAGATGTCTACCTTCAGGAGGCTGAACCCGACTGAAGTTAGATTACAAAGGAGCCAGGTATGGGCGGAGCCCTGCACACAACCAGTTCCAGCACATTCCAATACATAATACATGAGGACTGGGGGAAGGGAAAAGACACAGAAAGCAGGCAGTTACAAGACACAGAAAACAGGCAGTGATGAATGGAATATATTTCATCACACCCATCACCATCTCCTTTCGCCTTGCACCATCATCCCTTTTGTCTTTTAATCTCTCCTGCCTTCCATCCTATCACAGACCTTCCCCTTTGTTCTTTCCTCCCCTGCCCCCTGCACTTGCTTAAAAACCTGTTACGTCTCCAACTTTTTCCAGCTCTGACAAAAGGTCTTTGACCTGATTCATTAACTCAATTTCTCTCTCCACCGATGCTGCCTGACCTGCTGAGTATTTCCAGCACTTGCTGTGTTTATTTGCGATTTCCAGCATCCGCAGTATTTTGCTTTTGTAAAGACATCTGGTTAATGTGTCAAACTCGGATGGTATTTTTCGGTCATTGCGAGATCCTGACAAAAGCTGAAGTTTATTTTCAGAAGTAAAGTGAAGAGACAGCTTAAGCCATCTGACTGGGAAACGTAAACTAGTGGTCCCCCTGCAAAACCAGGAACCAACACTTAATTTATAGAGAAATACTGGGCGTACCTTTGAAAAGCCCTACTTCAACACAATGATTAGACATTTAATTTGCATATTTCAAGGTTTCATGAAACACCAAAATGCAGTTAAATGTAGGATGGATTAATTAACACTCTTAAGGCCTGAATCACCCAACAGAAAGCACATCTGGTTTTCAACATTGAGAATTCTACTGAGATGGGTTTCCTCTGGCTAAAGCTACTGGTGAGTTTCGTGCTTGGTCATGCATAACTGGAAGTCCCAGTGTAACTCGACCGTCGTGAGTTAGTTAATTCAGTTAGGGCAACAATCGGGGTGCTGCAGTGGCCTTAGCACCCGAGGGGAAAATTGGCCAGTGTTCTTACTCCTGATAGTTAAGCAGTGACTCCTGCTGGATTGCGTATGTATGTAGAAATAAGAAAGAAAGACTTGCATTTATATAGCACTTTTCATGACCACCGGACATCCCAAAGCACTTTAAAGCCAATGAAGTACTTTTTGAAGTGTAGTCACTGTTGTAATGTAGGAAATGCGCACAGGAATCTCCTACAAACAGCGATGTGATAATGACCAGATAATCTGTTTTAGTGATGTTGGTTGAGGGATAAATATTGGCCCAGGACACCGGGGAGAACTCCCCTGCTCTTCTTCGAAATAGTGCCGTGGGATCTTTTACGTCCACCTGAGAGAGCAGACGGGGCCTTGGTTTAACGTCTCATCCGAAAGACGGCACCTCCGACAGTGCAGCACTCCCTCAGCACTGCACTGGGAGTGTCAGCCTGGATTTTTGTGCTCAAGTCTCTGGAGTGGGACTTGAACCCACAACCTTCTGCCTCATGGCCAGGTCAGGAGAGAATTTAGTTTTGTCGTGCTGCCTTTCACAGTCAAATAGCCTGTTGGCACCCATGTTGCAGGCTCAGAAATTAAAAACGATCGCTTGCAGTACGGACCACTGCAAGAGCCTGTGCCTTCTGGAACGAATGGAAGGAAATTTAAAAATAAATACAGAAAAAAGAAGATAAAATTTGATATCTGACATTACAAAAAAATAAAGGGAATTTAATTTTGAAATAACTTTTTTTAACCCAAAGGATTGCAACAGTTCTCCACTCAACTCCTAAATATTCCACAAGTCCCAACTGAGAATTATGTTGGCAAAATACTGCGGATGCTGGAAATCCGAAATAACAACAGAGAACGCTGGAAAAACTCAGCAGGCGTGGAGAGAGAAACAGAGTTAACGTTTCAGGTCGAAACCCAAGGATTTTGACCCGAAACGTTGGCTCTATTTCTCTCTCCACGGATGTTGCCTGGCCTGCTGAGTTTTTCCAGCATTTTCTGTTGATATTGAGAATTATGTTATTCCACTCAAGTATGTTTTTTTTTAGTGTGTTTGAATAAGATAATTTTATTTTTTCTGTGACCTATTTGTACTGATGTAAATCTGGAGAGGTCTATGCCTCAGCAAATCCTGTGATTTGCCTGTCACTTTTCACAAGTGTGAATCACCATCTTCGAAGTGGGAGATGAATGAATTAATATCAGAGATACCGTAGTTCAAAACCGAATGTGCTGCAGCACTGAGTCATAGAGGGAGGATGGTTTCAACTCCGCGACTTGGCGTACAGGACCAAGAATGTAAATACTCTTTAAAAAAAAATAATCAAAGTTCATTTGCTGCACTGTATAGTATGACGCTGCAAGATGACACAAGCCTGAAGTGGCAGTAGCACGTTTTGAAAAGTATTTAACATGTGTTTTACCTTTGCATCAAATCAAGGAGCAAAATCTTCAACCTTGATTCAGATTTGCAGTACGTTCTGCTTTAGGCTGAAATGTCCTCTGTGAGTTTTATTTTTTTTCATTCGTTCTAAGGGCCTTTACAAGATAGCGGTCAATTAATGGCCGGCGGTTTCAAATGTATTCAGTGGATGTCGTTTATAATGAGTCTTCGCTGTGGTAATTGTGTTTTAACTTGAAACTTTAGTATAAGCATAGAGAAAGGATGACTTTCTTTTCAGAATGAATGTGAATCTGAATCTTCTAAAGCTTGGGTGAATATGTCGCTGATTTTTATTAAGCTCTTTGCAAACTCTGCAAGTTGATACACATTTCTTTTTAATGATGGGCGCGGTTGAAGGTTTCAAGAGCAGGGGGAGTTACCCCGGTGTCCTGGCAAAATATTTATCCCTCAATCAACATCACTAAAAAAAAACATTATCTGGTTATTATCATATCGCTGTTTGCGGGAGCTTGCTGTGCGCAAATTGGCTGCCGCATTTCCTACATTACAACAGTGACTACACTTCAAAAAGTGCTTCATTGGCTTTGGCACGTCCTGTGTTTGTGAAAGGCGCTATAGAAATGCAAGATCTTTCTTTTTCTTTTTCTTCCGAGTGAGGGCGGGAAGTAGCTAATGAAGAAGCAAATGGCAGCACATTTATTAATCAATACTAAAGGAGCAATTACCAAAAATAAATAAGGACGCCATCCGCAGAGCAACCCTACTAATGCCAGCAATGAGACCATTGGGCTAATATACTGTCTCCTTCTGGTCGAGGTGTGACATAAGAAAACTACTAGGCACTTGGTCTAAGCGTTAAACAAAGCTTTAATCAACTGTTTTTCAACATGGAGGTCTAGTTGTGTCCTTTACTAGTTCCTGTTAAAGAATGTCCTGAGCAAGCTGGGCCCATGCCCGAGTATTTATACTCTCCCTGGACAGCGCCACCAGCAGGCCGCCCAGTATTATTTCATAAGTCATTTCCACATGAATGGCAAGATTCATGTCAAGGTGTGTTGCTGTTCTGTGGATATCATGTTACATCTTGTACTTGGGATATTTTCCATACTTGCCTATTTTCTCCTCCTCCTCTCCTGAAGGTGTTAACTCCACAGGCCTCACCCAAGTAACCATTCTTCATGTGCAAACCTTGACCACGAGCGTTAACAGGCTCTTTGAAGGGGGAGGCCATCATGGTCAAGCAGAATTCTGTTGTCACCTGAGAACCATTTTTTTTTCTGGTTGAATTTTCTTTTCCCCTTGACCAAGATACCATGGCCTAATGTGGTGCCCCCTGCCACCACCCAGCTGAGATCTGCTAACTCGCCGTAGACTGGGCATCGAACTGGGGGCTTTAGGTTAACCATGGTGTCTGCTGTTGCTCAGTTGGCACTCGCACCTCTGAGTCAGAAGGTTGTGGGTTTTAAGTCCCATTCCAGAGGCTTGAGCACAAAAATCTAGGCTGAATCTAGTGCAGTGCTGAGGGAGTGCTGCACTGTTGGAGGTGCCGCCGAGGCCCCGTCTGCCCCTCTCAGGTGGACGTAAAATATCCCGCGGCACTATTTTGAAGAAGAGAAGGGGAGTTATCCCCGTGTCCTGGGGCCAATATTTATCCCTCAAACAACATCACTAAAAAACAGATTATCTGATCATAATCACATTGCTGTTTGTGGGAGCTTGCTGTGCGCAAATTGACTGCCATGTTTCCTACATTACAACAGTGGCTACACTCCAAAAGTACTTCATTGGCTGTAAAGCGCTTTGGGACATCCGGTGGTCATGAAAGGCGCTATAGAAATGCAAGTCTTCCTTTCATTTTTCATAATATTTCTGCAGTCTGCTGCACTGAATAATATCTGAAAAGCTATGTTCTTCAATTGCTGAAGTATATTTATTTTAGAAAAAGTCATTAGCACTTAAACCAGCAGACTGCTGTAACAATTCCTTACACGTTATCACCTTGTGGTGTAGTCGCTATGCAAACAAAGTGGGACTTCAACACCTCTGCTTCCTCTTACCCTTTTATCTTCATTCTCTACAGACAAGTCTGTACGTCAGTACAGGAGAACCACATCACCACACGCAACTGTGCAGCGGGATGAACTTTGCTTACCAGCAAAATTTTCATGAGCTTCTCAGATTTGCTTGTCGATATGTCAGAAACCAGTGCAGCTCCAAGCTAAATGCTGCGGAACCCCCAGTACTCGGCAACCATTCCGCCTTCAAGGTCACCAAGCCCCTTATTCAGATTGGTATTGCTGATGGAGGGGGGGGAGCCAGGGAGGGGGGAATTCTATCCAGGCTCTCTGCAAGTATACAATACTTCGTAGGTAGAATCGTAGAATGTTACAGCATAGAATTAGGCCATTCAGCCCATCACCTATCAAGTCTACTGTGGTATTTTTCTCCGCATGCACATCTAGTCTAACCCCACAGTTCTGTTTGCTCCCCTATCCTTAAATACTCCCACTTATCAAGTAAATGGCCCGGATTTTGCGGTGGGTAATGACGGCGAAACTGTCAGCCTTCACCATCATTACCCCTCTGAAACTGACCGCGGCTTCAGGATTTAGTGCATGCGCAGACAAACGGGGAAATCCTGAAGTTGCGGTCAGTCATTCCCCGCTCCGACGCAGGTTGCGCTGTGGAATTCCCCAGAGTCGGCAATCACTTGAAATCACACTGAAGGACAAAAACTTCCCCTATTACGCTGCAATATCGCTGTTAAAACCCCCCACCCCCCCACACCCCACCATGAAAAAGTTAAGTCTTGTTGAAAGAGGCGTAACTGGGTTTTAACGGTGCATTGACTGCTGAACAACTGCGCTGGACCTGAATTACATGGGTTTATTAAATTACTTTTTTAATTAATAATTTTTTTAAAAATTTATTTGATATTTCAGCTTCTACCTTAATCCTATGTGTATGCCCCAATCTTTATTTCACTTTCGGTAAAATTTATTTTAAAAAGTAAATTAGAATCTGTGCATTTTATTTCCTGGTTTGCTGTCTGTGAGAATTCCTCAATATGATTGGCTGCTTAGCCAGCTTGATGACATCACTGTGGCTGGACGCTGGAGATCCGCTTGATTTGGCACCAGGTTCAAACTCAGGCCGGGAGAGCTGAATTCGACACCGCAGAGGTCGCGAGATCTTTGTGGGCGGCTTTCTTTGAGGTCAGCGGCGACGCCGTCACTTCGCCGCTGGCCGCAAATTCCAGGCCATAATCTAATTCCTTTTTAAAGTATTTGTGGACTCTGCTTCAGCAATGTTTGTTAGTAGCAGAGATTTCCACATTCTAACCAGCCTCTGTGTGAAGATATTTTTTTCTAACCTCTTTTTTCATTCTTTTTTGAATGATCTGAAAAGTTTTACCCCCACCCTGGCTGTGAATGTCTCAACTACCAACTGAATGAACTTAGCACTGTTTACCCGATCATAATCTTGAATCTTGGTGTTCATAGAGACCTGGGTGTCCTTGTACACAAATCTACGGGGAGTCTAGAACCAGGAGTCACAGTCTCAGAATAAGGGGTCGGCCATTTAGGACAGAGATGAGGAGAAATGTCTTCACTCAGAGGGTGATGAATCTTTGGAATTCTCTACCCCAGAGGGCTGTGGAGGCTCAGTCGTTGAGTATATTCAAGACAGAGATCGATAGCTTTTTGGATATTAAGGGAATCAAGGGATATGGGGATAGTGCGGGAAGGTGGAGATGAGGTAGAAGATCAGCCATGATCTTATTGAATGGCGGAGCAGGCTCGAGGGGCCAAATGGCCGACTCCTGCTCCTATATCTCTTATGTTCTTATAGGAACAGGAGGAGGCCACTGAACCCCTCAAGCCTATTCCACCATTCATTGAGATCACGGCTGATCTGTGACCTAACTCCACATACCCTGCCTTTGCCACATATCCCTTAATACCTTTGGTTAACAAAAAACTATCAATCTCAGATTTAAAATTAACAATTGATCTAGCATCAATTGCTGTTTGCGGAAGAGAGTTCCAAACTTTTACCACCCTTTGTGTGTAGAAGTGTTTCTTAATTTCACTCCTGAAAGGTCTGGCTCTAATTTTTAGACTATGTCCCCTAGTCCTAGCTCCCCAACCAGCGGAAATAGTTTCTCTCTATCTACCCTATCTTTTGTATCTACCAGACATTGATTAGGATCCCCGACCCCTTATACGTCAACACAACGCTGACCCACCCTCCCCTCCCCCCCGCCAACCCCCACCACCCACCACTGCCAACAATTCACTCTTGCAGTCTGACCAGTACAGTTGGGTCTGTTGTCAGCTTTTGGGGTAGGCTGTGAGGTGAAAGACTTAAAGGGAGGAAAACTTCAGTGTTTGCGCCTCCCGTTAGCGCCTTAAGAGGGCGCTAATGGGGCGCAAAGCAACTAGCACCCGGGCGCGGCGATGTTTGCGCCGCTCGCGAAATTAACTAGACATTTTGCGGCGGTGCTAAACACTACCGCCACGATCTCCTGCGCCGGCAGATTGTGACGTCAGTCGAGTGTGCAACGCCCCATTAGCGCCCCGGACCGGATATTGAGTGGCGCCCCCTGCCTTACCCCCCTCCGCTAGCAACGACAGGTTGAGGGGAGCGTTTTGCAGTCAGGAAGGGACGAGGGGAGCGCTATTTAAAGGCAACCGCTTCCTGCCTTTTTTTGTCGGTGACATTTTTGCACCACGCATTCTGAGAGAGAGAGAGAGAGAGAGACTTCTGGAGAGATTCAACGCTGTGTGAAGGAGTTTTGAGTACTGAGCAGCACTTTGCAGGTTCATTTTGATTTGCCCTTCCTTGCTTCGCCAGCACTCTGAGGTAGCACCTCGCTCCTCGGCCTTTGTGCCTTAAGACAGGTATGAAGCACCTGATTTAGCGCTCCAATCACCTCCAGGGGCGATAAAAGCCACGTTTGCCGTCGGAGGCGATAATTAGCGCCAGGCGCTAAACTTTGCGCACGGCCGATAATGGCGCCCCAAACGGGGCGATACTGAATTTTTTCCCCAAAATGAGTGAAGAAGCTGGTTTGGAGGGGGCTGGCGCGATATTGCTTGCTTTGCTGTGCTTGAATTATACTTCCTTTGTTGATGAAGAAATCACCCAGGCTGTCCCACCCTTCCTGTAACGAGAACAACACACTGTGGCAGGAAGCCTTGAAGTGGAGGGAAAAAAAGAGGCAAAGCGGTGACATTGCATTTTTTATTTTCAAATCTCAGATGCACAGCCTTGTGATCCCTTCAAAATGTTTCCGTCACAGTCTGCTGCCCTGAAATATAAACTGCACAAGTATCATTCTTCACTTGTTCTCTTTATGAATGCGCTATAAAATCTTGCTGCTCTCCCCCTCCTCAGCTGCACTCATTGTCACTTTCGATACGGTTTCCAGATAAGGGCTACAATGTAAACTTCTAGCTTAATTGAACGTGAAAATAGTTTACTCACTTTGGGGGGAAAAAAAATCCCTGTTTTGTTTCCTCCGGTGCAAGTTCTAAATTTTTGTCCATGGTAGATTTATACTATGGGCTTATTTGCAGCTAGCTCTTGCTTAGAAATGCTCAAAGTGTGAAATGAATATTTTGGAGAAAAAAAGCAAATGCTAAAAGCATTATCCCCAAGGTTAAAGTGTGCAAATGTTAGTGTGCAAAGACTTAGGGCGAAAAATTCAGTATCGCCCCGTTTGGAGCGCCATTATCGGCCGTGCGCAAAGTTTAGCGCCTGGCACTAATTATCGCCTCTGACGGCAAACTTGGCTTTTATCGCCCCTGGAGGTGATTGGAGCGCTAAATCAGGCGCTTCACACCTGTCTTAAGGCGCAAAGGCCGAGGAGCGAGGCGCTACCTCAGAGCGCTGGCGAAGCTCATGTGATGTCAGTCAGCAATGGAACACAGACACACTGGCGCCAGCCAGTTCTTAAAGGGGAGTTCTGAAGAAAGGTCATCGACCTGAAACGTTAATTCTGTTTCTCTCGTCACAGATGCTGCTTGACCTGCTGAGTTTCTCCAGCATTTTATCTTAAAGGGGAGGGTTGATTTTGCTCTACATCCACATCCTGCTCATTGCAGTCTTGCATCTCGGCCTGGAGAGACCTGTACATCAAATCTGTTGGAAAGAACAATGGAGAGACCCAGGGAAAGAGCTCAGAGTGCAGCCCCCACAGTCTCTTCTAAATCGATACAAGGAAGGGCAGATCAAAATGAATCTGCAAAGTGCTGCTCAGTACCCAAAACTCCTTCACACAGCGTTGAATCTCTCCAGAAGTCTCTCTCTCTCTCAGAATGCGTGGGGCAAAAATGTCACCAACAAAAAAAGGCAGGAAGCGGTCGCCTTTAAATAGCGCTCCCCCAGTCCCTTCCTGACTGCAAAACGCTCCCCTCAACCTGTCGTTGCTAGCGGCAGGCGGTAAGGCAGGGGGCGCCACTCAATATCCGGTCCGGGGCGTTGCGCACTCGACTGACGTTGCGATCTGCCGGCGCAGGAGATCGTGGCGGTAGTGTTTAGCGCCACCACAAAATGTCTAGTTAATTTCGCGAGCGGCGCAAACATCGCCGTGCCCCGGCGCTAGTTGCTTTGCGACCCATTAGCGCCCCCTTAGGGCTGTAACGGGAGGCACAAACCAACTGAATTTTCCCCCCTTAATCCCTTTGTCTAATGCAGTGAAGTCAGTAACCTGTTTAAAATAAAATAGCTGGCCAAGGGGTTTCAGTATAACACGCCATTGCACATCAGAACTCGCAGCATAATGCTAAGGCCATTATGATATGAATTTTGTGTCTTATGAGATTGATATAGTTGGAACCAGCAATTGACAGAGGGACGGTGAGATCCATTGTATTAGTTCTTCCGCTCCACATCCTCCCGAGTGTTACTGTTTCAGGAAAAATGGAGTCGGTAACTTTGCCACTGGGTCAATCCCGACGAGCGGCCTGCTGCGACCTTCGCGGGACTTCGACGGGCGGCCCAAGCCCCTGCCTGAAACCAGCTTCTTTCCCGTGCAGCTCGGGGTCCTATTGAGGGAGCTGGGATCATGATTGACAGTTTTAAGGGTAGACGGGCGGAGAGTGCGAAGTGCCGACTCCGCCCGTGCGTACTGGCGGTCCAATCAGGAAGCTGGCAGAATTTGGTTTTTTTTAAAAAAGAAACGAATATCTTTGAAGCCAGACGGAGCAGGAGGGGCTCCACAAAAGGTACCGTGGGCCGGTGCTGGCCTGGTCTCAGCCGCCTTGGCATTGTCACACCCCCCCTGCCTGCCACCCCCCCCCGCCCCCCCCAACGCCACCCCCCCCAACCCCGTTCCCCGCTCCCTCATCTGAGGACCTAAGGGATCTTATTGAAACATACAAGATTCTGAAGGGGCTTGACAGGGTAGATGCAGAGAGGATGTTTCCCCTCGTAGGGGAATCCAGAACTAAGGGGCATAATTTCAGAATAAGGGGGCACCCTTTTAGAACTGAGATGAGGAGGAATTTCTTCTCTCAGAGGGTCGTGAATCTTTGGAATTCTCTTCCCCAGCGAGCCGTGGAGGCTGGGTCATTGAATATATTTAAGGTGGAGATGGACAGATTTTTGAATGGTCAGGGAGTCAAGGGTTATGGGGAGCGGGCAGGGAAGTGGAGTTGAGGCCAAGATCAGATCAGCCATGATCTTATTGAATGGCGGAGCAGGCTCGAGGGGGCCGAACGACCTACTCCTGCTCCTACGTCTTATGTTCTTATGACCTACCCGCGGGCCTCGACCAGCACTCCGGCCAGCTGAAGTTCCTGAGGCCGGAGAGCAGCGAGCACCACTGGGTCCGGCTGCTTCTCATCCCCAAATTCGAACGTGGCCAGGGCCCTGAAAACGGCGAGGGGCCTCTTGGCCGCGGGAATGGACTTGCTGGCTGGTCAGCCGGTCCAAAGGCCTCAATCGAACCCCATGGTGTCAGTTACGCTCTTGGAAAAAAAAGGGCAGGTAAATAAATTGACCGAGGTGTCTATTTTCTGAAATCAAAAATTAACGGCCTGTCTCCTTTGCTTATAGATTTCCAGATAATGGGCTGCGTGCATTGCAAAGAGAAGGGATCAACTAAATCCCAAGCTGAGGATGGGGACGGGTTCTTCAATCAAAACACGAACCCACGCTATGGGCCGGACCCTACCAATCAGACCCAGACTGCCGTCTTTACAAGGATCCCTGACTTTAACAGCTTCCACGAAAACACCAATACCACCCTGACTCCTTTTGGTGGCTCCGTCGGATACCCAACCGGTTCGCTACCTACAAGAAGTGGAGGGGTGCCAGGTTAGATACCTTGCTCGTAGATTTCATTCTACTGTACATACAAATGTTGTAGGCCTGGGCTTCAAAAGGTCTGCGAATTTCAACGCTGAGCTTCCTTATACTGGGGAAATGCATGCTCAACTGCACGAATACCTCAGCAGTTAAGATCTCGGTGATAAAAGGGGTCAGAGGGAGAGGTTTGGAGAAGGGAATAACACCCTTGGGTCGTGTAAGAGTTGTCATCGATCTTTTCTAAGAGCTTTTCCAACTCTGCTTTAGAAGTCACAACGCAACCTCCTGTCATCTCAGTAAAGGATGTTGCATGTGTGAGGTGTTGGTTTGAGGGGATGGGGGAGGGGGGGGAAGTAAACATAAAATGAATAAAAGATAGTCCTAACCATTAAATCACTCTTCCTCATGGGCCCTGGTAACTTTTTTCTGATAAATACACCTAGCGTACAATTTACCCTCTTGTGAGTCGTATCAGTTTCAGCTTAATGAACGAATGATTGCTTTGTCCTTTAGCCGATTTTGAAGCAAAGGGGGTTTTAACCAAAATAAGATTGTGAATCAAAAATGATTTTTGGTCTTCAGCTTCCAGAGGTCGTATCTGTTAAAGAATTGAGCCCAGATATGCCTTGCTCCTTTCCCAAATCCCGGGTGATGTAAGAAAACTACTAGGCACTTGGTCTAAGCGTTAAACAAAGCTTTAATCAACTGTTTTACAACATGGAGGTCTAGTTGTGTCCTTCACTAGTTCCTGTTAAGAATGTCCTGCGCAAGCTGGGCCCGTGCCCGAGTATTTATACACTCCCTGGACAGCGCCACCCGCAGGCCGCTCAGTATTATTTCATAAGTCTTTCTTTCATGAATGACTGATTCATGTCACCGGGGACAGGTCATTTAACTATATGGGTAAAATATTTACACCGATACCGGCACTATTGGGCACGCGCCCCATGGATCTGATACCTTGCCTCTCCATTTGGGGTGGGGAGAGGCGGGCCAAGGAAGCTACAGGCCAGCCTGGCCAAAGACATAAAGGCCTCCATTCTGCTCTTCTAATGCTTCCTCACTGGCGTGCCCGTTACGCAAATGGCAATTGATCTTTGACTTCAATTGGCATTTTAAGATGGCATTTTGGGTTCCACTTGTGGCTCTTCTATGGCAAGTATACCTACTTCATGCAGGTATATTTACTATTTACTGTACAAGGCATAACTGGATCCCACCAGACACATCCGCAGAAATGATGTGGGGATGGAGGGGGGCGGGTGGGTGGAAGGCATGCCTGGACCACAGCCTCCATCAGAAGTTCTCATTGGGGTCAGAAAGGGGCGGACAAGCGGCAGAAATGCTGCCCTGGTTGCCTCCACTCTGGAGCACTCCAGTCTTCATTAAACCTATTCTTGGTCCCTTTGTCCTTGTAAACTACTGCCGCCATCTCCACTCTCCCTTTCCTCTCAACTCCTTGAATGTGTTACGCCCCTGCCACAGCACTGAAAAGGCCCTCACCAAAGTCACAAATTATATCATCTGCGGCCATCCCTCTTCATCTTCCTTGGCCTCTCTGTAGCCTTTGACACGATCGACCAGACCATCCTTTTCCAACTCCTTTCCTCCTCCATTTCCCAGCTCAGTGGGATTACCTGTGTTTGCTTTTACTCTTGCCCATCCAGTCCTAATCAGAGCAACTTCAGCAATGGCATCTCACCTTGATCATTACTGTAACTCCAAGGATCTATCCTTGGCTCCCGTCTCTTCCTCATCTACATGCTTACTCTTGATGACATCAACCGCAGATGTTCAGTCGGCTTCCGCATGTACGTGGACATCACCCGGCTCTACCTCGCCACCATCTCTCTCCACCCCTCCACTTCCTCTATGTTGTCATCTCTTCTTCATCTACGTAACATGGCCCATCTCTGCCCCGCCTCAGCACATCTACTGCTGAAACCCTCATCCTTGCCTTTGTTACCACCAGACTCGACTATTCCAAAACTATCCTGGCTGCCTCTAATCCTCCCCAATCTGTAAACTTCAGATCATACAGAACTACTGCCTGTATCCCGCTTGCTGACCAACATTGGCTCCCAATCCCCGATACCTCAAATTTAAATTCTCATCCTCGTGTTTAAATCCCTTCATGGCCTCACCTCTCCCGATCTTTATAACCTCCTCCAAACCATTCTTCCTAAACTCTCAATTCCACTAACTCTGTTCTCTTGTGCAACCACCCTCCCCCCTTCCTCCCTGCACTCCACCGTTGACAGCCGTGCTGTTCACCACCTTGACCCCACATCCTTGAATTTCCTCCCTCAACCCCTCCACCTCTCTGCTCCTTTAAGACCCCCCGTAAAAGCCACCTCTTTGACCAAGCTTTTGGTCGCTCGCTCCTGATGTCTCCTTTGGTTCAGTATGCATTTTGTTGTTTACCGCTCTGTGAAACGCCTTGGGACATTTTTCTCCGTTGAAGACGCTATATAAATCCATGTTGCTGTTGCTGAAGTAAAATGGCATGGCTGGACTGTGTTAAGGAGAATGATGCGTTCGTTGGATAGTTTTAAACTCCAGTCATTGCAGCTCAACGTTTGGACTCCCACTCAAAGTAGAAGAGGGATTTTGTTGAGACTGAGCCCATGGGCATGAAATCGAACTTCCTTTCCCCATGTCTGGTAAATATGTACAAAGCAAATTATTTCTTAAATAACAACAGAAAACGCTGGAAAAACTCAGCAGGCCAGGCAACGTCCGTGGAGAAAGAGTCAACGTTTCAGGTCGAAACCTTTCTTCAGAAATTATTTCTTAATGCAGCTCAAGAAGATTTGGTCTGAAAGCCCACGCACTCAGGGAAAAGTTCATTAGTGACCATTTTGGGTCGCTAATATTAACTCGGCGCTAAAGTTAGCTCCCGGCGAAAAATAATGCTGGCGGTCACTAACTTCAGTTTGAGCGTCCCAAGAGGGAGGGGGAGTGCTAATTAATTCAAGCTCCACTTCCTTCTTGAAGCACTAACCCTGAATATCGGGGCGGTGCGTTCAGCAGCCCTACGCACTGGGCCACGTAGCGCTGCTGCATGGAATGGCTCCTCCCCAAGCCCACAACTCTGCGGGGCCCTGCCTGGACCACCGGGGAGCGAGGTGCCGGGCTGCCAGATCGCGGCACGGACCCCGCATTCAAAGATGCAATGGGTCGCGACAAGTAAGCCGGCCGATTTTTTCCCCCCCCCCCCCCCCACCCGCCCGCCACCTCCCCTTTAGTTAGCGTCCCGCCAGCCTCCTGCCGCTCTGTTCCCGCCCCCCTGAATCGGTCGCTGTCATCGGCCGGCGCAGATTCAGGGGCGCGCGGCCAATTTTGCAGGCGGGGCAAAAACGGGGCGCCGCGCACGGTGATGACATTGTCATCGTCAGCGGAGCGCTACCGGCTACCGCCGGCGCTAAACTCCCGCTGAATTTCGTGGGAGGCGTTAGCAGCGCCGTGCCTGAGCGAAAATTCATTTGTGCCCTGTTAGCGCCCCCGGGGTGCCAACGAGAGGCACAAATGCACCGAATTTCTAGCCCTCAATCCCTTCAATCGAGCTAGTTTGTACCATTGAAATGGATATCCTGCTGTCTGTTTCTTGTATAAATATTGTCATATTCTTTATTGGCTGGTCTGCCTCCTTGTTCTTTTGGCAAGCCAATGGAAATGCTTGAATGTTTCCAAGAGGAATAGATGCAGCTTTCTAGCTTTTCCTTCTCATTTTTCTGCCAATTTGCTCCCTCCCTCTCCACTCTGAAGGTGTTACCTCCTTCCTGAGTATGGGTCCACAGGTGCTGGTTTCCCTCCATTCCTTACATTGCGAGCCCTGACAATATCAGCTAGCTATTGCGCCGTCGGGGGAGGGCGGGCGGGTAACGTCACAGAGTCTGATCCTGTCGTCAATCAGCGTCCGGAAGTGTCCGCATCCAGCAGGAAATATTGATATTGATCAGGTGGGGAAACCCTGTCAATTTCTTTGCTCCTTACTGAGGGGAGTTATACTGAAAAAGAAAAGAAAGACTTGCATTTCTATAGCGCCTTTCACGACCGCAGAACCTCCCAAGGCGCTTTACAGCCAATGAAGTACTTTTGAAGTGTAGTCACTGTTGTAATGTAGGAAACGCGACAGCCAATTTGCGCATAGCAAGCTCCCACAAACAGCAATGTGATAATGACCAGATAATCTGTTTTAGTGATGTTGATTGAGGGATAAATATTGGCCAGGACACTGGGGAGAACTCCCCTGCTCTTCTTCGAAATAGTGGCCACGGGATCTTTCACGTCCACCTGAGAGAGCAGACAGGGCCTCGGTTTAACATCTCATCCGAAACGGCACCTCCGACAGTGCAGCACTCCCTCAGCACCACACTGTGCTCGAGTCTCTGGAGTGGGATTCGAGAGCATTGCTCACTGAGTCACAGCTGGCACTTGATCACTTCAGATCAATTAACTTGGCACAGACTAGGGACAAGACCTGGCACCCGTTGTGTGTTTCTATTGCTGTTTGTCTGTTTGTCTCTCTCTCATTCTCTCTCTCATTCTCTGTTTGTCTCTCTCTTTGCTGTTGTTTCTCTGTCAAGTAACTCACTTTCTTAACCAGTTGTTTCATCCAGGAGCTCGGTGCAACTTTCTATCCTAAACATTACATTTTATAACAATCTTGAAGTTAATCATCTGGTGCCCGACTCTGTAATAGAATCCCTTGTTTAACCGTTGTCTGAATCGTATTTGCCATTTATAGAATTAGTGGGGAGGATTTTAACCTTAAAAAAGGGTGGGTTGGGGGCGTGGGGGTAGTTAAAGTGTTAAAAATCGGAATCCTGACCTCAACCCGCCTCCAACCCGCCCATCTCCGGTTTTAGCGGAGGCGGGACAGGGTGGCAGCCAACCCGCTGCCAGGAGGCGGGATGTCAATTTAAATATTATAATGAGGCTGGAAGCCTCTGCTTTAACCTCCATTTTGTGTTTAACTATAGCTGGTCGAGTTTTACGCACCGCGTAAAACCCCACAGTTACAGCAAGGCGGGGACTGCTGCATCCAGGAGTTAAGTCCCTTTGCACCTAGCTCCTGGATCCAGGGTCCCTGCCTAACCATACCCTCCACGATCGGAGATCACCCCCTCCAGGCCTCGGATACCTCCACGAGGCCTTCCTCCCTGATCCTCCGGCCGCCCTGCAGCCCATCGTCCCCGATCATTGGCAGACCGCCACCCCCCCCACCCCGTGTTCCTCCCAGCCCGCGATCGTCGGCTGAGTTTCCCCTCCCCCCCCCCCCTTGCTGCTCCAGCCACCCTCCCCTCTGACCCCCACCTGATCCCTCCCTCTCTTCTCTGTGCGGCCTAGTGTCGCAGGCTTCTCCTTCTGGCTGGCTGCGGGTGGGAAACCAAGGCCTCACATGCGCTAAAGTTGGCAGGTCCTGCAGGAAACCCAGGCTCCCTTGGAGCCCTCCCGCCCCCAACCTGCCTCCCCCATTAAAATTCAGCCCACTTTGTCTACTTAGAAGGTATTTACACATACTTCACTATCCCTCCTGTCCCTCGTAGATTTTAACCCATTAATGCAACCTGTTTAGCTTCAAATCCAAGCTTCCCTCCTCCATGTTCTGACTGATACCAGTTCAATGGACCAACTAGTCTGTACTCACCTGAACTGCAGTTTTCATGAGTTTCAACAATGGAGGAGTTTTACCTGGTCTGTTAAAAGCAGCAATCATTGTTTTCCCTTGGGTAGAAAAAATAACCAGGTGGCCTATTCCAGATACCTGCTGTCGACATTGACCATGAGCTTGAGGAACGGCACTGATCGAACCTGTCCTGGCCACCTGAATGATGGAAAGCAATATGTGGAGACAGGAAGGCACTAAGGGGGAAAAATTCCGTTGTTTGCGCCTCCCGTTAGCGCCTTAAGGGGGCGCTAATTGGGGCACAAAGCAACTAGCGCCCGGGCGTGGCGATGTTTGCGCCGCTCGTGAAATTAACTAGACATTTTGCGGTGGCGCTAAACACTACCGCCACGATCTCCTGCGCCGGCAGATCGTGACATCAGTCGAGTGTGCAGCGCCCTGGACTGGATATTGAGTGGCGCCCCCTGCCTTACCGCCTACCGCTAGCAACGACAGGTTGAGGGGAGCGTTTTGCAGTCAGAAAGGGACTGGGGGAGCGCTATTTAAAGGCGACTGCTTCCTGCCTTTTTTTGTTGGTGACATTTTTGCACCACGCATTCTGAGAGAAAGAGAGAGACTTCTGGAGAGATTCAACGCTGTGTGAAGGAGTTTTGAGTACTGAGCAGCACTTTGCAGGTTCATTTTGATTTCCCCTTCCTTGCTTCGCCAGCGCTCTGAGGTAGCGCCTCGCTCCTTGGCCTTTGCGCCTTAAGACAGATGTGAAGCGCCTGATTTAGCGCTCCAATCACCTCCAGGGGCGATAAAAGCCACGTTTGCTGTCGGAGGCGATAATTAGCGCCAGGCGCTAAACTTTGCGCACGACCGATAATGGCGCCCCAAACGGGGTGATACTGAATTTCTCCCCCTAAAAGCCTCGGCCCTAATAGCAGAACCCCAACACTCTCCCCATCAGCATTCGTATCTGTCTGACTTTTTAAAAATTCATTCATGGGATGTGGACTTCGCTAGGAAGGCCAGCATTTATTGCCCGTCCCTAGTTGCCCTCGAGAAGGTGGTGGTGAGCCGCCTTCTTGAACCGCTGCAGTCCGTGTGGCGAAGGTACTCCCACAGTGACTTTGTCGTAGCGGTTTTTTTAACAACTGAGGGGCTCGCTCGGCCATTTCAGAGGGCAGTTAGGAGTCAACCACATTGCTGTGGGTCTGGGGTGTGTATAGAGGCAGCTATCCTTCCCTAAAGGGCATTAGTGAACCAGATGAGTTTTTACAACAATCTGATAGTTTTATGGTCACCATTACTGGTGCTAGCTTTTTTTAATTCCAGATTTATTTAATTAACTGAAACTAAATTGAACATGAGTTCAATGTAAATTGAACTCATGTCTCCGGATTATTAGTCCAGACCTCTGGATAACTGCTCTAGTAACATAACCACCATGCGACTGTACCCCGACTGCACTTAAGGACAAAAAGAAAATACTGCAGATGCTGGAAATCTGAAATAAAAACAGGAAATGCTGGAGATACTCAGCAGGTCAGGCAGCATCTGTGAAGAGAGAAACAAAGTTAACGTTTCAGGTCGATGACCTTTCGTCAGAACTGGAAAAAAACAGGAAATGGAACAGATTTTTAAGCAAGTGTAGTGGCTGGGAAAGGGGGGAGGGGATGTAAGAATAAAAGGGAAGGTCTGTGATAGGATAGAAGGCAGGAGAGGTTAAGAGACATTAAGAGATCTTCAAGGCAAAAGGAGATGGTAATTCATCTCTTAAGGATTTAGGCTCTGCAAAGTTGTTTCACAAAAGAACCCTGAAGTCTTTAAAACTGGAAATAGTTTGCAGGAGAGGAAGGATGTTCCCGATGGCGGGGGAGTCCAGAACCAGGGGTCACAGTCTAAAGATAAGAGGTAAGCCATTTAGGACTGAGATGAGGAGGAATTTCTTCACCCAGAGAGTGGTGAACCTGTGGAATTCTCTACCACAGAAGGCGATGGAGGCCAATTCATTAAATATATTCAAGAAGGAGTTGGATTTATTTCTTAAGGCTAAAGGGATCAAGGGATATGGGGAGAAAGCAGGGACAGGGTACTGAGTTTGAATGATCAGCCATGATCTCATTAAATGGCGGGGCAGGCTCGAGGGGCCGAATGGCCTACTCCTGCTCCTATCTTCTATGTTTCTATGATCTTTCACACAGACCTGTTTTGGGCACTGGTGAATTCGATGCTTTTCTATTTTTTTCCTGACACATTTTATTTGGTAAATGCTGTGCCAAGAGGCTCAGATTCCAGTTTACTCAGCTGGTTAGGTTTATCCTGATTAAACAATCATTCGCAAGCACTTCAATCCTGTTGTTTAGTGAGAAGGACTGCTCCATGCTCTGACAATCTGGAACAAAGTAAATGATCCGGAGTTTACAATATACTCAATTGATGGCCAAACAAAATATTTTAAGTAAGAAAGGCTCCAAAACACCTATAATTACTGCAAAGGGCATGATAGACATAGAAACATAGGAGCAGGAGTCGGCCATTCGGCCATTCAATATGATCATGGCTGATCCTCTATCTCAATACCATATTCCCGCTCTCTCCCCATACTGCTTGATGCCTTTTGTGTCTAGAAATCTATCTACAGGAAACTCTCGTTTAAACGGCACCTACACGGCATCCGGAATTCTCTATTAACCAGCAAAATTCTCACTCCGAAAACAACACCTCAATAACCGGAAATGTTGCTGAGTCCGAGTCTCCCGCGGTGGCCGAGTTAGTCAGTGGGGGTCGTTCTCCAAACTGCCACTATTCAGCTTCTTGGTGCTGTCGGAAGTCCGAACACCTCAATAACAGGAGTCTGACTCTCCCGCGCTGCCGGTAGTCTCTCCTGATCCGCCATTTTACAGGGGTCCTGTGTGTCTCCCACGCTGCTGGTCGTCATTGTCAGGGTTGCTGTCACGGGGCCGTGTAGACACGGGGCCGTGCTGTCCGGGCGAGGCTGGTTCTGGACCCAAGTGCAGACAGACGAGGCGAGAAGCAGATATGCAGTCTTAAATAACAGTACTTTACTAGAATCACACAGGTAAACAGTTACAAAACATAGGAGCTCAAGACAAGCTACCACATAGGCAAATGGCTAGTCAAGATAGGAACTCAAGACAAGCTACCGTGAGGCAACCGGCTTGTCAAGACTGAGCACCTAGTCAAGACTAACTCCCTTGTCAGGACTGAGCCCAGAGGGAAGAAACCACAGAACTTAAATACAAGCAAAAACAGGTGAAACCAATAAACCAGATAAAAGGCAGTTAAGTAAACAAGTAACAATTTAGCAAAGGGAAACCAATCAGTGAAGGTGCCATCTAGGGGTTACTGAAGGAACTGACCGGCACCCTCACAGTCATTACATTGCATGACCCTCAACTGGCAGTACTGTACTTAATCAAGCATCTTCCACCATCCATTTAACACAACATTCTCTAGGTGAGTACCCAATTACTGTATACTGCACATTTTTTGATTTTTTAAATTTTTCTTTGTTAAAAATAGCCTTGGTAGATAACCCTGTCCGTCATCCGGAATTTTTGATCAACCGGCAACACGCCGGTCCCGTCGGTGCCGGATACCAAAGAGTTTCCTGTATCTCCTTCTTAAATATATTCAGTGACTTGGCCTCCACAGCCTTCTGTGGTAGAGAATTCCACAGGTTCACCACCCTCTGAGTGAAGAAATTTCTCCTCATCTCAGTCCTAAATGTCCTACCCCATATCCTGCGGCTGTGACCCCTCGTTCTAGACCCCCCCAGCCAGGGGAAACATCCTCCCTGCATCCAGTCTGTCTAGCCCTGTCAGAATTTTGTACGTTTCAATGAGATCCACTCTCATTCTTCTAAACTCTAGTGAACACAGGCCTAGTCGATCCAATCTCTCCTCATACGACAGTCCTGCCATCCCAGGAATCGGTCTGGTGAACTGATGAGAACGGGATGTACTTGTATATGTTCTCATCTTGTCCTGTAGCTCATTGCCTCACACAGACATAGGTAACGGAGACCATTTAAAATCACAATTCAAATAGCAATCCCATTGGAGCGAATACGTTGCCGAGTGACCCTGCAAGGAGATGTTGCAGCTAATCCAGCTAACAAAAGCTGCAAGAAAATGAATTAAAGGGTCATGATGAGGAGAACTGTCTTAGAGCTGTTGGCGTGCACCTTTTAGCAGCAGTGAGCCAGGTGACGAGTGGCACTGAGGTAGATGCGGGTGAAAGTTCGCCACCCTCTGGGTCACGGGTGGCACGTGCAAGGTCTGTTTGTAGAGAAAAGGATGGTCAGGGGGCTTTATGCCTTCAAATTAAAAAATATATGTTTGTTTAGAAGCAAAGGAGTTCAAGACAGGCCACCTAATCTATAATAATATTACAGATTTTTGGGGGGTTTTAGAAGATAAAAGTGATGTGGAAACACTGTGCCAGATGTCAGCTGTGGGTCAGTGGACAGCACCCTCGCCTCTGAGTCAGAAGGTTGTGGGTTCAAGTCTCACTCTTTGAAACTTTAACACAAAGTCTAGGCTGACACTCCAGTGCGGTGCTGAGGGAGTGTCGCACTGTCGGAGGTGCCGTCTTTCAGATGAGACGTTAAACCGAGGCCCCGTCTGCGCTCTCAGGCGGACGTAAAAGATCCCACGGCCACTATTTCGAAGAAGAACAGGGGGAGTTCTGCATGTTGTTCTGGGCCCAATATTATCCTTCAACCGACGCCTCAAAACAGATTATCTGGTCATTTATCTCATTGCTGTTTGTGGGAGCTTGCTGTGCGCAAATTGGCTGCTGCGTTTCCTACATTACAACAGTGACTACACTTGGCTGTAAAGCACTACAGAAATGCAAGTCTTTATTTTTATTTATGAAGGAAAGTATCACAAGGGAAAGAGTTCCGGTGCCAATGTTCCAAATACTAATTTTCGAAAACCTCACCAAACCACTTCCGTGGCCAAAGACCAACAAGCTAATATTTAGAGATCTGGAACCCCTGTGGTTGATAGTAGGAAGACCATGTTGTGCTTCTGTGTGAGGCCCTTTTTATAGACGTGCTTCCCCTTTAATAAAAGATCTTGCAAAGAGCATGCAGTGTGTGCCCACAAACCTAACTTCCTGTTTCACGCTTTTGTGTCAAAATTTCCCGTTCAATTTTGCTCCCTCAACTGTTCTGCTTGTAGCTGGATTCCCTGTCCACCAGTTGGCTCTGTGGAGGACGTTGCTGAAGTGTCTCACTCCCATCTCTGTTGGGACCTTGTGTATAGAAGCAACCATTGAAAAAGACAGGCCCCCAGCTGCTGAAAACAGCAGCTCCTTCACCACTGAAAAACGGCTGCCCCTATCAGCCATCCAACAATCTTCCCTCTTGGTGCGGACACGCAGCTCCCTCCCCTCCCCTTCCCCGCCAAGCCCTGGCATTAACAAAAAAAAAAGATAATAAGTTATCCCGAAAAGGGAAAGATTCATTAAGCATCTACTGTGGTAGAGTGGTGCCCTCCCACTCGAGGATGGCATTGCCAACAATGGAGAGAGGATCAGTAGATGGATGCGCTGCTGACTACACAGATCAGTACGTGACAGACATTGTCCACCACAAGCCTCACAGAGCCATGTTCCTGGGTGGTGAGGGGGTTCTCCTGTTGATTGCTCCGATGTTGTCAATCCTTCCCTCTCTCATGCCTTGCCTCCACACTGGCACAACGGTCTAGCTCAAAGCCCGTTACTCCTTCCCTCACTTCAGTTCGCCATTTCTGCTTGTCTGTGGCCAGGGTGTCAACGACCATGTTGCGCTCCTACAAGGGAACAGGAGGAGGCCATTCAGCCCCTCGAGCCTGTTCCGCCATTCAATGAGATCACGGGCTGATCTGAATCTTAACTCCATCTACCCGCCTTGGTTCCGTAACCCTCAATACCCTCGCCCAACAAAAATCGATCAATCTCAGATTTGAAAGCTCCAGTTGACCCCCAGCCGCAACAGCTTTTTGGGGGAGAGAGTTCCCGATTTCCTCTACCCTTTGTGTGAAGAAGTGCTTCCTGACATCACCTCTGAACGGCCTGGCTCTAATTTTAAGATTATGCTCCCTTGTTCTGGACTCTCCCACCAGAGGAAATAGTTTCTCTCGATCCACCCGATCAACTCCTTTAATCATCTTCAACACTTCAATTAGATCACCCTTAGCCTTCTATATTCAAGAAAACCAGACTTGCATTTCTAGAGCGCCTTTCACGACCATCAGACGTCCCAAAGTGCTTTACAGCCAATGAAATACTTTTTGAAGTGTAGTCACTGTTGTAATGTAGGAAATGCAGCAGCCAATTTGTGCACAGCAAGCTCCCACAAACAGCAATGTGAAAATGACCAGATAATCTGTTTAGTGATGTTGATTGAGGCATAAATATTGGCCAGGACATCGGGGAGAACTCCCCTGCTCTTCTTCAAAACAGTGCCAAGGGATCTTTTACATCCACCTGAGAGAGCAGACAGTTTAACATCTCATCTGAAAGACGGCACCACCGACAGTGCAGCACTCCCTCAGCACTGCGCTGGAGCGTCAGCCTAGATTTTTGTGCTTAAGTCTCTGGAGTGGGACTTGAACCCACAGCCTTCTGATTCTGAGCCAAGGGTGCTACCCACTGAGTCACAGCTGACACTTCATGGGGCATACAAGCCTAGTCTATGCAACCTCTCCTCAGAATTTAACCCTTTTAGCCCCGTGAATCATTGAGTGAATCTTCAGTGTGTCCTTGCAGCGCCCTTGTTGTCTGGCCTGCTTTCTTCACCATTCACCTGCTTTGGCAAATATACATCATCCATCTTAACAACATGTCTCGGCCAACGGAGCTGAGCATTGATCATTGAGGCAACGATAAACAACAATTTGTATTTATATAATGTTGTTAACTTGGTAAATCATTCCAAGGTGCTTCACAGGAGCATTATCAGACAAAATTTGACACTGGGCAGGTGACCAAAAGGAGTGACTTAACAGAGGCGAGAGAGGTGGAGAGATTTAGGGAGGGAATTCCAGAGCTTGGGGCCTTGACAGCTGAAGGCACCACCGCCAATGGTGGAGCGATGGAAATCGGGGATGCACAAGAGGCCAGAATTGGAGGAGCGCAGAGATCTCGGTTTAGGCAGCACTCAAAAACAGAGTGGACCAATAGAAAGAAGGCTCCCCTTATTGGACGAACACTTGAGCAATTTACTCTACACTCAAAGACTTGTGGACAAGATTCCACAGCAGACATAAGAACGTAAGAAATAGGAGCAGGAGTCGGCCATACGGCCCCTCGAGCCTGCTCCGCCATTCAATAAGATCATGGCTGATCTCCAACCTCAACTCCACTTTCTCACCCAATCCCCATATCCCTTGATTCCCCTTGAGTCCAAAAATCTATCGATCTCAGCCTTGAATATACTCAATGGTTCAGCCTCCACAGCCCTCTGGGGCAGAGAATTCCAAAGATTCACAACCCTCCGAGTGAAGAAATTCCTCCTCATCTCAGTCCTAAATGGCCGACCCCTTATCCTGAGACTGTGCCCCCTAGTTCTAGACTCTCCAGCCAGGGGGAAACAGCCTCTCAGCATCTACCCTGTCAATCCCCCTCAGAATCTTGTATGTTTCAACGCAGTCACCTCTCATTCTTCTAAACTCCAGAGAGTATAGGCCACTATTATTGGAATAAGGGGAAGATTTCTGAGCAAGCATGTAGCAAAATTGTAAAGCTGTGTACTGCACCTAACGCTCAAGAGGAATCTTCCCTCGCAGAATGAGGAGGGCTTGAATATTAATTAAACCACTGTGGCAAAGCCACCAAAGAGACTCTCACAGTAACTTGTACAATTGTCTTTAATCATTATTGTTACCTTTTAATGTTTGCCCTGTGTAAACAGCGTGGGATCGATAAAATCGCGATCTGACGCGATGACGTCATCACGTGGGTCACGTGACGTTCCCAATGGCGGGAAACATGATGACGTCAGGGTTGGAGGGCGTTTCCAGTGAGTCCTCGTGGAGTGAGCTAGTGTACAGACCTGTTTGGAGTTTCTCCTGCGTTTCTTGTTTTGTAATACTTTCAGTGCATTAAACTAAGTTTGTTAACTACCAGTTTAGTTCACAGTGTTTTTGTTAGGGGTGCACAGACTCCTACAGTACTACTAATGCTTTCTTTCCTATTTTGCTTTGCTTTGTGTTTGATTGGAACAGGAGGCGTGACCCTGTTTGTAGCACTGTACGATTACGATGCCAGGACGGAGGATGACCTCACCTTCAGGAAAGGAGAGAAGTTCCACGTAATCAACAGCTCGTAAGTACGGCTGGACGCATCCTCAAAGCACAGTGAAACCACCAATCAGAGAACCTGCCGTTATATTCTGCCATTATCTTTTTTTTAATTCATCACAGGACGTGGGTGTCACAGGCAAGGCCCATCCCTTGAGAAGGTGGCGGTGAGCCACCTTATACAGCTGAATGTTGCTAGGGGGCAGTTAAGAGTCAACCACATTGCTGTGGGTCTGGAGTCACATATAGGCCGGACCGAGTAAGGACAGATGGGTTTTTATGATAATCCGGTAGTTTTATAGTCACCATTACTGATACTAGCTTTTTAATTCCAGATTTACTTATTTAATTGAATTGAAATTCCCCCGCTGTCAGGATGTGAACTCATGTCTCGTGAATCATTAGTCCAGGCCTCTGGACATAACACAACCACCATGCTACTGTAACCATCTGACTGACTAAGGGCAGTCACTGAGGAAAGGCAGCTTTCATGGGAGTTCTTCACTGTTTTGCCGTTAACACGGAAACTGGGATGACTGACGGGCACAAGATTGTGGGCTTGTCTTCGTGTTTCACTCTTACATTTTTTGGAGAGCAGAAATCTGCAGAGTCTTACTTTGTGATTTTAACAGCATAGACCTTTCGTTGGATTTCTCGTGCGAACATTGCATTAACTGGCTAAATTTAATTTTCAGTGGGATTGGATTTTTTTTGTTCATTTCTAGTCCCAGCGCGGCGGGTTTTACTGGAACAGACTAAATCTGGTGCGATTGCTGCTGTTTCTTTCATACTTAATTGAATCTCAATCCCATGGAGCTCAAATATAAAAGCAGGATTCACAAATGATGCGGTGTTTTGTCACGAGTCAGCATGTGGATCCTGGCACCCTGCTGGAACAGCGCACAAAAGACAGGGCTAAAAGGCAATGGAAAATGCTATATACTTGCTTTATTAGCTTGTTTTAGTCTCCAAATTCTAGCGCTCGTTGCACCAACAGCTCTGTTTCAGTTAAATTGAGGTTCTCTTCCCACTCTCCCATTGAAACTAAAGATTAATGCTATCACATTTAGCGATTTCACTGTTTATTGGAATCAGTCAGGCTGCGTCATAAGGCAATTAAAATGTGGGCTTCTGCTGCCCCCTGGTGGCGGCACTTTGCTTTCTTCGTCGACGGGGAAGAAAAGCGTCGGCCCAGCTTGTGCTGAAAAAGTGTGAACCGCGCTCGCTGTTATTGACGCGCAACTCGGCCAGCGACTTGTGGCGAGGGAGCGATGCCCCCCTGAATCGCAAATCGGCCCAGGTTAGCCTCGCGAGAATGGCAGCTTACCCTGAACCTCCCCGCGAGTGTCATGAAGTTGTTTGCATTTGCCCATTAACGGCCCAGTAAACTCGCCACAGAAAGTTAAGGCTAGTAATTAACAGTGTAATGACCCTTTTCACTGTGTGATAATTGTTGATGATTGCCAATCAACCTCTCTCGCCCAGAAAGTGAACAATTAAAAGTGTGGAGTCTCATTCCTTCAGGTTGTGAATTGTTGTTGGAAATTTCAAAAATTATCAAAATCAATTTTTTTTTCTTACTTTTCCTTTCTGTCTCATTTTTTTCTCTCTCCCTCGATTCAATTTTTCTTTTCCTCTCTTTATTTTTCTTTCTCTACCTGATTTGACTCGACGTCACCCTCCTTCTCAGAGTCCTTCCTCTGTTTCTTTCTCAATCCTTAAACCTCATTGGTTAAGGAGACAGGCTCTTGGTCCCGTCGTTCACCCAGGTCCCAGATGCCCCGTTGCCCTCGCCCCGTGCCGTGATCAGCTCGCACTCTCAGCAACTATGTGAGCAAAAAAAATCTTTGAGTTGAAGGGTGCAGGAACAAGTCTAACTAACAGGGCACGCCGTGAGATGCCTCACTTCAGCCAAATCTGCGCCATCAAGTTCGTGTTTGTATGGAATTAATTGGAGCGCATCGCTGGAATGTCACGGCAACTTCAACACACCCTTGAACTGGTCTAAGGAAACCTCAATGAAGCCATAATGGTGGATTAATATTAAAGTGGACATAAGAACATAAGGAATAGGAGTCGGCCATTTGGCCCCTCGAGCCTGCTCCGCCATTCAATAAGATCATGGCTGATCTTCTGCCTCAACTCCACTTTCCTGCACTCTCACCATATCCCTTGATTCCCTTAATATCCAAAAACCTATCGATCTCAGTCTTGAATATACTCAACGACTGAGCCTCCACAGCCCTCTGGGGTAGAGAATTCCAAAGATTCACCACCCTCTGAGGGAAGAAATTTCTCCTCATCTCAGTCCTAAATGGCCGACCCCTTATTCTGAGACTGTGACCCCTGGTTCTAGACTCCCCAGCCAGGGGAAACATCCTCCCTGCATCTACCCTGTCAAGCCCTGTAAGAATTTTGTATGTTTCAATGAGATCACCTCTCATTCTTCTAAACTCTGGAGAATATAGGCCTAGTCTACTCAATCTCTCCTCATAGGACAATCCCCCATCCCAGGAACCAGTCTGGTGAACCTTTGTTGCACTCCCTCTATGGCAAGTTTATCCTTCCTTAGGTAAGGAGACCAAAACTGTACACAATACTCCAGGTGTGGTCTCACCAGGGCCCTATATAATTACAGTAAGACGTCTTTACTCTTATACCCAAATAAGAACCACATATACTGTAGCAGACCAAGCTTGGAAATAACAGAGTCCCTTGAGTTTTAGATATTCCAATTAGTGCCAGACTGCAGGCCTAACCCTCTATTTTCTTCTTAAGGCCACGTTGACGGTGTCAGCCGTGGCTCAGTGGGCAGCACTCCCCCCTCTGAGTTAGAAGGGTTGTGGGTTCAAGTCCCACTCCAGAGACTTGGGCACAACGATCTAGGCTGACACTCCAGTGGAGTGCTGCACTGTCAGAGGTGCTGTCTTTTGGATAAGATGTTAAACCGAGGCCCCGTCTGCTCTCTCGGGTGGATGTAAAAGATCCCACGGCACTATTTCAAAGAAGAGCAGGGGAGTTCTCCCCGGTGTCCTGGGGCCAATATTTATCCCTCAATCAATATCACTAAAACAGATTATCGGGTCATTATCACAGTGATGTTTGTGGGAGCTTGCTGTGCTCAAATTGGCTGCCGCGTTTCCTACATTACAACAATGACTCCACTTCAAAAAGTACTGCATTGGCTGAGGAGGAATTTCTTCACCCAGAGAGTGGTGAACCTGTGGAATTCCCTATCACAGAAGGCAGTTGAGGCCAATTCATTAAGGCCTAGAAATTCAGTTGCTTGCGCCAGCCGGTAGCGCCTTAGGAGGAGGAGATGTTGGGCGCTAGGCGGCTAGCGGCCGGGCGCAGCGCGATCTGCGCCTCTCCCCAACTTCACTCAAGATTTAGCGGCGGCGCAAAGTCTTTGCGCGCGCTCAGCTGCGCGCGCAGATCCTGACGTCATTTCCTCGTGCAACGCCCTTTGTGCGCCCCAAACCGGAAATTCAGTCGCGACGCCCTATTGTGCGCCTGGCGCCCCTAGCGACTGGTAGAGGGGAACGGTTCTCAGTCGATGCGGGGCGCGGGGGGCGCAAATTAAAGGGCACTCCTCCTGCAGTAGAAAAGGCTGCCATTTCGCAGCACTCCTTTTTGAGAGACGGATCTTTGCAGAGAGACAAAGGTAGAGAGCTTTCTGCTTTGGCTCAACACTCGGACAGGTACTTGTGGCTTCAGGACACAGCTTTCCACTTGTCTTTGCCTTCAGTGTCATATCATTGTTTGCAAACATATAATGGGGGCTGCAATGGGTGCAAACGCTGGCCTTCTCCATTACATTCAAAGGGCTCACAGACGCCGTGAGAGAGTGGCAGTCCTGGCCAGACGGAGAGGGGGCAACAGGCGTCGGGAAAGGAGGCCTTACCCACCCAGGGTATACCGCCAGCAGTTCTCCTATCTGAACATGTCTGACAAGCAGTGTGTTCGGAGGCTGCGATTCCGAAGGGCGGTGGTCACTGAGATCTGCCACCTGCTTGGCGGAGATCTGCAGCCACATCTGAGGAGCAGGACGTCTCTGTCGGTGGCAGTGAAGGTGACGGTGGCTCTCATCTTCTATGCCACCGGCTCCTTCCAATCCGCTACTGGGGACATTTCCAACATCTCCCAGTTCGCCGTGCATTGCTGCATCCGCCAGGTGACCAATGCCCTTTTCAGAAGGAGACGTCAGTTCATCTCCTTCTCCATGGCCCTTGTCAAGCAGCAACAGCGTGCAATGGGCTTTGCAGCATTCGCGGGCTTCCCCATGGTGCAGGGCGCCATTGACTGTACGCATGTGGCTTTGCGGGCACCTCTGGAGAATGCCGAGGATTACCGCAACCGGAAGGGCTACCATTTGCTCAATGTTCAGCTGGTGTGTGACCACAGGCAGTTCATCCTAGCTGTCAATGCCCGCTTTCCAGGCAGCAGCCACGATGCCTTTATCCTGCGCCAGACTTCTGTGGCAGACATGTTCCAGGCCCAGCCTCACCCACGAGGATGGCTTCTCGGGGACAAAGGCTATCCTTTGTGTACCTGGCTGATGACCCCGCTCCGTGCGCCCAGCACCCCTGCTGAAGAGGGATACAACGACAGCCATCAAGCAACCAGGAACATCATTGAGCAAACAATCGGCGTCCTGCAGCAACGGATCCGCTGTCTGGATCGTTCCGGTGGAGCCCTACAATATTCGCTGGAGCGAGTCTCCCATTTCGTGGTCGTGTGCTGCATGCTGCACAACCTGGCTATCTGCAGGACTCAGCCACTGCCACCAGAGATTGGAGGACCACCTGAGGAGGAGGAGGAGGAGGAGGACCAGCACAGGAGGGAGGCAGAAAGTGCAAGGGCCGCCCGTCGGCGGCTTATTGAACGTTGGTGCTAGGCCCCCTCTCAGGGAATGGCTTGTGCCAATGTCACCAGATGAATGTAGCCGCTCCACAAGCCCTCAGCCGAGCAGGGCAACCAGGACTTGCAAAAAAAAGCATGGACAGTGCGATTTAAGAACATTTATTTCTTGGAAACCTCTGCCCTTCCCACATTACAAACTAATGGAGAGAAGCCCCCTCCAAAAACACAAAACGAACAGTCTCGGCCTTACAAAAAAAAGAAAGACACCAGTCTCGGCCTTACAAAACAAAGAAAGACACCAGTCTCGGCCTTACAAAAACACAACTACACCAGTCTCGGCCTTTCAACAAACACAAAGCATTTGGCCAGACCATCTACTTTTTGCCCTGCGAGGGTGATGCCTTTCGCATCCGTGACTGGCCCCTGCCCGCCCTGCAGCTCCTCCTCAATGGGACCCCAGTGGCTGCAGCAAGGCTGGGGGAAGGCTGCTGAGGGTCAGTTGGCGAGACGGCAGATGCCCTTGGGGGTCGGCCTGCACCAGCTCTGGCCCTGGAGGGGCCGGCTGCTGACTGCTCCAACTCTGCTTGGGCGGCAGCAGTCTGTCCAGCGGCTGGTGGCAGCTGCAATGGCGGAGTGGCAGTGTCGGCTGCAGGAATGGTGCCAACCTGACAGATCGCAGGTACTCCCTGGTCGCCTGAGACATTGGCACTCGCACGGGCCAGCACTGCAGCATGCGCAGCAAACAGCTGAAGAACAGACTGCTGGGCTGCTGCTGCGCGGCGAGTGCCCTGGCGATGCCTGGCCGATCCAGCGAGGGTGGCAGCAGTTAGTGCCCGTGTGGCCCTGGTCTGTGTCCGCATGACACCAGCCAGTGAATGAACGGCACGACTGAGCACTTGGCTAGAAGCCGCCTGTGCTGCCGCGAAGTCCTGCAGACTCCTGGCCTGTGCTGCACTGAATTGTTGCAGACTCCTGGCCTGTGCTGCACTGAATTGTTGCAGACTCCTGGCCTGTGCTGCTCCGAATTCCTGCACACTCCTTGACAGAGACTCAATGGAGTCAGGCATCCTTGCCACTGCAGCCATGAGCTCATTGTGCCTGCGCTCAGCCTGGACGGCCATTTCCTCCAGGAGCCGCACCTCCTCTGCGCTGACCGTCGCAGGACTGGAGGCCGCACTCACCCTCTGGGGAGAAGTCCGCCGAGCTTCCCCACCTCTCCCGCGTTGCTGCAGGCCGCTGGGCCCCGGAGCTTCACTCTCCTCCGACCCTTCCCCCCGGCTCCCCTCCAGGGAAGACGTGTCCCCTTCATCGCCATGGGCTGGCGCGGCTGAGGGTGGCACTGATGGACCGGCTTCCTCTTCCTCCTCCTCGAATTCGGAATCGCTGACAGTGGCAGCTTGAGGGCCCGCCTCCTCACCTGGCGATTCACCATCTGAAAGCAGGGAGGCACAAGAGTAGCTTTAGAGTGAGGACAGGGCGGCAGCGAGGGAGGCATGAGTGCTGCCATTCACTGCATTGGTCGGACAGTGGCAAAGGATGCTGATCTGAGGCGCAAGTGGAACGAGCGAGGTCAAAAAGGTGATGCCCTTACCATTGGCGCCCAGAACAGGGTCGGCATCTCCACTGGCGACGGGGCCAATCAGCCGGCCTGCCATAATGCGCTCCACACACTGGTCGAGGTCGGAGAGCTCTTTGATGTCAGGACGGCCTCCCCCGGTCTCACGTTGCTTCCTCCGGTTGTGCGCCACCTTGGCCTGCAAGAGAAAGGACGGCCTCTAAGTACAGTGTGAAGCCCTAATCTTGTCTGCACTGCCTCCCATGGTGGACTGGCTCTGACAGTGCGAAGCCCTGATCTTGGCTGTACTGCCTCCCATGGTCGAATAGCTTGTACAGTGTGTAAAGTGCTGAATGTGCAAGTGATTTTCATGACAGTCCCATAGCTGCTGGATGAGGGCTGGCCATTAGGGCTTTCAGGTCCCTTTGCCCATAAACTGAGGTGCACATGCAGGGATGAGGGGGACACTGGAAAGGGTACTCACCCTGACAACCCGAGTGAGGTCGTTGAACTTTTTCCGGCATTGCACAGGAGTCCTGGCAACCACGCTGTTGGAAGTCACCCTGTTTGAGACCTCCCTCCAGGCTTTCCGGTAGGCGCTGGGCAGCGGCCTCCTGCCACCTTCAGGGAACAGAACATGGCGCCTGCGCTCCACTCCGCCAACCAGCAGCCTCAGGTCACCGTCGCTGAAGCGCTGCGCTCTCTCCCTGGCCTTCTCCATAGCCCTGGGCGTTGCACAGATGAAGCAGAAGTGGTCAGGCCTAGCTTGAGGGCTGCAGTGTGCAGGGCGTGGCAGGCAAACAAATCCACCCTCCTCCTTTAAGAGCTGACCGGCGCCAGAGTGTCTGCCGTCAATCAGCAACTCGCCGCACCTGCGCTGCGCCCGCCCTCGGGGGTATCGCCCCGGACCGCCGGCTTAGCGCCTAATGATAGTCGTGCATCGCCTGTTTTAGCGCAGCAGCCACCTCTTGGGGCGATGCGACTGAATATCGGCGAAGGTGGCGCGAACTTGCGCCGGGCGCAAACTTTAACGGCCGCCCGACTTTAGCGCCCCGAACGTGGCTATACTGAATTTCTAGGCCTAAATATATTCAAGAAGGAGTTAGATATATTTCTAAGGGATCAAGGGATATGGGGAGAAGGCAGGGACAGGGTACTGAATTTGGATGATCAGCCATGATCTCATTGAATGGCGGAGCAGGCTCGAAGGGCCGAATGGCCTACTCCTGCTCCTATCTTCTATGTTTCTATGTAAAGCACTTTGGGACGTCCTGTGGTCGCGAAAGGCGCTATAGAAATGCAAGTCTTTTTTCTATTTAACCATTTCTCTGATTTCCACCCATCAGTGGCCGATGCACCTGACCAGTTGTCACCGTACAGCTGCACGTGCTGCTCCTCTGAACTCCAGAATGAAACTAAGCTCACTGCTTTCTCTTCCCCACCATCTTATCTTCGTGGCTTTGAGCTCGAAGATCAGCCACGGTCTTATTGAATGGCGGAGCAGGCTCGAGGGGCCAGTGGCCAACTCCTGCTCCTGTTTCTTATGTTTCCTATGTTTCTCATCTGTTTGACATGAATAAATGCGCTACAGGCACGAGCGATGAGATCTGGCAGCCACAGATGTGCGGACGCAGTTTATGGCCCATTAGGTACAGCACGCACGGATTTGAGTTGTCAGTGTCATTTGGAAACATTTGAATAGATGGCATTGACATGCATAATTAACGCCTTTAATAAAGTCAAGGGCAAGGACATGAGAGACTTCCAGTATATTGCTGATAATTAAGTGCGTTCCCGAGCGTTCTGGCTCCACCTCACCCTTACAGAGCCCGCTGTTGCTTTTTGATCACACGTATACCGTGATCTTCATTGTTTTATGCTGTCACTTTGCAATATACTACCAGCACAGCACAGTCCATGATCTCTATCTGTTATTTATTGCCACCGTACAAATGACCACTGGGGTAATTCCCAGAATCGACAGTAGATGGCGGTGCTGTTCCAATAAGTATTCAGCACAGTTTTCAGGCACATCCTGCTGTTCAGAATCGATCCGTTGGGATTTCATTGAGTGTGGAAGATCTGTAGGAACTCCAGTGTTTTTCTTCAGCACTTTAACACTCCTCAAGACTCCGATACGATCCTGACAGGTTTTGATAAAAAAAGAGCTGCTTTTGCTGAAGTGATTTTATATAATACTCAAAAAAAAGAACTGGCCAGATCAATCTTTTCTGAAAGGAAAATTAAGTTGCCTTTTATCTAGCACCATTCATGTCCCCGGGACATCGCAAAGTGCGTCACAGTCTCAGCTGTGGCTCAGTGGGGAGCACTCTCTCTCTCTCTGTCTCTCTCTCTGTCTCTCTCTCACTCTCTCTCTCTCTCTCTCTGTCTCTCTCTCTGTCTCTCTCACTCTCTCTGTCTCTCTGTCTCTCTCTCTCTCTCTCTCTCTCACTCTGTCTCTCTCACTCTCTCTCTCTCTCACTCTCTCTCTCTCTCTGTCTCTCTCTCACCTCTGAGTCAGGAGGCTGTGGGTCTCAAGTCTCACTCCAGAGACTTGAGCACAAAAAGCTAGGCTGACACTCCAGCGCAGTGCTGAGGGAGTGCTGCACTGTCAGAGGTGCCGTCTTTCAGATGAGACGTTAAACCGAGGCCCCGTCTGCTCTCTCAGGTGGACGTAAAAGATCCCGCGGCACTACTTCGAAGAAGAGCAGGGGAGTTCTCCCCGGTGTCCTGGCCAGTATTTATCCCTCAATCAACATCACAAAAACAGATTATCTGGTTATTAGCACACTGCTGTTTGTGGGAGCTTGCTGTGTGCAAATTGGCTGCCGCATTTCCTACATTACAATAGTGACTACAAAACAACAATTATGACATTTCAAAAAGTACTTCATTGACTGTAAAGCGCTTTGGGACATCCGGTGGTCGTGAAAGGCGCTATAGAAATGCAAGTCTGTCTTTCTTTCTATTCACAGCCAATTAATTACTTTTGAAATGTCATAATTGTTGTTTTGTAGGGACATGCGGCAGCGAATTTACACAGCAAGCTCCCACACAGAACAGTGAGATAAATGGCCAGTTAATCTCGGCTAATATTTACCCCTCAACCAACGGCAGCAAGACACTGGGAGAACTCCCGGCTATTCTTTGAATAGTGCGGTGGTATCAGAGACATTAGAACAAGATAAAGGTTGATATTGAGCATACTATTGAAACCGTCAATTCCTGGACTCCCCCCCCTTGACTGTTAAAGGTTGCTGTGTCTTGCAACGAGATTTTAAAGATTGCTATTATCACTTAACACAAATATGTTTTTTTGAGTGGTTGAGTTAGTGTCAGTTGGGCTGCCGGGGAAGACATGGAGTGAAAGCCTGGTACCTGTCAAATGAAGAGTGGGAAAAGCAGTCGACCCCAGCCCCACTCGAAGCGTCCACTCCAGAATGATGATCAGAGAGCTGGGCTGTCTGCTGGTCAGGCTCGCGACACGGGGGAGGAACCTAATGATAGAGCTTCAAAAAGTCAAAACTGGAAAGAGGCTTCGCACCCAGATTCAAGACACGTAACAATCTTGCACTTGACATCAAGCAGCACACTGACATTTGACCTCCGCCTGCTGCTTCTGCCTCAGCCGCTGTCAAAGTTTGTGTCCAATTTTTTTTTTAAACTTGAGAAAGAGGAAAACACCTCGAAAAGCAGCCGTGTTTAAAATCTGTGTCCTGGTAAACAGCCGACTGCAGTATTTACTGCAGTGTTCCGCCCTCTTGTGCGCAATGGCACACTGGTGTTTGTTAGAATGGAGCCCGGTGGAGTTAGGGCTCAGGGAGTAAGCATCAGTACCTGCTGGATATCATCACTTCCTAATCAGACGGCGAAAACCGCCTGGGATACAATTGCCTCTGGCTCTGTGGACTGGCTGAAGCTCTGTTCATCTGTTTGATGAAGCTTTAGCTGTAGGTGGCAGATTTCGCTGTGCTGGGGGAAGAGGCTCAGCTTAAAAGTGTATTTTTTTTTTTATGTTTGAGTGGTCGTGTATGCCCCTAAAAGATATGAGTACATTAACCTCATCACAGAGTGTTTACAGCACAGAAACAGGCCATTCGGCCCAACTGGCCCGTGCCGGTGTTTATGCTCCACACCAGCCTCCTCCCCACCCTTCTTCATCTCACCCCATCAACCTATCCTTTTATATTCCTCTCTCCTTCATGTGTTTATCCAACTTCCCCCTTGAATGCATCTTAGCCATTCACCTCAACCACTCCCTGTGTTGGCGAGCAATGTTCCAGTTAATCTGCGCAACTGCGCGGCCGCTCACCGGCTTTACTACGGTAATAACAGCGCATGCGTGAAAAATTGAACGGGGTGCGCAAGCCAGTTAAAGGGCCCGCACACCCACAAAGTAATTACAGGGAACATTGGCAGCGAGTTTCTCCTGAATTCCCGGTTGGATTTTATGAACGACCATGATATATTTATAGCCCCTGGTTCTTTGCGGAATTTGTTTGAATGTTTGTGTGGCAGTGCATACTCCACCTCTGCCTGCATTACCCTCATGCTATATGCCTCTTAATTATTTTTCAGAGAAGGGGATTGGTGGGAGGCTCGCTCGCTGACGACAGGGAAAACCGGATACGTTCCCAGTAATTATGTGGCTCCCGTCGACTCCATCCAAGCAGAAGAGTACGTTACCAAACTATGTTCTGACATTTTAGAGAACGGCCACAGCAGATGGCAATAAATGTTTACAACTCCATTTAAACTTTGTGTTCTATTTAATCTCTACGATTAGTAGATGGCCACTTCTTTATCTGGTAGTGGCAGTGCGTCTGATCATATAATTGCCATTAAAGATGATTGCATACCAATAAATACTTGGCAACCCCCGGCCTCAGGAGCATTTTATATTATTGTTGTTTCTACTTAAATTCTTTGTGCAGATGGTACTTTGGGAAGATGGGTCGAAAAGATGCAGAGAGGATGCTGCTGTGCCCTGGAAACCCACGGGGTACGTTCCTGATTCGGGAGAGTGAAACAACCAAAGGTAGGTGACAGGAATCAGTCATTCATGAAAGAAAGACTTATGAAATAATACTGAGCGGCCTGGGGGTGGCGCTGTCCAGGGAGAGTATAAATACTCGGGCACGGGCCCAGCTTGCGCAAGACATTCTTAACAGGAACTAGTGAAGGACACAACTAGACCTCCATGTTGTAAAACAGTTGATTAAAGCTTTGTTTATCGCTTAGACCAAGTGCCTAGGAGTTTTCTTACGTCAGTAGGTTGACTGTGTCACCAGGACAGAGGGGCTTCTTGGGTCACTGTCACATAAACGTATAAAAACGTATAAACCCAAGTCTGCAATACAGCCACCTGAGTTCACCTTCTGAATGTGCACTTACATAGAACTTACAACAGCAATAAACCTACATTTATATAGCGTCTTTAGCGTAGTAAAACATCCCAAGGCGCTTCACAGGAGCGATTATCAAAGAGAATTTGACATCGAGCCACATAAGGTCTTAGGGCAGATGACCCAAAAGCTTGGTCAAAGAGGTAGGTGTAACGAGCGTCTTAAAGAGGGAAAGAGAGGTAGAGAGACGGAGAGGTTTAGGGAGGGAATTCCAGAGCTTAGGGCCTCGGCAGCTGAAGGCACGGCCACCAATGGTGGAGGGATTAAAATCAGGGATGCTCAAGAGGTCGGAATTAGAGGAGCGCAGAGATCTTGGGGGTTGTGGGGCTGGAGGAGATTACAGAGATAGGGAGGGGCGAGGCCATGGAGGGATTGAAAATAAGGATGAGATGTTTAAAATCAAGGTGTTGCTCAACCGGGAGCCAATGTAGGTCAGCGAGCACAGGGGCGATGGGCGAACAGGAATTGGTGCGAGTTAGGACACGGGCAGCTGAGTTTTGGATGAGCTGAAGTTTATGGAGGGTAGACGATGGGAGGCCAGCCAGGAGTGCATTGGAATAGTCAAGACTAGAGGTAACAAAGACACGTATGAGGGTTTCCGCAGCATAGAACAGGTCATTCAGCCCAGCCAGTCTGTGCCGGTGTTTATGCTCAAATGAAGCCTTCTCTCACTCTACTTACTTTATATCACCCGATCAATGTACTCTTCCATGGCCACTCTGGGCCAGGTTGGCTGTATGCAAGTAGTCGGAGGCCATTTTGGGTCTTTTTGGCAGTATTCAGGTGAGCAGTGACGTGGAGTAAAGGGAACTGATCTGGGCTCTATTGGGCTAGTGAACCCAGGTCAGTATTGATGCTCAAAAAGGGTGCCAGTAGGGTCATCGTGCCCGAGTTGAATCAATAAAAGAAGAAAGTTTTTGCAGAAATATATTAACATTTGCGATTTAGCGTAGAGCAGGGGGATATGAGGTTGGGAGCTTGAGAAAAAGGGAAAGGGGTAGACTCGGGTGATGGAGCAGAGCGGTTCTGTGTGTTTCTACATTCTTATGTTCTCTGGTTTCTTGTTTCTTTTCACTAGTTCCACATGTTATTGTACATTGATGTTACATGTTCTTAGAATTGGTTTCATCCACCAGTGGTCATAAGGTTGTGGCTTCAAAAGACAAAATACAAGAGACCTATTTATATTCTGTTTTTTTAAATCAGTAGTTTAGGAGATAAAGGGAGAACGAGTAATACCATGCAAACTTAAGGATTAGGAGCAGGAGTCGGCCATTCGGCCCCTCGAGCCTGCTCCGCCATAGGGCCCCTCGAGCCTGCTCCGCCATTCGGCCCCTTGAGCCTGCTCCGCCATTCGGCCCCTCGAGCCTGCTCCGCCATTTGGCCCCTCGAGCCTGCTCCGCCATTCAATAAGATCATGGCTGATCTTCGACCTCAACTCCACTTTCCTGCCCGTTCTCCATATCCCTTGATTCCCCTAGAGTCCAAAAATCTATCGATCTCAACCTTGAATATACTCAACGACTCAGCATCCACAGCCCTCTGGGGTAGAGAATTCCAAAGATTCACCGCCCTCCGAGTGAAGAAATTCCTCCTCATCTCAGCCTTAAATGGCCAACCCCTTATCCTGAGACTATGCCCCCTAGTTCTAGACTCCCCAGCCAGGGGAAACAACCTCTCAGCATCTACCCTGTCAATCCCCCTCAGAATCTTGTATGCTTCAATGAGATCACGTCTCATTCTTCTAAACTCCAGAGAGTATCGGCCCAATCTATTCAATCTCTGCTCATAGGACAACCCTCTCACCCCAGGAATCAATCTAGTGGATCGCTGGTAAACCCCTGTCTTTCCACCTCTGGGAGCTGAATCAAATCCAGTCCAGCGATGGGATTAAAATCTCCCCTCTGATGGCCTTGCGTCAATTGGATTTAGACCACTTCCTGATTGGCGTAAGTCAACAGTACAAAACTGCATCTTCACCTTGGGACACATTCCTACGTTAAAGGTGCTATATTAATGTAAGTTGTTGCTACTATCCATAATTCAACAACAACTTGCATTTATACAGCGCCTTTAACGTAGTAAAACGTCCCAAGGCGCTTCACGGGAGAGTTATTAGACAAAAAATTTGACACCGAGCCACATAAGGAGAAATTAGGGCAGATGACCAAAAGCTTGGTCAAAGAGGTAGGTTTTAAGGAGCGTCTTAAAGGAGGAGAGAGAGGCGGAGAGGTTTAGGCAGGGAATTCCAGAGCTTAGGGCCCAGGCAGCTGAAGGCACGGCCACCAATGGTGGAGCGATTATAATCAGGGGTGGACAAATGTAAGAAGTCACACAACACCAGGTTATAGTCCAACAGCTTTATTTGAAATCACAAGCTTTCGGAGCGCTGCTCCTTCGTCAGGTGAAGACATCTTAATGAGCAAGGAAAAGAGTGGGGGAGAGAGCTGGGGGTGAAAAAAACAAGTTTCAAATGTCTTATTTTTGCCTCGGAGACTCTATGTACAGCCCCCTGTGTGGTGGCGATTGCATGGGTTAGGAGACAGCAAATCACAAGCAGAAAACCTTTCCTGTCACTCACACAGACCTACTGGTTTAACACTTGGATTCTGTAATGAAAGACTGGCGCCACTGTGAGAAGGCCAATCATTCTCTTTCCCCGGGATGGGTCAGTGGCTGCGAGAAATGGCTTCCGTGCGTAGAAATATTGAGTGGCTGATCATCTTGCTGTGTCCACAGGTGCCTACTCCTTGTCCATCCGGGATTGGGACGAGGTTAAAGGAGACCACGTGAAGCATTATAAGATCCGTAAACTGGATAATGGTGGGTATTATATCACGACACGGGCCCAGTTTGAGATCGTACAACAGCTGGTCCATCATTACACAGGTACGTGCAATGCATGAATGAGATTATTAGCACAATGCCATTAGCGAAAGTACGTGCAGCATTGGGAAGGGAACCAATAATTATTATTTAAGAATAAGCTAGTGTAACTCAATGGAACATACTTTCTTGTTTATGCACGAGAGGATCCCTTCGAAAACCAGACTGAAACGTAATTATTCATTAAACATCATGGGCTAGAAATTCGTCTGGGGCAGAGGTGTGAAGCGGGCGCTCTCGGCTCGGCCGGACGTTATACGCAGCGTCTGACATTCACTTCCATCGACAGCGATGAAACGTAACACCAGGCGCTGCGTATAACGGGCGGCCGATCCGAGACTGCCCGAGAGGAATTTCTAGGCCAGAATTTTGAGTAAATTTAGTTTTGAAGCCTCAACAATATTTTTGTTTTAATATTTACATTTATAACTCTGTTTATGTGTTGGTAATATTTTTGTAAGGTTTGTGGCATTGAAAATCTATTGTTTAAAAATTCAGATTAGATTACATCCTGATAGCCAGAACTACGCTGAGCACGTTTGGCCAGAAGTAACCCCAATAAACTGCCTAATTGTGTAGAGTTGATGGGTTTGTAATGTGATTGAGTATTCATGTTAGCCTCTTAAGTGTTTTCTGTCGAAGGAACATTTGGCTGTCAATTTTCTGCTTCATATGATTTTGTACTTAAATGGGTTCCGATTAAACAATATTTGGTTAAATATTAAGTGTTAAATGTATCTGCCTGAGCTGTTTTAGAACAGAGAGTGCCCTCAACTGTTTGTCTGAGATTGTAGCTATATTTTCCTGGTCCAGTACCTGGGACTAATGCATCAATTTGGGGCAGTGGGCATAAGAACATTAGACTTAGGAGCAGGAGTCGGCCATTCGGCCCCTCGAGCCTGCTCCGCCATTCAATAAGATCATGGCTGATCTTTGACATCAACTCCACTTTTCTGCCCTATCCACATATTCCTTGATTCCCCTAGCGTCCAAAAATCTATCTATCGATCACAGCCTTGAATATACTCAATGTTTCAGAATTCCAAAAATTCACAACCCTCTGAGTGAAGAAATTCCTCCTCATCTCAGTCTTAAATGGCCGACCCCATATCCTGAGACTATGCCCCCTAGTTCTAGACTCTCCAGCCAGGGGGAAACAATCTCTTAGCATCTACCCTGTCAATCCCCCTCAGAATCTTATACGTTTCAATGAGATCATCTCTCATTCTTCTAAACCCCAGAGAGTACAGGCCCAATCTACTCAATCTCTCCTCAGGACAGCTCTCTCATCCCAGGAATCAATCTAGTGAACCTTCGTTGCGCTGCCTCTAAGGCAAGTATATCCTTCCTCAGATAAGGAGACCAGTACTCCAGGTGTGGTCTCACCAGAGCCCTGTACAATTGTAGCATAGGAAATCAGGCAGGGGCCCTTGAGACAGCCCAACCAATTTTATGTTTCATTTAAATGGAAGGAAAGCCAGGTAGACTCCCCAATGGCCGTCCATTCCTCCACACCCAATCGTCTTGTAGTCACTGTACCCAGGTGATCAATAGCCCCAGAGGCAGGTCCAGGAGAATATACCCTTGCAGATGTAGAATCCCCACTCTGGCCAACTATCTTAATGTAGGGTTTGTATATTATTATTTTAAGTTATATTTACAGCTTTTGTGCATAATTTTAGTTTTATTCAATGCATCTCCACTTGGGCGGGTTATTCTGTAATATTATTTTTTTAAATGGGAATTCATACAATGTCTGATAATATCTAACGAAAGATTTCTGAAAATTTAATGCTTGTCTGCTAAAAATGACAATGTTAGAACCAGAGTTAATTCAGCAAAAATCTGAAATAATTAACCAGTAATTAACAGCAAGAGTCGTACGATGCATTGTCTCCCCAATTGCACACGCATTGTTGCATTATCTGCAAGGTTAATGTGACTTTAATAGACAAAATGTAGAATAAATTGACAATATATGTAAAGAAGGTTTTAACTGTAGCTTGTAACCTTCTAGAATCAATAAATCCCCTAGTGATTGGTTTACATGAGTATTACAGTGTTACTTTTTGTCCCATTTTGGGTATTTTTTTTAAGATTCTTCCCACCCACATCATCCCCAGTCCAGGGAGTAAGCAAGTGATCTGCATCCAAAGAGCAGAACGGGCGAGAGAGGTGTGGGGTCACCCGCGTCTGACTTCTTTTTGACTTCCTTTTATAAATGGCTGGCTTTCACTTGCTACCTCCTGGACAGGCACAAGCCCCCATCCTAACGCTCGGTGGCGCTCTAAGCGGAGTACCGCATTGCCGCGTCACCTATATTACAACGTGATATATTATTGGCGAATCACAGCACTGAGTGAACAAGTAGAGAGAGGATCGAGTCATCCTCAATGTACTCAACCGGAGGGAGGCCATTGGGACATCCTGCTATGCAATCTATCTTCTATTGCTTACAGCTTTCACCAAATCAGTTATTAATTCCATCACTGAAATAACAAAGTATGATATTGTATTTGTGCACTCACATTGGAAGCAGTCATTTCTAGGCTGTGATGAGTTAAAGCTCGTGGTTAAATAGAATTTGACTTTATAGCATATTTAGTGGAGATGCATTGACATGATTCTCAAGTATTATAATGACTTCAAAAACCATTTCACTGCAATTTATTTCCAAACTGATAAAAACGTTCTACTCTGAAATATATATCTTTGCTTTTGTAAGCTGTTTAATGTGTCGAGCATGTTGCTCTGTAGAGTGGTACAGTGCTGATGTTTCTGCTCCCTGAGCCTTTCAAAGGTCCTGCAATTGGAAGACTTGCAGAATCCCACATCGAAACCATTAATGTAACCTGAAAAATATAAAGGGGGCGAAATTCGGCGCTCCACTTCCTCTCAGGGCGGTGTCTGGGGCGCAAAACACGGTAGTGCCGGAGCGCTATGCAGCTGCTCCGCATAGCGCTGACGCGTTTCAGCGCCCCTCCCCTTCTGTTAAAGGGGAGGGCCGCGGTGCACTCTGCAGGCCATTTAATGGCCTCCACCAGCCCACCAGGGCGGCATGGTGCCATGGCCGCAGCCCAGAACCGAGCCACGGTGCCGGACGGGTCGATGGGGGCCACGGACCAGGCCAAGGGCCGCCAAGAGGAGCCGACCTCAAAATAAAAAATGTCGGCACGGGGCGCAGCTGGACCGCCCCTTTAATTACCGCCCCGCCAACGGTCTGCGGCCCGGTTCGCGACCCGCGAGGCTGTCGCGGACCGCCCCGTGGCAGACTCGTGGGGTGCAGCCGAATTTCTGCCACGGGGCGCCAAGAGGCTGCGGCGGGGAGCTAAGGGGTCGCGTCACTCGGCGATGACATCAGCACCGGCGGGGGCGCGGCACTATCGGCTAGCACCTCAGTAGCGCCCTGCCCAATTTCTCGGCAGGCGCCCCCCACTCGGGCGACAAGCCCTTTGCGCCCCATAATGTTTCTAGAAAGTGAGCTTGCACTATTTTAATTACCATTTTCATTGAATGCTCCTGACTTCTGTAGTGCCTATGGGATGTTTACATATATATTGATGATATATATTTGAAACACAATTGGGAGTCTGTGTACGAATCCACAAAAGAAACTAAACCATGTTGGATTTCACTTCCACTTTTAGAAATTCAGACACTGTAGCACTCTGCAGGTGATTTTTTTTTCAATGATGATTTTTGCTTCATGCCTTTGTGACTGTTTGAGCAATCTCAGTCTGTGCCTCTGTGTCGCTGCTGTTGGGTTGCTGGTGTCACTAATGTTATTATCAGATTGAATCCAGATTAAATCACCTGAAGGGGTTTAGAAACTGCACAGGGGCTTCAGTGCCAGTGAACTGCAAACTCACT
Organism: Somniosus microcephalus; assembly: GCF_052327205.1. Lineage (NCBI taxonomy): Eukaryota > Metazoa > Chordata > Chondrichthyes > Squaliformes > Somniosidae > Somniosus > Somniosus microcephalus. The sequence goes on from NC_141006.1 coordinate 72,528,687, forward strand.
CATCAATTGAAAAAACCAAACAATGCTGAGCAGGCCCTGTCATTGTTCGGTGTGAACGTCTCCCTCCTGTCTTTCAAATGGGTGGGGAATATTAGACAAAATCTTTTTCTCAAATTGAGAAACTGAGAGTTGTTCATTAAATAGCCAGTACTCCAACCAAATCTAGAGCTTACTTGATTGAGAACATTATAGAGATTTTCTTTTTATTTATTCCTGGGATGTGGGCGTCGCTGGCAAGGCCAGCATTTATTGCCCATCCCTAGTTGCCCTCGAGAAGGTGGTGGTGAGCCGTCTTCTTGAACCGCTGCAGTCCGTGTGGTGAAGGTGCTCCCACAGTGCTGTTAGGGAGGGAGTTCCAGGATTTTGACCCAGTGACAATGAAGGATCGGCGATATATTTCCAAGTCAGGATGGTGTGTGACTTGGAGGGGAACTTGGAGGTGGTGGTGTTCCCATGCGCTTGCTGCCCTTGTCCTTCTAGCTGGTAGAGGTTGCGGGTTTGGGAGGTTGAATCCTTTGGATTGGTAGGAGAGGTACATTTAACCAGCTATTACACCCAAGACTATTGAAAACTTCACATTAGAATTCACCATTAATGCAATAAAATATAGACATTCCCTGCACTTGAGAGCAGAGATCTATTTTGATAGTGATGGAGGAAGAGTTAGTGGATAAGCTCCCTTTCAGAAGCTATATCCTGGGAATTAAAAGGAAAAGTCCAGCCTTGGAAGACGGAAGACCCATGATCAAATAGAAATGATTATTGACAGAGGGCTATGGTGGCTTGGAGGGGTAAAGTCCAAAATGCAGAAATATTAGCAATCACTCAATGCGTATCCTTACAAGTCCAGAACGGGCTTACTGAAGCAGATAAGTCAATGGGAATAACACTGCCGCCCCCCCCCAAACCCCTCCACTCCACCCCCGACACTGAAATCGTTACTTCCAATTAGCTAACAAATGAAGAACGCTGTCACAAGAACATCAGAATTAGGAGCAGGAGTCGGCCACACGGCCCCTCGAGCCTGCTCCGCCATTCAATAAGATCATGGCTGATCTTCTACCTCAACTCCACTTTCCCGCCCAATCCCCATATCCCTTGATTCCCCTAGAGTCCAAAAATCTATCGATCTCGGCCTTGAATATACTCAACGACTCAGCATTCACAGCCCTCTGGGGTAGAGAATTCCAAAGATTTCCAACCCTCCGAGTGAAGAAATTCCTCCTCAGCTCGGTCCTAAGTGGCCCCTATATGTTATAGAGAATGTTTTATGAAAGCAGACACCACATTATTACAAAATTAGTTCAGTATGAAGTGATCCTGGACCACTATATTCAGTGTAAAAAAAATAAGCTTTAATTTTTCTGAAATCTGTTAGCGAGATGGACAATAGTTTGTCTGACTTTAATCAATTTGCGAGAGTAGGTGATAAATCTGGCCGTTATTTGGCTGCGCTTCTTAAATTCCTTGGCTGCTGCCACCATCTTCACTGAAGGAGGAAGTGTAACGGTGGGAGGCAAACACAGGAGCCAGAAGGCAAGAATATTAAAGGGAAATATATTGCGTTCAAGTTTTCTGCAAAATGTAATTACTTTCATAGCCGACGAGTTCTAAAATGCAATATATTTCAATTGGTTAACCACCGATATAATCCTCTGTCCTGCCCTTACCAAACATTCTTGCTGTGATGGCTGGACAATAAGGAAGAACTCTATGTTCAGTACCTGTACCTTTAATACCACCACCTGTATAATCTGCACTGGACAAGCATTGCTTGCCCTTAATTCACTTGGCGGAACCTGATGGTCACTGTTCTAAATTAAGTTGATATTTTTGGGGAATAAGATGTTTGAACCATCTTCACAGTAGCAAGAAATCACGAAGCTGACTAAAAGCATCAGACTGTGGGAGATCGGTGTGTCTGAGAGTCTTGCAAGGAAGGGACCAATGTATTTTCTGCTGCTGGTGAAGGGATGTGATTGTGCATTACTGTGATTACGTACGTGCTTGGTGTCGGTTACTGCTGTCTCACGACTGTAACTCTTTTGTCTGCTTTTTTCCTTGCTTTTCTCTCCTGCGCCTCTCGCTGTGTCCTGGTTGCAGAACGAGCTGCGGGCCTGTGCTGCCGCTTGGTGGTGCCGTGCCACAAAGGGATGCCAAAGCTGGCAGACCTCTCGGTCAAAACCAAAGATGTGTGGGAGATACCTCGGGAGTCGCTGCAGCTGATCAAGAAGCTGGGCAATGGGCAGTTTGGGGAAGTGTGGATGGGTAGGAACAGAACCATGTCAAGGTGGAGCTGGGACTTGCAACAGTTGTGCGGTGACATGTGGTGCCCTGAATGGGGCATTTGTTCCAAAAATGTCCCATTTGGATTTTATATACGGGGAGACAGAGGCGAGCCTTTGTCACATGGAACTATTGGTGAACCTGTGGAAATAACACATTATTCTCTGAAATTGGATAAAACTGTCCATTTGAGCGTTTGGAACCACTGAAGTAATTTGGCCTTAGATAGAATCATACAACTTACAGCACAGAAGGAGACAATTCCAGCCAATCACCTGTGGTGATATAACTCCTTAATTTGGAGTTATCTACTCCAATCCCATTTCCCTTTATATCCTTCCTTTTCAAATATTCACCAGTTCCCATTTTTAAATAATGCTATGTTCTCTGCTTTGATAGCCACTTGTTCTAATAACTCTCTGTGGACAACAATCCTTGATTTTCCAACCAGTGGAAACCAGCTTTCACTGCGTACCTTCTCAAACTCTTTCATCATCTTATAAACCTCGATTAGATTCCCACTTTAACTTGTTCTAGCGAAAAGCCACCATTTTTTAGCATTTCTTCATAACTATAATCTCTCTTCTACTAGCTCCTACCTGTATTACATAAGAACATAATAAATAGGAGCAGGAGTCGGCCATACGGCCCCTCGAGCCTGCTCCACCATTCAATAAGGTCATGACTGATCTTCGATCTCAACTCCACTTTCCCGCCCGATCCCCATATCCCTTGATTCCCCTAGAGTCCAAAAATCTATCGATCTCAGCCTTGAATATACTCAACAATTCAGCATCCACAGCCCTTTGGGGTAGAGAATTCCAAAATTCAGAACCCTCTGAGTGAAGAAATTCCTCCTCATCTCAGTCTTAAATGGCCGCCCCCTTATCCTGAGACTGTGCCCCCTAGTTCTGGACTCTCCAGCCAGGGGAATCAATCTCTCAGTCTCTCCGTATTCTCTCCTTTGCTTTACTGTCCTTACTACAGGTGTACAGCAGGGTGCCCAGAGGTGGATAGAGTGCTTCAACTGTGGCCTCTTCAATGCCTTGTACAAATTCAACATCACTTCTTCCCTTTTGTACATTGTACACATTGTGAATGAGCCCATGTTAGTCGAGAATACCAATGGACACTACTAATTAGTAAGGTAGCTGTACAGACTCTGAGAAGAAGCCCATTTGGGCAGTCAGAGTCCTGGTATAATTTAGAAAGCATTCATCTGGAATGGTGCATTAATTAATAATGATTCGATATAATTAGAATATTGGCAATGCAAACATCGATTATTACACTTGTATCAAAACCTCAGAACATTGGCATTGTCCTATGAGCCATATTAATCACTGTATTGATTGGTCTTCAGAAGAAGCTTCTTTATTGTACCCTTTGCTGGTTCATCATAGAATCATAGAAATTTACGGCACAGAAAGAGGCCATTCGGCCCATCGTGTCTGTGCCGGCTGAAAGAGCTCTCCAGCCTTATCCCACTTTCCAGCTCTTGGTCCGTAGCCCTGTAGGTTACGGCACTTCAAGTGCATATCCCAGTACTTTTTTAATGCGATGAGGGTTTCTGCCTCTCCCACCCTTTCAGGCAGTGATTTCGATGCTCCAAATCGAAGCACTCAAATTCGTAACATTTATGGTGAATTCTTCATAGCACTCCCAAAAACATGCTGGAAAGCTTTGTGCTTGCTTGGTGGCTGTGCCTGTCTGTAGCTAAGGCAGTGCCCTGCACAATATTTAACACCAGACCCGAGGATGAGATTATCCTTGCTCAGATGGTTCCTTTTAGTCCTAAAATCCATTAGCAGTTGCAAACTGGCTCGTGCTTACACTGGAGCGAGCAAACCGAGAATAATCTGTTAGCCAAAGGGGATGCCAGTGGCAGCCGCAATAGTTGCAAGTCCTGTAGACACTAATGCACGTGAATTTGTTGATATCCTACCTCCATTGCATCCATTCCCTACAGATCACACTGACGGTTTGTGCCATGTGTTAATCAAAGTGTGTCCGGGTGAGACACCACAGACTCTAGGATTGGGTAAAGATGCATGGGAGATAAATCGGCAATCCCTGAGTTTGGACAAAAAACTTGGTCAGGGATGTTTCGGAGATGTGTTTATGGGTAAGGCGAATAATCATTTTCCTGCTATTTTCTTTAAGCAAAGATCCAGGAAAGAGGTAGGCGCTACAAAGCTGGAGCCAAGCAGATACAATTTATAGATTACAAACAAAAATTGCCGCCAAGCCGTCAGTTGTACTTGTGCATTAACCTGTTAAAAGTTCCCTGCCTGCTATTCCCATCATTTCATTAATGTTGACTTTTCTATAATAAACAACTGGATTAATCCTCTCCTATTTAGTATAAGAGTACATAGACGTACATATGTTCATCAGATGCCTCTACGATCAGTTCTTAGTGTAACAGCAGCTCATGTTCCATTGATGCCAGGGCTTTGAATTCACATTTTAGCCCAACAATCAGTAACTTAAAGTCGCCAAACCATTTAGTCAAATTACTAGTCTACAAAGTCACAAGGAACAGACATCGGAACAACCCCCTTGAAACGAATGGCCAGAGACTGAGGGCATGAGAACATTTTGAGATGATGCACCTTAACCAACAGAATGTGACATTTATTTAGATGCTCGGTTTTCAGCATGAGGTATTTAACCTTTCGAGTTTTTAAATAAAGGATATTTTTGGTTCCATAGGATTGTTTTCCCCTAAAATTGGTTAAAAATGGTAAATTTGAATTGTGCCTTCACAAAGCACTATCAATCGCAAGTGATTCAAAAATTCTCAAAGTATGTAAACGTAGAATATAGTATGAATCATTATCCGTCAACTGATTTTTTTCATGTTTCTGTTGTTAAATTGTAGTCTAAATTGGCAGGATGGAACTAATTTGTAGTTTGTCTTAATGTAAGATGCAGCCCGTGAATTGCTAACTGAATTCTGGCCTCGCTGCCTCTCAGTGAGCCGCGGGGTCGATAATATTTATAACTACAAATGGTGGGCGGGGAATTATTTTTACTTAATCTGCCAATTTCCTCCCTCCCCCTCCTCACACGCAGTGGTGCATGCGGTTCCACAGCTACCAGGAGCTCTCTGCTTCCCCGCCCAGGTGACCATTCTTTATGTGAGAGTGAGCTGACAGACTGACCATAGACAACAACAACGGCTTGCATTTATATAACGCCTTTAGCATAGTAAAACGTCCCAAGGCGCTTCGCAGGAGCGATTATCAAACAGAATTTGACACCGAGTCACATAAGGAGATATTAGGACATGTTACCAAAGGCTTGGTCAAAGAGGTAGGTTTTAAGGAGCGTCGTAAAGGAGGAAAGAGAGGTAGAGGGAGGGAATTCCAGAGCTTAGGGCCCAGGCAGCTGAAGGCACGGTTGCCAGTGGTGGAGCGATTGAAATCGGGGGTGCGCAAGAGGCCAGAATTGGAGGAGCGCGGAGATCACGGAGGGTAGGGCTGGAGGAGATTGCAGAGATAGGGAGGGGCTTTGCAGCCAAGAGCAATCCTGTCCGTACCCAGCGTCCACACATGGCCTCTTGTGGTGGGAGTTGCGGGGTGGGGGGGGGTCACTGGATAGTGATCAGGAGCGGGAAACCTGGCTGAATTTTTCCCTCCCTAAATCTCGGGTGCTGAGGCCAATGTACTGCCCAAACCATTGCCCCAATTGAGAATTGTAAGCTCAGCACAGACCAGGAATCAAATCTAGTACACACTGATCTTCCTGGTTTAGCACCATGCCACATCTACTGGTACATTTATCCACTGAACTATCAAGGGGTGCTCGCAACCCGGAGCTTCATAAACAAACTTCACTTCTGTTTGTGGGTTGGTTGGGATTCAAAGTAAAAAACGTTACTGCAGATCCCGCTTCCAGCCTCGCGAAGCACGTGAAGGCGGGCCTTGCATGCCTGCCAGTGCTTCCAGCCTCGCGAAGCACGTGAAGGCGGGCCTTGCATGCCTGCCAGCGCTTCCAGCCTCGCGAAGCACGTGAAGGCGGGCCTTGCATGCCTGCCAGCGCTTCCAGCCTCGCGAAGCACGTGAAGGCGGGCCTTGCATGCCTGCCAGCGCTTCCAGCCTCGCGAAGCACGTGAAGGCGGGCCTTGCATGCCTGCCAGCGCTTCCAGCCTCGCGAAGCACGTGAAGGCGGGCCTTGCATGCCTGCCAGCGCTTCCAGCCTCGCGAAGCACGTGAAGGCGGGCCTTGCATGCCTGCCAGAATTGTGGTGATTTTTTACCTGTACTGAAGGGAAGGACTCATTTTCATTCGGTGACATTTGCACAGTCGAGGTCCCTCTGGATTTACGGTGACATTGCAAGATAATGGCACTAATGTGAAAAAAATTAACAAGGGTGACTTTGAAGGAAACATCGTTTTTTTCCTGACAGTTAAGGTGAAAGTTGCTAGAATTTTGACTATTACATGAAGTGTTTTAATTCACAACCAACTCAACATTACAGAGTGAACAAAGGGTAAGCAACACCTTCTCCATTATAAAAGGTGCAGTTTAATAATATAACTCCATATAAATCTTTTTACAGCATAAGTATTCGGAGTAGGAGTCAGCCATTCGGCCCCTCAAGCCTGCTCCGCCATTCAATAAGATCATGGCTGATCTGATCTTGGTCTCAACTCCACTTCCCTGCCCGCTCCCCATAACCCTCGACTCCCCTGTAGCTCAAATATCTGTCTACCTCCGCCTTGAATATATTCAATGACTCCACCTCCACAGCTCTCCGGGGTAGAGAATTCCAAAGATTCACGACCCTCTGAGAGAAGAAATTCCTCCTCATCTCCGTCTTAAATGGGTGCCCCCTTATTCTGAAACTATGCCCCCTAGTTCTAGATTCCCCCACGAGGGGAAACATCCTCCCTGCTTCAACCTTGTCAATCCCCCTCAGAATCTTGTATGTTTCAATGAGATCACCTCTCATTCTTCTAAACTCCAGAGAGTATAGGCCCAACCTTTCATCATAAGAGGGGACCTTCCTTTTACGATAGCAAAATACTGCGGATGCTGGAAATCCGAAATAACAACAGAAAATGCTGGAAAAACTCAGCAGGCCAGGCAACATCCGCGGAGAGAGAAATAGAGTCAACGTTTCGGGCCGAAATCCTGACGAAGGGTCTTTGACCTGAAACATTGACTCTATTTCTCTCTCCACAGATGTTGCCGGGCCTGCTGAGTTTTTCCAGCATTTTCTGTTGTTATTTTGACCTTCCTTTTATCTTTGGTTATATATGTAAATCCTTAAAAGTCTGATTTTTCCCCCAACTCCCATTTTACAAGTTACTGATGCAATTTCTCAGTAAGATGCTCTTTTAAAAAAAAAAAATCTGTTACATGTAAGGATTAATTCTCCTTTCCAATTTTCTCCAAAATTAGTTTTCCGTAATGTAATAATAGCAACTAAGAACAAAATGTAAAGCACTCACATTCTGGCAGGTTTTGCCACAGCAAATTCCTACGATTTTAAAATCTTAGAGCCTTGAAATTTATACGGCGCCTTTAATGTAGTAAAACGTCCCAAGGTGCTTCACGGGAGCGATTATCAAACAAAATTTGACACCGAGCCACATAAGGGAGAAATTATGACGGAAGACCAAAAGCTTGATCAAAGAGGTAGGCTTTAAGGAGCGTCTTAAAGGAGGAGAGAGAGAGGCGGAGAGGTTTAGGGAGGGAATTCCAGAGCTTAGGGCCCAGGCAGCTGAAGGCACGGCCGCCGATGGTGGAGCGATGGAAATCGGGGATGCTCAAGAGGGCAGAATTAGAGGAGCGCAGAGATCCCGGGGGGTTGTAGGGCTGGAGGAGGTTACAGAGATAGGGAGGGGCGAGGCCATGGAGGGATTTGAAAACAAGGATGAGAATTTTAAAATTGAGGCGCTGCTTAACCGGGAGCCAATGTAGGTCAGCGAGCACAGGGGTGATGGGTGAACGGGACTTGGTGCGAGTTAGGACATGGGCAGCAGAGTTTTGGATGACCTCAAGTTTACGTAGGGTAGAATGTGGGAGGCCGGCCTGGAGTGCGTTGGAATAGTCAAGTCTAGAGGTAACAAAGGCATGGATTAATGGCCAATTGTAACCCTACCCGTCCAGCAGGAAGTTAAAATCAGCTGAGTGACATGCCCACTGACGTCCTGCTCTGTTCCTGCCGTCTGGAGTTTTAAGCTGCTGTTCTTCACGGGCTCCAAGGATGCCCACCTGATGCTGGTGGGGTCCTTCTTTAAATATGCAGATCAGGGTCCGTTAACGTCATCGGATTTTGACTGCAATTTTAACTGGTGGCCTAAGCAGGGGGAGGTCTTGTGGCTTTCCCACCAGGCGAAGCTAGCTAGACGTGCAGCCAGGCCAGGAGAAGCCCAAACACGTGCTTTTTAAAAACTTTCCATGTGGAGGCCTGGAGGAGCAGGAGCGAGTGAGGAGTTAGGCTTCCCTTGCCCTGGACTCGCCCCTGCCCGCCTCCCCAACGCCCGCCTCCTTTCCAACCCTTCCGAAACCCTCTTTCCGTGACTTACCTGGGTGCCGGCGACTGTTGGTTTAGTGCTGGCTGACGGCCTCAAAGCCGGCCGAAGGTACTCTCCCGCCTGCTGCCCATTGCCACTTCCCACCCGCTTCGGGCAGGGAGATGAGGCCGGGGAGGTAAGACCGTCTGGGCCGTGTGCCCTCATCACGCCCGCCTGCCCAACTCCCACTCTGGATTAACATTGGGCCTTTAATGTGTTTGGCTGAAATCCTTCTCTCCATTATTTTACTGGAGACATTAACCCATTTATTTTAAACTGTAACCCCATGGTGTAAATTCAGGGCCTTAATCAGTTAGGGAACATAGGAACAGGAGGAGGCCATTCAGCCCCTCGAGCCTGTTCCGCCATTCAGTGAGATCATGGCTGATCTGTGACCTAACTCCATATACCCGCCTTTGACCCATATCCCTTAATACCTTTGGTTAACAAAAATCTAATAGGAACATTAATACGATAGCAAAATACTGCGGATGCTGGAAATCCGAAATAACAACAGAAACGCTGGAAAAACTCAGCAGGCCAGGCAACATCCGTGGAGAGAGAAACAGAGGCAACGTTTCAGGTCGAAACCCCAACGTTGACTCTGTTTCTCTCTCCACGGATGTTGCCTGGCCTGCTGAGTGTTTCCAGCATTTCTGTTGTTATCTCTAACAGGAACATGTTAATTTAGTGCAATCTAACTGAGTAAAATTGGACAGCATCACAAATATTTTTAATAGGAGAGGGTTAATGCTTTTTCCAGTTTCACATTGTAGATGTAGAAGCATGACAGATCATTCCCTTCACGTTTATGTTCTCATGTCCCTCCATCATTTCACATTGTGTCGAACACCAGCAGCTCCTCGTGGATAACTCGCTTTTGTTTGCGTTCTCTCCATTGGCTGGCTTTAGGTACATGGAACGGCACCACCAAGGTCGCCGTGAAGACGCTGAAACCCGGCACCATGTCACCCGAGGCCTTCCTCGAGGAAGCCCAAATAATGAAGAGACTCAGACATGACAAATTGGTTCAGCTATACGCAGTGGTGTCTGAGGAGCCCATCTACATCGTCACAGAATTCATGACTCAAGGTAAAAGTCGTCTTTCTCACAGCCGTGTGCTTTTTAAAAATCTTTTGGGGGGAAAAAGTCAGTATCGCCCCGTTTGGGGCGCCATTATCGGCCGTGCGCAAAGTTTAGCGCCTGGCGCTAATTATCGCCTCCGACAGCAAACTTGGCTTTTATCGCCCCTGGAGGTGATTGGAGCGCTAAATCAGGCGCTACACACCTGAAGGCGCAAACACCGAGGAGTGAGGCGCTACCTCAGAGTGCTGGCGAAGCAAGGAAGGGCAAATCAAAATGAACCTGCAAAGTGCTGCTCAGTACTCAAAACTCCTTCACACAGCGTTGAATCTCTCCAGAAGTCTCTCTCTCTCTCAAAATGCGTGGTGCAAAAATGTCACCGGCAAAAAAAGGCAGGAAGTGGTCGCCTTTAAATAGCGCTCCCCCAGTCCCTTTCTGACAGCATAACGCACCCCTCAAGATGTCGTTGCTAGCGGCAGGCGGTAAGGCACCACTCAATATCTGGTCGTCTCCTATTTAAAGTGTATCATGCGTGGGAGATGCCCCTTGAAATCCCTGTCCTCCCCAGCAGCTTCGACGGTGCGTAGCACTCAAAGTTTAACATTTCACTTACATCTGATACACTTTGGCTTGTGTATCTTTCAATGTGAATTGGTATGTCATATATCGTGCATGTATGTAGTGATCAGGTTAAGTTATACGCTCGCCATAGCGGAGGCATTAGACTGAAAGAAAGAAAGACTTGCATTTCTGTAGCACCTTTCACGACCACCGGACGTCCCAAAGCGCTTTACAGCCAATGAAGTACTTTTTGAAGTGTAGTTACTGTTGTAATGTGGGAAGCGCGGCAGCTAATTTGCGCACAGCAAGCTCCCACAAACAGCAATGTGATAATGACCAGATCATCTGTTTTTGTTATGTTGGTTGAGGGATAAATATTGGCCCCAGGACACCGGGGATAACTCCCCTGCTCTTCTTCGAAATAGTGCCGTGGGATCTTTTACGTCCGCCTGAGAGGGCAGACGGGGCCTCGGTTTAACGTCTCATCTGAAAGACGGCACCTCCGACAGTGCAGCACTGGATTACAGGCTAAGGTGTCTCAAAGAACGAATCGATTTACTTAACTGACTTCAAGCGGTATAAATTAGAGCGAGGGGAGGAGCTGGTGCTTCGCTCGCTAGTATATTGTTGGTCACTCCCATTTTGTTGAGGGCTGATATCTCGAGCAGTGTCTTGCTCAAGTGTCATTCTCAGTAATTCTCCAGCAGGCTTTGTCACAGAGTGGAGTTAAACGGGTGTTTGCCAAGTGGCTCATCGCCACACAAAGAAAACAAAAGTCTGGAACCAGTAATTATTCTACAAATGTAGTTCTATTGCAATGGATCCTTTCACTTGCTCCATCGACACGGGAATAGCCAGGCCTCCCGATAGCGCTGTTTTGTCCCTTCTTACTGGATATCTCTGTTAACATTGGACAGCAGGCCAGACACACACCAGTACCAGATTTATCAAGGGCTGCAGGTGGAGGTCAGACAGGCAACAAATTGCTCCTTGGGCCAGCGTCTCATATAATTACATCAGCCATATAAATGGGACATTTCTCCCACAAACATTACACGTAATGTAACGATCCTGTGCAATGCACATGAGATCGGTATCTGCAGTGACACTACTTGCACTGACTGCGATTTATCTTTGCTCAGTTATATGAGGTAGAACTTTTCGGTAATGGATAATGTTTTCCCAGAAATCTATTCCTGGTTGTATACTGCGGTTGCAACGTTGAATTGGATCCGGACAGAATTATTATTCACCACAGAAAGATCCTATGTACTCGAAACATTACTCTAATCGATCAATGTTCAATCCCAATAAAAATGATCGGGGCAGTATATGCAGCTGGGACATGTAGCTGCAGATATTTGTAAACACTGGTTTTCGAGGGGATTATCATGTCTCTCAAGGCACTTCCCCCAGCATGGACTGTCCTGAGAAGCATTTGAATATTGGAAACTGTGGAGATTCACTTTATAACCCTTCAGGCAGATATCGGATTTATCTTTTCAAATCCTGCAACCTTTACCTTTAATTAGATTTACTTGCTGCTAAGAACAATTGTTGAACAAGTACAAATCTGATATTGTGAGAGCATTTCGAACACCCTCTTCGAATGAATGGCAGATGAGGAACTTCTTCTTAGGCAGTCCCTCGGAACCGAGGATGACTCATGACATAATAAAACTCACTACACACTTGGTTTGAGTATAAAGCAAGGCTTTAATCAACTTGTTTCAGAACATGGAGGTCTAGTTGTACTTCACTAGTTCCTTGTCTTACAAAATGTCCCTGGAAAGCTGGGGCCGACGCCCGAGTATTTATACTCCTTGGACGGCACCACCAGCTGGCCGTCCAGCGTTATTTCATGAGTAGTTTCTTGATGAATGATGAGATTTATAACAACTTGCTTCCACACTAAAAATGAGTTCTCAGGTGACTGATGAGTCCAATGCGGGACCTACAGTCTCTGTCACAGGTGGGGCAGATGGTGGTTGAAGGGGCGGGTGGGCGGGGTGCTTGGGTTGACGTGCGCTCCTTCCACTGTTTGCGCTTGGCTTTCGCTTGCTCCCGGTGAAGAGACTCGAGGTGTTCAGCGCCTTCCCGGATGCTTCTCTTCCACTTTGTGCGGTCTTGGGCCAGGGATTCCCAGGTGTCGGTGGGGATGTTGCATTTTTTCCAAGGAGGTATTGAGGGTGTCCTTGAAGCGTTTCCTCTGCCCACCTGGGGCTCTCTTGCTGTGTCGGAGCGCCGAGTAGAGCGCTTGCTTTGGGAGTCTCGTATTGGGCATGCAGGCGATGTGGCCTGTCCATCGGAGCTGATCGAGCGTGGTCAAAGCTTCGATGCTGGGGATGTTGGCCTGAGCGAGAACACTGACGTTGGTGCACCTATCCTGCCAATGGATTTGCAGGATCTTGCGGAGGCAGCGTTGGTGGTACCTCTCCAGTGCTTTGAGGTGCCTGCTGTACATGGTCCATGTCTCCGAGGCATACAGCAGGGCGGGTATCACTGCTGCTCTATAGACCATGAGCTTGGTGCTGGGTTTGAGGTCCTGATCTTCAAACAGTAGACCTTCTGCTGACTTGGCGCTTTGGGACACGGGTCTCTTAATGTCAAAGTCAGACATCTTGGCCAGGAGTTTCCACTGGGCTCACAGTGTGGGGCTTCCACCACAAGCGAACCGTTAAAGCAGCTATTTTTCCATTGTTGGGGATAAGCCATTGTTTTCAGCGGGCAAAAGGGAGGAAGGGCAAGATGCACATATACCTTCCACTGGTACTGTATCGTGCCTCGAGGCGAGATTGCAAATTTGCTTTCTGTTGACGGATGAATAAAGCAGTGTAGCTGCACAGTTATCTGTGTCCAATCTCACTTTTCTGTGCAAAAATGTAGATCATTAAGTTTTATTCCATAACGTGAGAAATAATTTCAATAAATGCATTTCTGCCGACAGAACAATATTCACTGCACTTAATTTTTTAAAAAAGGCTTTGAAATGGATCAACATTAAAAGCACTGTATAAATATAAGCGTTACCTGTAGATCATTCGCAGAAAGAGACTGTATAGGCTGAGTGAAGAATCCCATTACATTTGTTCAGATACAAATATTTCTGGAAATATGTCCGACACCAATAGGTCTGTGTCGTACATCTGTTCAATCCCGCTGAGTCTACTGAGGAGCAGTGTTCCCTGTGAGCCGCGCATTGTTCTGCACGGCCTGATCCTTTTAATGCACGGTCCCTTTAAATATCTGCGCCTACGCGGAATTTACACTGGAAAAGCAGGTGAGCGGCCTGCGGGGGGGCCTTTCCCATTAATGCGCAGCCGTGCAGCTTAGAGGGAACAATGGCGAGGAGAGCGTTAGGTTCAAAACGGCAGACGTATTAGACTCGTTAAAATGCCAGTCAGTAACTAAATAATAACAGGGTCTAAGGAGGAACAAACAAAGAGGGAAAATGAACACCACGTCTGTGCCATATCGGTCGAAGCAGAGCATGTTTACTTGTGTAAATGACATTGATCTCTACGTATGCCCTATAATGGCAACCGTCAACAATATTGGGAGCTAAGGTCACTTTTCTTATAATATGTCCCATGTCACTTGTAAAGTGAAAACAATTCTGATTCCTATCCAATAATGTATTTCATGTTCTGTGATGAACTCCATCATCTTTACCTGGGTTCTCTTTCTAAGCTGTTGAAAGGGGGGGAAAGCCTCAGTTTTAATCTATTCCAGTACTCCACGAACAATTTACAACCTGATCGTATCTAAAATTATTCTCGCGAAAACTGAATAATTCTCTCCAGAATTGATGATTAGTACAGATCCTGTATGCAACATGACTTTGAAAAACTGCACCTGGAAAAAAAAAATTAAACAATATTTCCACAAAATAAATAGAGCTGGAGAAAGAGCCGGCCCCGATTTTAACTGCAGGTGGATTCCCCGCTCAGGCCTGAGATAAAATTACAGTCGGGTCTCAATGATGTCATCGGGCCGCAACATGCCTATGTAAAGAAGGACCCCGTTGGCTCCGGGCGCCTGTCCTTGTCGCCTGCTCAGGAGAAGCAGGTTAAAATTTGCAGTTGTTGGGGTCTTCGTGGCTTTCGGACAGGCAAAAGCCAAGGACGATTTTAACTGCAGCGTTTCACACTTCATCTAGAGCCATTGTTCGTTTCTTTACCTGTCCTATTACCATCTCGTCTCACCTTGAATATCTCTTAATGTCTCTTCTTTCATCCCCTCCCCCATTTCCCAGCCTCCAAACTGCCTTTTAATCTGTTTCATTGCCTGCCTTTTTTCCTCAGTCCTGACGAAGGGTTTCGACCCGAAACGTTAACTCTGTTTCTCTCTCCACGGATGTTGCCTGGCCTGCTGAGTCTTTCCAGCGTTTTCTGTTGTTATTTTTGACGATTTTAACTGCCCGCCCGCCAGGTTTCTGCTGAGCGAGTACGGTTAAAGTCACGAGCCCCCTCCTAGTTAACTGAGAGTTCTCAATTTTTCAAACATGTAACTTCTGCCCTAATAGAGGCGCTGCAGTTCTTATAGGCTTGTTTAGCTTAAACTACATAAAATGCTGTACATGGAAGCAAATTGCAGAACAAGTTTCTGCATTTGTCTTTGGAATTGGCTTATTCTGAGTGCCACAAGATGAAATATGCTTTAAATAAATAGTTTCATGGGAGGTCATTGTATCTTTTGGCAACAGTACAAAACAGGAGACATTTAAAATAATGAATAAAAGAAAACGGCGGGGGAGGAGGAGGAGAATTTTTTTTACGCAGCGAGTTATGATCTGGAATGCACTGCTTGAAAGGGCGATGGAAGCAGATTCAATAGTAACTTTCAAAAGGGAATTGGATAAATACTTGTAAGAGAATAATTTGCAGGGCCCTGGAGAAAAGAGCAGGGCAGTGGGGCTGATTGGATTGCTCTTGCGAAGAGCCGGGCGCAGGCACGATGGGCTGTACGATTCTCTGATTCATCTGCATCGAATCGGCCGTCCATGATACACCCTGCCGATATTCTTTTCCGTTAGCTTACACGGAAAGGAAAGCAGGGCGGGAGGTGTAACCGGCAGCCGAACTGAGATCGGTGACTTTACACTGTTGCCAAAGGTTTAAAAATGACCCCAATTGTGTCTAAAACTCGGTAGTTCTGATGAATGAAAAGAATGATTTTTTAAAAATAAAGAAATGGATCCCTTTGCCGTCTGTGTTGAAGAACTTGCCCACATCCTGGTGTGACAAAGGAGTCGCTTGCAATATGTTCTACGTCCGTAGGAAGATTATTGCACAACTCTTAATGAGCAATACATAAGAACATAACATAAGAAGTAGGAGCAGGAGTAGGCCATACAGCCCCTCGGGCCTGCTCCGCCATTCAATAGGATCATGGCTGATCCGAACCTAGACTCACGTCCACGTCCCTGCCCGCTCCCCGTAACCCCTAATTCCCTTATCAGCTAGGAAACTGTCTATCTCCGTTTTAAATTTATTTAATGTCGCAGCTTCCACAGCTCTCTGAGGTAGCAAATTCCATAGATTTACTACCCTCTGAGTGAAGAAGTTTCTCCTCATCTCAGTTTTGAAACAGTAGCCCCTTATTCTAAGATTATGCCCCCTAGTTCTAGTCTCACCCATCAGTGGAAACATCCTCCCCGCATCCACCCGATCAAGCCCCCTCACAATCTTATATGTTTCGATAAGATCGCCTCTCATTCTTCTGAATTCCAATGAGTAGAGGCCCAACCTACTCAACCTTTCCTCATAAGTCAACCCCCTCATCTCCGGAATCAACCGAGTGAACCTTCTCTGAACTGCCTCGAGAGCAAGTATATCTTTTCTTAAATATGGAAACCAAAACTGTACGCAGTATTCCAGGTGTGGCCTCACCAATACCCTGTATAACTGAAGCAAGACTCCCCTGCTTTTATACTCCATCCCCCTTGCAATAAAAGCCAAGATTCCATTGGCCTTCCTGATCACCTGCTGTACCTGCATACTAACCTTCTGTGTTTCATGCACCAGGACCCCCAGATCCCTTTGTACTGTAGCACTTTGCAGTTTCTTTCCATTTAAATAATAACTTGCTCTTTGATTTTTTCTGCCAAAGTGCATAACCTCACACTTTCCAACATTATATTCCATCTGCCAAATTTCTGCCCACTCACTTAGCCTGTCTATGTCCTTTTGCAGGTTATTTATGTCCTCCTCACTCACTGCTTTCCCTCCCATCTTTGTATCGTTGGCAAACTTGGATACGTTGCACTTGGTCCCCTCCTCCAAATCGTTAATATAGATTGTAAAGAGCTGGGGTCCCAGCACTGACCCCTGCGGAACACCACTAGTTACTGATTGCCAACCCGAGAATGAACCATTTATCCCAACTCTCTGTTTTCTGTTGGATAGCCAATCTTCCACCCATGCCAGTATATTACCCCCAATCCCGTGATATTTTATCTTGTGCAGTTCTCATGTCGGGCGTTAAACCTGCTGAAAATTAAAACGTGCTGCGTTCTGTTTGATGTTCTGTATTTTGTTACATTGTTCTATTAAAATCACAATCAGAATTGACTGATAAATCCTGGTTGCGAAATCTGGCTATGTGCGCAAGTCATAAACTTATTCACCTGATCCAACACTGGCAATTAGGATAAACACTGTCAACTGGAGAAAGGACACAGCAGCTTTGAATATGGAGAACTAATATGAGACGTGTGGGTATATATATATATATATAAAACATATATATATATAATTTATTATTGCAGATAAAGACAAATATTTAATTTTATATGACAAACATATCACGTCTAATTCTGTGCCATTAACAGTGAATTGTCGTCCGAATTCATTTTATTATAGAAAAGGTGAGGCTGATAAAATCTAGTATGGGAAGACACTCTCAAACGGAGTATTAGAAAATCTGACATAAATAGATTCTTTTTTTTTTAAAAAAAGGTTCTTTGTAAATCATACAAGCAGCATGTTGTACTGAAGGGTGTTTTCAAAGTGTTCCTTTTAATAAATGCATTTAGGAAATAAATAAATGTAGGGAAAAACAGCATAATACAAGGCCAACATGCACTAAATCGCAAAAATATTTCAACTTGCTGAAGTACCGGAGAGTGGCCAGCGCCCAAACAACCATAGTCAGATGAGTTAGTGCCATCGGGAGAAGACGAGAGGGTCAAAGGAAAAGAGGGAGTCATGATCTGCATCATCAAGCTTCAAAAGTTTAATTTCCAAGTTATTAATGATTTATCTTATTTCCTTCTCAGGAAGCTTGCTCGATTTCCTAAAGGATGGTGATGGAAGGATATTAAAACTACCCCAACTAGTCGACATGGCAGCTCAGGTACTGGGTCCCATTTTTCAAAGATTGGTATTTTATCAGTTTGATTTTTTTTTTTGTCTTGAAGTTTTTAGATATTGGGTGATTCTGTTTTTATAGCAATGGTATAAGGTGGATAGTTCTTACTTCAGCCAAATTTACACAGGATTACATCGGATATACGGCCCAGAAACAGGCCATTCAGCCCAACCAGTCCATGCCGGTGTTTATGCTCCACTCGAGCCTCCTCCCGTCTTTCCTCATCTAACTCTATCAGCATAACCCTCTATTCCCTTCTCCCTCAGATGCTTGTCTAGCTTCCCCTTAAATGCATCGATACTATTCGCTTCAACCACTCCCTGTGGTAGCGAGTTCCACATTCTCACCACTCTCTGGGTAAAGAAGTTTCTTCTGAATTCCCTATTTGATTTCTTGGTGACTATCTTATATTGATGGCCTCTAGTTTTGCTCTTCCCCACAAGTGGAAACATTCTCTCTGTATCCACTCTATCAAAACCTTTCATGATTTTAAAGACCTCTATTAGGTCGCCCCTCAGCCTTCTCTTTTCAAGAGAAAAGAGACCCAGCCTGTCCATCCTTTCCAATAGCACATAATAATGGATATGACTAGACAAATTCAAAGCAACACTGCACATAAAAAGTTACAGGTGTATTTATGAAGCAAATAAACATGAAGTAATGTAAGCAACAGATACACATTTTTATGGAAAGCTGAAGAAACAGAATGGGGAATATTTCCAAAAACATATTAGGCCCAGAAATTCGGGTCGGAGGCTTCCCGCGGGTGCAAGCCCCCGACCTGCACTTACCTAGCGCACCGGCCATTGTGCTGTGGGCCCACGTGGGATTCCGATCCTGGGCCTCCTCCAGCTGCCGGCGTGCAGTGCTTGCATATCCCAGGGGTGCAGTTAGTTCGAAGCGTCCCCTGGGATCACGTGGGCCATGGAAAGCCAATCGTAGCAGGGAATCTCCATTCATAAATTTGACAGGAAGACCTGTCAAATCTATGAATAGAGATCGGCCCCAAAACCTAACTAAAACTTCAAATAATTTTTTTTTTAAATCACATTTTTAAAATAACTATAAATTACATAAAATAACTATTTTAAACAATAATTTAAATTTTTGAAAAAATTAATTACAGTTTTTAACGGGGCTAAAAATAAACTTACCTTTCTTTAAAGTATTTAAAAATAATAAACCTGTGGAAAAAATGTTTTAATTTTACTTAATTCACCACTTACCTTGTTAAAAGCAGGCCTTGCGACTGCTTTTTAAAAGCGTAGCTCCTGGAGACTTACCCTCCCGGAGAAACCTGTAAAAAAAAGGAAGTTCCAGGCGTACGTGCTGCCTCTCCGGCGCATGCGTTTGACCTGTGAACCCCTTCCTTCAAGGGAACGGAAGATCCGGTTTCCAGCGCGTGCACAGTGCATGCACGAAACCGGCACTTTCGTTGGCCCTACGCGTGAGTACCCAGCGCGTACTCACCCGTGGGGACCCGAATTTCTGGCCCAATAACCTGTAGATTGTGGATAGTTATTTTTAGAATAATGTCTGTTGTGACTAGCTGCAGTCAGGAAAGTGAACATCTACAATATGTACAGCACATCAAAAGTCAAAATCGAACCCTACAAGTGAAGGTGGGAGGTGATCCTTTTATAAAGAGGAATTCTTTCCCAATAGGGTTGTAATGGATTATGCATCGCAACACCTGCTTTTAAAAAAAGTATGAAACCTTACTAACTTTGGATGAGACATTAAACCGAGGCCCCGTCTGCCCTCTTGGGATGGGGGTAAAAGATCCCATGGCCACTATTTCGAAGAAGAGCAGGGGAGCTATCCCCGGTGTCCTGGTCAATATCTGTACCTCAATCACGATCACTGACGTAAGAAAACTACTAGGCACTTGGTCTAAGCGTTAAACAAAGCTTTAATCAACTGTTTTACAACATGGAGGTCTAGTTGTGTCCTTCACTAGTTCCTGCTAAAGAATGTCCTGCGCAAGTTGGGCCCATGCCCAAGTATTTATACTCTCCCTGGACAGCGCCACCAGCAGGCCGCCCAGTATTATTTCATAAGTCATTTCCACATAAGTGACAAGATTCATGTCAATCACTAAAACAGATTATCTGGTCATTATCACGTTGCTCGTGTGGGAGCTTGCTGTGTGCAAATTGGCTGCTGCGTTTCCTACATTACAACAGTGACTGCACGTCAAAAAAGTAGTTTAGTGGCTGTAGAGCACTTTGGGACGTCCTGAGGTCGTGAAAAGTGCGAGAGAAATGCAAGTTCTTTCTTTCTTAGTATGTGTTTTAAAAACGAGCTGAGGAGTGTGCCAATCTGTAGCTTTGGGCCACTTTAATGTTTAGACAATGCAAAGTTAGCGAAGGCTGCCCTTATAAATGAGTTTTTGATTTGGAGTTCTCGATTGGTTTGCTGGGATAACAATTAGTGAGTTTACTATACAATGTTATACTGATAGTAGCGCTGACCTCAATAGCAGCCCAGGAGCCAAGATGGAGATACTGCCTAATGAGGGTCTGAGGAAAAAGAAAAGACTTGCATTTCTATAGCACCTTTCACATCCTCAGAACGTCCCAAAGCACTTTATGGCCAATGAAATACTTTTTTGAAGTGTAGTCACTGTTGTAATGTAGGAAACACGGCAGCCAATTTGTGCACAGCAAGCTCCCACAAACAGCAATGTGATAACAACCAGATAATCTGTTTCAGTGATGTTGATAGAGGAATACATATTGGCCCCAGGACACCGGGGATAGCTCCCCTGCTCTTCTTCAAAATAGTGCCACGGGATTTTTTGCACCCACCCGAGAGAGCAGACAGGGCCTCGGTTTAACATCTCATCCGATAAGACGGCACCTCCGACGGTGCAGCACTCCACTGGAGTGTTGGCCTGGATTTTTGTGTTCAAGTCTCACGGAGTGGGATTTAAACCCACAACCTTCTGACTCAGAGGCGAGGGTGCTGCCCACTGGGCCACAGCTGACACTGCAAAACCACCTCGAGCAATGTTCCTCCCTCCTGCCCTTTCCCCACCCAGACAGCAGGGGACCATTGTGTACACTGGAATATTTGATTGTCTCAATCTAAACTTGTGCTGTTTCCAGCCGAATATTTATCCAGCTCCTTTTGGAATGAGCGAAGCAACACAACCTCAGCTGTTATTGCTGGTAACCTGTTGCACGTATTGAACGGTTGCCTAGCGGGGGGGGAAATTTCTTTTAATCAGTAGTCTCACTCGAGGCTTGTTAATTTTAAACCTTCAGTCTACTTACATCAACATCAGCGTGTACCTCTCGGCATTTTAAAGAGATTGGCCAGGCCTCCCTGCAGTCTTTTCTCCAGTGGTTTCTTGGCCGGTTGAGTCTGTAAAACTGACGGACAGATAGTTGTAATTAGTATTGAAGGGTGACTGAGCCCAAGCTATAATATAGGAGAAAGGGGTTCTCTTCAGCTGGTGTCTGTCTGCAATTTAGTGATACAGGAAACTCTCGATTTACCGGCACCTAAATAACCGGAAATCTCTGTTAACCGGCAAAATTCAGGAGTAGGTTCAGGTAAGTTTTACTTCATATTAGTGGCCGTTCCTGGATCTGTGGCTGGGTTCCTGCACCTGTTGCTAAGCAACAGGGATGCTTGGATCTTATGGCCAGGTTCCTGCACCTGTTGCTAAGCAACAGGGAAGCCTGGATTTGTTGCTGTGTACGGAGCTCTCGTACCTTTTACTATACCTCTCTGTAATCTGGACTTTTTGATAAACCGGCACCACGCCGGTTCCGTCGGTGCCGGATAAAAAAGAGTTTCCTGTAATTCGGGGATGAAATCAGATCGGTTTCAGTTTTTGACCAATTGTAATTTGTTTCCTTTGTATCTGATATTGGAGTAGCAGCAGGCAGGGTGTTTTAGTCTCATAGAGTCATAGAGTCATAGAGTTTTACAGCACAGAAAGAGGCCCTTCGGCCCATCGTGTCTGCGCCGCCCATCCATCCCTGTCCAGTCTAATCCCATTTTCCAGCATTTGGTCCATAGCCTTGTATGCAATGGCATTTCAAGTGCTCATCCAAATGCTTCTTGAATGTTGTGAGGGTTCCTGCCTCCACCACCCTTTCAGGCATTGAGTTCCACATTCCAACCACCCTCTGGGTGAAAAAGTTCCTCCTCAAATCCCCTCTAAATCTCCTGCCCCTTACCCTGAATCTATGCCCCCTTGTTATTGACCCCCCCACTAAGGGGAAAAGTTCCTCTTTATCTACCCTATCTATGCCCCTCATTATTTTGTACACCTCAATCAGGTCCCCCCTCAGCCTTCTCTGCTCCAAGGAAAACAACTCCAGCCTGTCCAGCCTCTCTTCATAGCTGAGGCGCTCCATCCCAGGTAACATCCTGGTGAATCTTCTCTGCACCCTCTCCAAAGCAATCACATCCTTCCTATAGTGAGGCGACCAGAACTGCACACAGTACTCCAGCTGTGGCCTCATCAGCGTTTTGTACAGCTCCATCATAACCTCCCTGCTCTTATATTCTATGCCTCGGCTAATGAAGGCAAGTATCCCATATGCCTTTTTAACCACCTTATCTACCTGCTCCGCTGCCTTCAGGGATCTATGTACATGTACACCAAGGTCCCTCTGACCCTCTGTACTTCCTAGGGTCCTACCACTCATTGTGTATTCCCTTGCCTTATTTGTCCGTCCAAAATGCATCACCTCGCACTTTTCAGGGTTAAATTCCATTTGCCACTTTTCCGCCCATCTGACCAACCCGTTTATATCGTCCTGTAGCCGGAGGCTTTCCTCCTCGCAATTTACCACCCCACCAATTTTCGTGTCATCTGCGAACTTACTGATCATACCTTTTACATTCTCATCCAAATCATTTATGTAGATCACAAACAATAAGGGACCCAGCACCGATCCCTGAGGTACCCCACTGGACACAGGCTTCCAGTCACAAAAGCAACCTTCGACCATCACCCTCTGCCTCCTGCCACTCAGCCAGTTTAGGATCCAACGCGCCAAGGCACCCTGGATCCCATGGGCTCTTACCTTCTTGACCAGTCTCCTATGCGGGACTTTGTCAAAAGCTTTACTGAAGTCCATGTAAACCACATCCACAGCATTTCCCTCATCCACCCCACTAGTCACCCCCTCGAAAAATTCGATCAGATTTGTTAGACATGATTTACCCTTGACAAAGCCATGCTGACTATCCCCGATTAATCCTTGCCTCTCCAAGTGGAGATTAATTTTGTCCCTCAGAATTTTTTCCAATAATTTCCCCACCACAGATGTTAGACTCACTGGCCTGTAATTCCCTGGTTTATCCCTGCTACCCTTCTTGAATAATGGTACTACGTTAGCTGTTCTCCAGTCCTTTGGTACATCCCCTGTGGCCAGAGAGGTTCTGAAAATTAGTGTCAGAGCCCCTGCAATCTCCTCCCTTGCCTCCCACAGCAGCCTGGGATACATCTCGTCCGGGCCTGGGGATTTATCCACTTTTTGGCCCGCTAAAACCGCTAGCACCTCCTCCCTCTCGATGCTAATATGTTCAAGTATGTCACAGTCCCCTTGCCCGATTTCTATGTCTGCATCGTCTTTCTCCATAGTGAACACAGATGCGAAAAATTCATTTAAAACCCCGCCTACATCCTCTGGCTCTACACACAGATTGCCACTTTGGTCCCTAATGGGCCCTACCCTTTCCCTGGTTATCCTCTTGCCCTTAATATACTTATAAAACATCTTAGGATTTTCCTTTATTTTGCTCGCCAGTGTTATTTCATGGCCCCTCCTCGCCCTCCTAATTTCTTTTTTAAGTATGCCCCTGCACTTTTTATACTCCTCTAGGGCTTCTTCTGTCTTTAGTCTTTTGTAACTGCCAAAAGCCCCCCTTTTATTTCTAATGCATTTTTGTATATCCCTTGTCATCCAAGGTTCCCTTTGCTTGTTGGTCCCACCCTTGACCTTTACAGGAACATGTTGGCGTTGTACTCTCTCTATTTCCCTTCTGAAAGTCTCCCACTGTTTTGCTGTGGATTTTCCTATAAGCAGCTGCTCCCAGTCCACTTTGGCCAGATCCTGCCTTATCATATTAAAATCGGCCTTCCCCCAATTTAGAACCCTTATTTCCGGGCCGTCTTTGTCTTTTTCCATGACCACCTTAAATCTCACCGAATTATGGTCACTGTCGCCAAAATGCTCTCCTACTGACACTTCCACCACTTGCCACATCCCAGGGATCAATCTAGTGAACCTTCGTTGCATCATCTCTAAGGCAAGTATGTTCTTCCTCAGATAAGGAGACCAAAACTCTGATGCTATGAAGAAACACTTACAGATTATTGCAGTTATTTACGGATATTCAACAAGACATTAGAAAGCACAGGTCATACCTCGCTAACTTGTGGAAGTGACTGAAACAGAGGATGAAGGAAGTCCAATGGATATTGTTTACCTGGATTCCAGAATGCTTAGATGCTTATTAGAAGAATAAAATAGATGTAATTATATTACTAATGAAATCGCAGGATAGATTGGGAGTTGGTTTAAATTGTGTAAAGAGAGCATTTATGAATGGGAAGGGTTCAGATTGGGGCATGTAGACGCTTGGAGTGCCAGGGCTGCCTGCTGGAGATTTTACTCTTCATAATCCTGAGTCCTACTATTAAATTCATGAATGATACAGGAATGTGTACAAGGTTTGGTAATAATGAGGAGATAGGTTTCAAGCTGATTTCACCCTCCATCCTCGAACTCTCTACCCTTCAGATAGCTTCTGGACTTCACTCGCCTGCTTTGGACAGCGGTTCGTCGATGCTTCATACTGGCCCCATCCTGCTCACGTCGGCTTTGTCCCTCTATAGGACCTCTGACTTTGACCCTGGTCTCCCTACTATTGTCCCCAACCTATTCCCTGCTACCAGGAAATATGTATCCCATTAATTACTACATTTAAACAGGCCGATGTAACCTGAGCTTTTCCCCATGTGTCCATTCATGTGCACACTTTGGCTGCCGCTCCGGACACAAGCCACTCAATACTTTTCCACTTTTTCCCCCCTCTTTTCCTTTTCTCTCTGTCCCTCCCTGACCGCGCTCTCCTGTCGTCATGCCTCCTTTCATCTCTCCTCTCTGTTACTCTGCCCTCCCAAATCCCTACCCCAATCCTTCATTACTCTTCGACCTTCCTACTCTCCTGCCGCCGTCCCAGCCTTGACTCCCTCTTTGATAAGCCCACAGCTTCCCTCTGGGCCTCTCTTGGCATCCTACGAAGGGCCCATCGAGGCACTCATCGCTGCCACCTTACAAGCAGCAACCCCAACTGTCCCATCCTACTCTCTCGCCGACCTTCCTGCCCAGCGCGCCCACTGGGGGCAAATCTTGCCATATCCTCCCCGTCCAACTCATCCCCCCCAGCGCTGACCCTGTGGATACTGGCAGTGGGGCAGCCATCACCGACACCCTCTGCATCTCCCTCCAGAATGTCCGTTCACTTGCGAACAAGGCCCTTGCCAACCATGAGCTTATTGTGGATGATTACATCGACATCATGGCCCTGACGGAAACTTGGTTGAGGGGTGATGACACCTTACCCTTAAATGAAGCCTCCCCGCCTGGTTATACCTTCCACCACTTGCCCCGCTCAGACCGCCGTGGTGGCGGTGTGGCTCTCATCACCAAATCACACCTTGGTCTGTCCCCCTACTCCTCCGGCACTTTCTCCTCCATTGAGCATCTCACCTTATTCCACCCTCTCACCTCTCATTTAAAATTCTCGCTCTCTACCGCCCACCCAAGTACCATAAAATTTTATTACCGAGATATCTTCACTGCTCTCCTCCCTCAGCCTCTGCACCGAGTGACTTCTCATCCTCGGTGATTTCAACCTCCATCTCAATTCATCATGCTCTCTCTCCTCTGAGCTCACTAGCGTCCTATCCTCCCTTAATCTCTCGCTCCATGTAAACTCCCCAACCCATATTCACGGCCACCCTCTCGACCTTGCCATCTCTCGGGGCCTCGCTACCCACATCATGTCAATCGCAGATAAGGCCATCTCTGACCACTTCCTCATATCGCTCTCCACCCACATCCCCCTTCCATCAGCCCCCCCAACACTACTTCCTTCTGTGTCCGCCCCTGGAAAAAACTCTCTCCCGATTCTCTTACAACTGCACTTATGAAATCCCAACTGTCCAGCTTTTGGCCCTCCAGTCACCATGACATTTCTGCAGCTACCGATCTGCTCAACCGTACCCTCACCACCACCTTTGATGCCCTATTCCCTATTAAAACAATTAGGGCTAAAAATTGAGTAGCGGGGCGCTACTGGAAGCGGGGCACTACTGGAAGCGCCCCGCATCCCTCTAGGGGCGCTGTGAGTCAATATTGCGGCGTTATGTGCTGCAGCGCTACACGCTGCGGCATGTCGCGCTGTGGTATTGCAGGCCTTCCTCCCCTTCTTAAAGGGGAGGGGCCTTGTGCAGCGCGACCTGGGGCCCAGCTGGGCCCCCGGGGATCGGGAGTGCAGGCAAAAGAGCCCGGCACTCAAGAGAAGTGCCGGGCTCTTGGAGCGCAGCCAGCACTCCGCGGGGGCGGGGGGGATGTTTCAGGAGGTCTGCGACGGGAGCGCAGGCAGGTGCTGGCAGGCGGCCAGCAACAAAAATGGCCGCCCCGCACCTCGCCTTTAAATTGCGCCTCCCTGGCCGCAGGTACGCCCCCCAGACCCCGTCGGACATAGCGTCTGACGATAAATCAGGGGGCGCTCCCGAAGATTGTGGCCGGAGCGTGAGCGGGGTGCTGCACACACCAATGACATCATCGCCAGTAGCGCAGCGCCACAGGGCACTACCGGTTAGCGCCACTACTAAACTCCCACTGAATTTTGTGGGAGGCGTGGGCAGTGCCGCGCCCAGGCGCTAGTTGCGTTGTGTCCCGTTAGTGCCCTCTTAAGGCGCTAACGGGAGGCGCAACCAACTGAATTTTTCCCCCTTACTCTCTCTCACCCTGGTTGTTCCCCCGGTACATCCCTCATCTTCGCTCCCTTAATTCCAAGGGACACAGATTGAACGGATATAACGGACAACTGGTTTAGTCATTCACCGCCAGATCTGGCTGGACCACATAAAGCACTATCGGGTCCTGCTCTTGTCTGCCAAAATTGCTCACTATTCCAGAATCATTCTGGAATGCAAAGGTAAACCCCGGCTCCTATTCTCCACTGCTAACCGTCTTCTTAAACACCTCTTCCCGTCTCCTCCACCCTCACCTCCGGCAACAAGTGTGAGGAGCTCTTGGACTTCTTTGTCTCTAAGATTGAGACCATCCGTTCAGCTGCCTCTGCCACTTCCCTTCCTTCCCCTAGCCCACCGAGCCAAACTTACTCTAAGAATCCCCCCCGCCTTAGTCCTGAACTCACATCTTTCTCCAGTTTCTCTCCGATCTCCCCTCATGACCTCTCCGCGCTCATCTTGTCCATGAGACCTACTTCCTGCTCCCTCGACTCTATTCTCACCAAACTGCTGACTACCCAACTTCCTTTTCTGGTTCCCATGTTAGCTGACATTGTTAATGGTTCTCTCTCCTCAGGCACTGTCCCCCTCTCCCTCAAATCTGCCGTCATCACCCCTCTCCTCAAAAAACTAACCCTTGACCCCTCCGTCCTTGCAAACTACTGCCCCATCTCCAACCTCCCTTTCCTCTCCAAAGTCTTTGAACATGTTGTCGCTTCCCATATCCGTGCCCATCTTTCCCGCAATTCCATGTATGAATCCCTCCAATCAGGTTTCTGCCCCTGCCGCAGTACCGAAACGGCTCTCATCAAAGTCACAAATGACATCCTTTGTGACTGACAAAGGTAAACTATCCCTCCTCGTCCCTCTTGACTTGTCTACAGCCTTTGACACGGTTGACCACTCCATCCTTCTCCAACGTCTCTCCACCGTTGTCCAGCTGGGTAGGACTGCACTCACCTGGTTCCATTCTTATCTATCTAATCATAGCCAGAGAATCACCTGCAACGGCTTCTCTTCCCACTCCCGCATTGTTACCTCTGGGGTTCCCCAAGGATCTATCCTTGGCCCCCTCCTAATTCTCATCTACATGTTGCCCCTTGGTGACATCATCCGAAAACACAGCGTCAGTTTCCACATGTACGCTGATGACACCCAGCTCTACCTCACCACCACTTCTCTCGACCCCGCCACAGTCTCTAAATTGTCAGATTGCTTGTCCGACATCCAGTTCTGGATGAGCAGAAATTTTCTCCAATTAAATATTGGGAAGACCGAAGCCATTGTTTTCGGTCCCTGCCACAAACTCTGTTCCCTAGCCACTGACTCCATCCCTCTCCCTAACATCTGTCTGAGGCTGAACCACACTGTTCGCAACCTTGGTGTCAAATTTGACCCCGAAATGAGCTTCTGACCACATATCCACAGCCTAACAAAGACCGCCTACTTCCACCTCCATAACATCGCCCGTCTCCGCCCTTGCCTCAGCTCATCCGTTGTTGAATCCCTCATCCATGCCTTTGTTACCTCTAGACTTGACTATTCCAACGCACTCCTGACTGGCCTCCCACATTCTACCCTACGTAAACTTGAGGTCATCCAAAACTCTGCTGCCCGTGTCCTAACTCGCACCAAGTCCCGTTCACCCATCACCCCTGTGCTTGCTGACCTACATTGGCTCCCGGTTAAGCAACGCCTCGATTTCAAAATTCTCATCCTTGTTTTCAAATCCCTCCATTGCCTCACCCCTCCCTATCTCTGTAATCTCCTTCAGCCCCACAACCCCCCAAGATATCTGCGCTCCTCTAAGTTAGTTATGTTTACCTAGTGATGTGTCATGGGTACCCGTGATATCCTGGAGCTTGCTTGGTTGCCTTGGAATTGAAACGTATAAAACTCTGACAGGGCTAGACAGACTGGATGCAGGGAGGATGTTTCCCCTGGCTGGGGGGTCTAGAACGAGGGGTCACAGTCTCAGGATACGGGGTGGGACATTTAGGACTGAGATGAAGAGAAATGTCTTCACTCAGAGGGTGGTGAACCTGTGGAATTCTCTACCACAGAAGGCTGTGGAGGCCAAGTCACTGAATATATTTAAGAGGGAGATAGATAGATTTCTAGACACAAAAGGCATCAAGGGGTATGGGGAGAGAGCGGGAATATGGTATTGAGATAGAGGATCAGCCATGATCATATTGAATGGCGGAGCAGGCTCGAAGGGCCGAATGGCCGACTCCTGCTCCTATTTTTCTATGTTTCTATGTTTCATTAAGATCATGGCTTATCTGACTGAAACCATAGGACATGTCGACATCATTTCCAGTATTTGATTTACATCAATTAGGATCATTGTTAGCCCTGGGTAATATAGCCTTTTGTATGTTCATAACTTTATGTTTATTAAGGTGACCGCTGCCGCTGCTGGAGAAAGACATTTTTCCACTTTGTGCATTCTATGTTCAATGTCAAATGCTCCCAGACTAGGCGTAGTGTGGATTCGAGGTCGACAAAAGCTCCACTACATTGATTCAACAATGTGGTTTAACATTTGTTTTAGCAGACCACTCCTGACTGCAGTAGCGTGCATGTCATCCTTACGTCTCCG
Source organism: Somniosus microcephalus (assembly GCF_052327205.1). Classification (NCBI taxonomy): domain Eukaryota; kingdom Metazoa; phylum Chordata; class Chondrichthyes; order Squaliformes; family Somniosidae; genus Somniosus; species Somniosus microcephalus. The sequence goes on from NC_141006.1 coordinate 72,558,136, forward strand.
ACTGCGAGTTATTGCAGTGCTAATTAGTGCCACATTCGACACAATAAAAACAGAAAATGCTGGAAACACTCAGCAGGTCAGGCAGCATCGGTGGAGAGAGAAACAGAGTTAACGTTTCAAGTCGGTGACCTTTCATCAGAACTGGAACAAGTTAGAGGGGTAACAGGTTTTTAAGCAAGTGTAGGGGCAGGGAAAGGGGGGGCGGAGAGGAAAGAACAAAGGGAAGGTCTGTGATAGGCTGGAAGGCAGTGATTAAAGGACAAAAGGAGATGATGGTGTGAGGCAAAAGGAGATGGTAATGGGACAAGTAAAGGAACAAAAGATGAGTCTAGATGAAGTGTAAATGGCAATGGCAGAATCATCAACAGCTGCCATCTGAAAAAATGGGGGCAGAGTTTATGCCACAGTCGAAGCAGTTTGGTGCTTGGGACTCCTGCCTAAAAGGAACTTGGCTGAGATGAATACCAGACATTTAAAGCCATTAGACTAAGCTGAATTCAAACCCACCTGCCAAAGGTGAAGGAGACTGTTCGTACTTAGAATCATAGAATGGTTACAGCACAGAAGGAGGCCATTCGGCCCGTCGAGCCCGTGCCGGCTCTCTGCAAGAGCACTTCAGCTCGTCCCACTCCCCCGCCCTTTACCCGTAGCTTGCAATTTTTTTTCCTTCAGGTACTTATCCAATTCCCTTTTGAAAGCCGCGATTGTGTCTGCCTCCAGGCAGTGCATTCCAGATCTTAACCACTCGCTGCTTAAAAAAGATTTTCCTCATGTCGCCTTTGGTTCTTCTGCCAATCACCTTAAATCTGTGTCCTCTAGTTCTCGACCCTTCCGCCAATGGGAACAGTTTCCCTCTGTCTAGACCCCTTGTGATTTTGAACACCTCGATCAAATCTCCTCTCAACCTTCTCTGCTCCAAGGAGAACAACCCCAGCTTCTCCAGTCTATCCACCACACTGAAGTCCCTCATCCCTCTCTGAGGCCTTCACATCCATCCTTCGCATGCCACACAATCTCTCTCAAGTTTTCAGTTTACAAACCAGAATGGAGTGCGTGCAGTTTCAGCTCCAGCAGGGCTGTTCAATTAGTTGCAGAATTATTACGAGAGTAACTGACCTTTCGGTCTATTTGTTCCTTAAAGCCGTAGATGGTGCTTTACTAAATGCTGCCTCTTTAATGAATTACCGTGGTTCTCCTTTCATCGCATATAGATTGCAGCAGGAATGGCCTACATCGAGCGAATGAATTACATTCACAGAGACTTGAGGGCTGCTAATATACTTGTGGGAGAAAACCTTGTGTGCAAGATAGCAGATTTCGGGCTGGCGAGACTCATTGAAGACAATGAATATACAGCACGACAAGGTACAGTGTTCTCGTGGCGCTGCAGATACCCTTGAGTTTTGTGATGTTTAATATTTATTTGTATCAATAGTGCATAAATTAATTGTACATAAGGGGTGAGGTATGAGCCTTATAATCACTCATACCTCACCCCTTTGAGCATTACATTGAATCTCCATTCCATTCCTCTGAATGTGCAAATGCAACATCTAGGGATGGACACTGCTAAAGTCATGACCTGTTCATTTCCAGGCACCGTACAGGTACTTATCAGTTGTTCCACAGCTTGTCCCACACTTACTTCAAAGAAATGCGTCAACAAATCCCATTTTTCGTGTCCATATCCAGAGGCGCCCATCCCAACCAAAAGGGCCCAAGGCCGGCCCGCAATTGGTCCGTGGGTCTTATTAAAAAAAAAATTGGCTCAAGCTGCCGCACCTCCGCGGGCAGCTCTCTTATTTTACTAAAATAATTATCGGGCCACTTACCTAGCCAGCAGCGGCCCAAAGGTAAGTTCCAGGACGAGTTTGGATGGCAACGCGGGGGAGGGGTGGGGGTGTTGGGGGTGGGGGGGAAGTGCCAATTGCGAGGACTAAAGAATCCTCTGAAGAAGGTTCACTAGATTGATCCCTGGGATGAGAGGGTTGTCCTATGAGGAGAGATTGAGTAGATTGGGCCTATACTCTCTGGAGTTTAGAAGAATGGGAGGTGATCTCATTGAAACATACAAGATTCTGAGGGGGATTGACAGGGTAGATGCTGAGAGGTTGTTTCCCCTGGCTGGAGTGTCTAGAACTAGGGGGCACAGTCTCAGGATAAGGGGTGGGCCATTTAAGACTGAGATGAGGAGGAATTTCTTCACTCAGAGGGTTGTGAATCTTTGGAATTCTCTATCCCAGAGGGCTGTGGAGGCTCAGTCATTGAGTATATTCAAGGCTGAGATCGATAGATTTTTGGACTCTAGGGGAATCAAGGGACATGGAGATCGGGCGGGAAAGTGGAGTTGAGGTCGAAGATCAGCCATGATCTCATTGAATGGTGGAGCAGGCTCGAGGGGCCCTATGGTGGAGCAGGCTCGAGGGACCCTATGGTGGAGCAGGCTCGAGGGGCCCTATGGTGGAGCAGGCTCGAGGGTCCCTATGGTGGAGCAGGCTCGAGGGGCCCTATGGTGGAGCAGGCTCAAGGGGCCCTATGGTCGACTCCTGCTCCTATTTCTTATGTTCTTATGTTCTGAGCAGAGCAGGCCCAGCGCCTGTTCAATTAGAACCAGGGGGCCTGAAACAGGCGTCACGCCCTTTATATATGTAAATGATGGGCTTAGGCAGCCACCCAGGATGCCTGCAAAGCCACCTTTACCGGTATGACGGGGCCCATAATGCAGCGGCTGATTGGGCACGGGACGCTGCGCCCCCAAAATTGGTCCTTTTTGCCCCTGTTTTCTGCCCGGAAAATCACTTCAAACAAAAGAAGTGGTTTGAGGATGTGAAATTGGTCATGTACATAGTTTAATTAATACAGAAATAGTGCCGTACACCTATTAAAGCTATACTGCAACTCGGATACTCCAAGGGGAAAAAATTTGGTTGCTTTGTGCCTCACGTTAGCGCCCTAAGAGGGCGCTAATTGGGCGCAAAGCAACTAGCGCCCGGGCGCAGCGATGTTTGCGCCGCTCGCGAAATTGACCGGGCATTTTGCGGCGGCGCTAAACACTTCCGCCACGATCTCCTGCGCCCGCAGATCGTGACGTCAGTCGAGTGTGCAACGCCCCGGTAGCGCACCAGACCGGATATTGAGTGGTGCCCCCTTGTCTTACCGCCTGCCGCTAGCAACGACAGGTTGAGGGGAGCGTTTTGCAGTCGGGAAGGGACTGGGGGAGCGCTATTTAAAGGCGACCACTTCCTGCCTTTTTTTGTCGGCGACATTTTTGCCCCACGCACTCAGAGAGAGAGACTTCTGGAGAAATTCAACGCTGTGTGAAGGAGTTTTGGGTACTGAGCAGCACTTTGCAGTTCATTTTGATTTGACCTTCCTTGCATCGATTTAGAAGAGACTATGGGGGCTGCACTCTGAGCTCTTTCCCTGGGTCTCTCCATTGTTCTTTCCAGCAGATTTGATGTACAGGTCTCTCCAGGCCGAGATTCAAGGCTGCAATGAGCAGGGTGTGGATGGAGAGAAAGATCGACCCTCCCCTTTAAGAACTGGCCGGCCCCAGTGTGCCTGTGTTCCATTACTGACTGACATCACATGAGCTTCGCCAGCGCTCTGAGGTAGCGCCTCGCTCCTCGGTGTTAGCGCCTTAAGACAGGTGTGTAGCACCTGATGTAGTGCTCCAATCACCTCCAGGGGTGATAGAAGCCAAGTTTGCAGTCAGAGGTGATAATTCGCGCCAGGCACTAAACTTTGCACCCGGCCGATAATTGCGCCCCAAATGGGGCGGTACCGAATTTCTCCCCCCAACTGTCTCCAATCTGTAATTCTACGTATTAAATATCTCGACAGCCCAAAAGCACAGAGGGCCAGAGATCCCTATCATACGGGTTAGAGTCACGTGAGCACCTTTGCTGGTAACCAAGTTTAGAATGTATGAGCAACAGCAGAATATTTCTTTAATTCACAATATGCGCTGAAATAACAAAAAATAATTCGGGATTTGTACATCTGTTAATGCAGAAATACGGTTTGAATCCTCAAAATTGTTCATTTGGACGAGCCCGTGAGGGACAGATCCTGCTGTTGCGAATCTGTCTTCCTATCCTAATTGCTGGTGAATTATTGACTTAATTACTTCTTTAATATCTGTTCAGTAAACCCGATGAACTTTAGCGATGCACTTACTTGGCGCACAGGACCTGCAGTGTTTCATGGCACTTTATAATTCACGGTAGCCACAACAACCCATAGCCCTGATTGCAGTTCTCCACTCGAGTTCTTTTCCAGCGATTGGTTCAGTGAAACTTTTAACAAGAACAATGTGTCGAAAGAACAAACGATGCAAACAGACAGCAGTGTTGCTGATCGCATTTAAAAATAATTCTTCCCAGGATCTTATACGCAATTACAGGTTGAGCGTCCAAAATCCGGAGCTCCAGAATCCGGTCTCCGGGACGATTGGTGGCAGGGTCGTCCGGGATCCGTAAACTGTTCCGGAATCCGGAACTCCGGATTTTTGGACGCTCAACCTGTGCTTCAAAAAGCCATTAACTTTGGTTGTCTTTTTTTTGAAAAAATCCTATGAAAAATGCGAGTGATGCAATAAAACTTTAGTGTTGCGTTTTATCCTCCTTAATCTGCACAGCTCCACTAAGTGTTTGGGCCAGGCTGCGGCCACAGCAGCACGCCGCCCTGGAGGCCTAGTGTGGCCCATCGGATGCTCTGCAGAGCTCGCAGCGTCCCTCCCCTTTAACAGAAGGGGAGGGGGCGGAGAAACGCGTCAGCGCTACACGGGAACGGCCCAGGCATTTCCGGACTCGGAACGTGTTTCTGATGTCCGAAGTCCGGAAACGCCCGAGCCCAGGTTGCGATATTTCCGGACTTCGGACATCAGAAAGACGTTCCGAAGTCCGGAAAAAACACGAAAACCGGCTCGGCCTCGCTTCCGAGGTTGCCAGATTCAGGACGCTCAACCTGTACAAAGTTTTTTTTTTAAACAGGTAAATAGAGTCACATTAAATGTATCTGCTACAGTCCATTCCAGAAACCAGCTGGAGCGGGAGTTAAAATACGAGCCGCCTACGAATCGCTCTTTTCCAGCCCAGTGGCCATTTTAGCTCTGCCGTTATCTTTGGGTGGTTAAAGCGCGGGCCCCTGAAGCAGGCAGGTGCTTCATGAATACAGGTCGATCGGGGTCCGGTCGGGCACACCAACCGGACTCCAAAGCTTTCTTCGATAGCAAAATACTGCGGATGCTGAAAATCCGAAATAACAACAGAAAACGCTGGAAAAACTCAGCAGGCCAGGCAACATCCGTGGAGAGAGAAATAGAGTCAACGTTTCGGGTCGAAACCCGAAACGTTGACTCTATTTCTCTCTCCACGGATGTTGCCTGACCTGGTGAGTTTTTCCAGCGTTTTCTGTTGTTATTTCCAAAGCTTTCTTAATGGCCTACTGGGCCGGAGCATCTGCCCGTGGGCCAGCAGTGGGGCCAGGAGTTCTCCTCTGGGCCCCACAAGGAAGTTCTGGGCTACTGCTGCCCCAGACCCTCCAACCCCTCCCTCTGCATTCGGGAAACCCGCGCCCCCCCCCCCCAATAACTTACCAGAGTGCCAGCCAAGCGGATGGAACCCGAGTCCTTCAAACTCCCCTTCTCGTATGCAATACCATGGGAGATCAGTCAGCAACATATATTTTCACAGTAGCTGTTAAACCTTGCTGGCTCTTTGTGTAGTGGAAATAAATTGCTTTCAATTTCTACGCTCAACTTTACTGGATTACTTTTTCTATGCAGCGGCTTTTTTACTTTTTCTCGTTAGCCGCAGAAGTTGTCCAGGTTATGGAGTTCTCGCTGAATGTTTGAGACAGACACTCTTCGATGACTCAAGGTGGACTCACTCATTTGAAAAAGGCCGACTGTTAAATACTTTTGCAACAGTTATGGAAACTTTGCGAATTTAAATAACTGTGTCCAATTGAAAAAAATAGCTGGCAATCAGACACACATTTGACCAGATCACACAGCACCTTTGTATTTGAATTAAGTGGCTTGACCCCTTTCCTCAGACATATTTTCAGACAAGCTGATTACTTGCAACAAAATGACATGGTGTGGCGGAGCCACTAAGGGACTCCGATCAAATGTATATAATTCCCTTTAACAGTGTGTTAACTACAGCCTGAGTCTGTACCTTTGTATATACTGTTTGCATGTACAGAGCGCGGTCCCTTTAAGAGCGCGGGCAAATGCGATGATGTCAGGCTGTTCATCATGTGATCCCCCATCGGCGGGAAAAACGTGATGACGTCATGACGCCAGCCACGGGACCGCCCGAGCAGTCCTCGTGGAGCCTCCGAACTGACTAGACCTGTTTTCGTAGTTCTCGTGCATTGGTTTGTTAAACTCAGTGGGCTAAAAATTCAGTTGGGCGCCGTTTGGGGCGCCAAGCTCGCCTGGGCGCCGGAATTACCGCTGCGAGCGGAGCCACTTGCGCCATCCGGATATTCAGTTTCTGCGCCCCAAATGGAAGCGGGCCACTACTCGAGGCTTCCCACGCCCCGCTTGGGGCGCTCACCCTGAATATTGGCGCGCTAAGGGCCGCAGCGCCACACGCTGCGGCACGGCACGCTGCGGTACTGCAGGCCTTCCTCCCACTGTTAAGGGGGAGGTGCCTGCAACAGCGCGAGCCCCGCTCGCGAGTGCCGGCAAATGAGCCCGGCACCAAGGAGAAGTGCCGGGCTCTCGGGAAACAGCCGGCAATGCCGCGGGGGGGGGGGTTAGGAGGCCGGGGACGGAGGTGCTGGCAGGCGGCCGCCGAAAAAGCGGCCACCTGCACCTCCACCTTAACTAGCGCCACTACCGCCACAGGTAGGCCCCTGTGAACCGGTCGCTAGTTGCGACCGGCGCTAAAGAGGCGGGCGCGACCAAATATGGTCATCGGGGCAGGAGCGGGGCACTGCGCACACCGATGACATCATCGGTGGCGGCGCAGCGCTACAGGCTAACGCCACCATTAGCGCCCCGCTAAATATCGCGGTAGGTGTGGCCAGTGGCGCTAAAGCCACTGAGTGCCCTCTTTGGGCGCTAACTGGTGGCGCAGCCCACTGAATTTCTAGGCCAGTTTGTTTTATATTAAACATCATTTGTTGATCGCCTGAGTCGACCTCAGTCTCTTGATAGGAACTAGACATTCCTACAATGGGACATTATTCTGTGTGTGGCTGAATGGCCTGTTCCTGTGCCTATGAGTGAAGCTGGTTTTTAACCCCATTTGTGGCATGACAGAATTAAATGGGCCAATACCACGCTAAATTTTTCTCCAGGTTTTTTCTCTGTAGTCTCTTTAGAGCAGGAGGGCTATCCCCAGTGCCCTGGGGCCAATATTTATCCCTCAATCAGCGTCACTAAAAACAGATGATCTGGTCATTATCACATTGCTGTTTGTGGGATCTTGCTGTGCGCAGATTGGCTGCCGCGTTTCCCACATTACAACAGTGACTACACTTCAAAAATAACTTCATTGGCTGTAAAGAGCTTTGGGACGTCCGGTGGTCGTGAAAGGCGCTGTAGAAATGCCAGTCTTTCCTCTTTTCTTTTTGGACTAGACAAGAATGCTTCACTTTTGTCACAGGCAGTTCTAGCCATTTTTGATTCAGAAACAATTTAAAGAGGCAAAGCAAAAATACAACCTTTCCTTTTCATTATAGGCGCCAAGTTTCCTATAAAATGGACAGCGCCCGAAGCTGCCCTCTACGGCAAGTTTACCATCAAGTCTGATGTGTGGTCGTTTGGTATTCTCTTGACAGAGCTGGTTACCAAGGGGAGGGTTCCATACCCAGGTAAGAATGACAATACACATCTTTAGCCATATGAGCACCAAGTAATAACAGTCTGGTTCTGTAAGCCTGAAAATTGCACTTGCAATATCATCATAATGAATGGATTCATATCAAATTCCACTGTCCACTGTTTTAAATGAGGTACAAGCATTTGTAGTCAGCTGTGGCTCTGTGGGCAGCAATCTCGCCTCTGAGTCAGAAGGTTGTGGGTCCACTCCAGGGACTGGAGCACAAAAATCTAGACTGACACTCCAGTGCAGTGCTGAGGGAGTGCTGCACTGTCGGAGGTGCTGTCTTTCAGATGAGATGTTAAACCGAGGCTCTCTCAGGTGAGCGTAAAAGATCCCGTGGCACTATTTTGAAGAAGAGCAGGGGAGTTATCCCCAGTGTCCTGGCCAATATTTATCCCTCAATCAACATCACTAAACAGATTATCTGGTCATTATCACATTGCTGCTTGTGGGAGCTTGCTGTGCACAAATTGGCTGTCGCGTTTCCTACATTAACAACAGTGACTACACTCCAAAAAATACTTCATTGGCTGTAAAGCGCTTTGGGATGTCCAGTGGTTGTGAAAGGCGCTATAGAAATGCAAGTCTTTCTTTCTTGTACAATAATATTGCATAGCGTAACTTCCAGGCTATAGTGACCAAGCCCCTTGAAGAAAGAATGTAGAGCCAGTCAGGCAGCTGGAGTCCGGTCTCGCTCAGCTTTGAGGACCTAAAAAGACAGCTTGAATAACTATATTTTGGAATCTTATGCAGTGGAGGCTGGAATAGTTCCATCTCCTGATAGTTTTCCCTTGTTAGAGAGGGGGAGAATGAACAGGAACGGAATCAGTGACATGATCAGAGCTAGGCCATGATTGGAGACATGGAAGGAAAAAAATCAGCAAAGAAGGGGAAAAAAAGAAAAGGAGGAAAAAAAGGGGAGAGAGACGAGACAGAACGAAACCCTGCAGAAAGAGAAGCACAGGCGAATGCTTCCCCTTTCAGCACAGTGATTTGTTTTCCTTCTCTGTCTCCTCTTTAATGCTACGAGCCTCCTCTGTCCAAGAGGATGAGCTGTCACCCCAGTCTCTCTCAATGTTAGAAGGTGCACATGAGTGAGATTGTCTGATTTGCCCATTCCCTCCCTCACAATTTCATATAATAGCACAATTGGGAATCAGGAAATTGTAAGGGCAGTCCCCTTTTCCCTTTATTCCACAGTGCATTTTGTAGGGGCATTTATAAAGTCATTGAGGCCTTCAATAAAGAGCTGGGAATTAATACTGAGATGGACCCTTTCAAATCATTAATTACAAAGATGCACTTGACCAGATGTGCAACGCTTTCTTTGGGAATTGTAACAAAAATGCACGGTAACACGGACTGTGTTAAGAGAGGCTTTTTTTTTTTTTGATGGTTTCTCTATTGGACAGGGAGGCAGACGTAATGTACGTTGTGTCAGACTCTTGGACTTATCATGAGGGACCAGTTATTAACCTGATTGTCTTGAATCTGCCTGTGCCGGTTAGGAATGAACAATCGAGAAGTATTGGAGCAGGTGGAACGAGGGTACCGGATGCCGTGTCCAAGTGCCTGCCCGGGTTCCCTGCATGAGCTCATGATCCAGTGCTGGAAGAAAGACCCGGAAGAAAGACCCACCTTTGAGTACTTGCAGTCCTTCCTCGAGGACTACTTCACGGCGACAGAACCCCAGTACCAGCCCGGGGAAAACCTGTAGATCCCTCTGGCAGCTGGAACATTCCTCAGCCAATGACAAACTGTATTTCTGACCATATGATCAACCTCTTCTAAGACCGCTGAACCTGGAGTCTTAGCTCTAACGTGACTGCAGCCTAAGACTTGAAGGAACTCATCGAGGATGAGACCAACTAGCACACTTTCAATTAACAGGATCCCCCCCCCCAAATAGTTTTGGGTTAATGGCGGCCTCTTTGCCGCACTTAATATTTCTCATTTTTAAACGCAGAACACTGCAAAATGGTTCCACAGTGGGGCGGGGGGTGAGGGGGATATGACTGAAACGTACTGATGGTATTCAGCGGCATTGGGCTCCAGACACTGAATTACAGATCCAGTTGACGGGCCCTGTAACAGAACCCAGAGCAGAGCCATGGCCTGTGGTTTGTACCCGTTTACTGGAACGTCGCTCTCAAACGCACTGTATAATAAGAGGACTGATCTGCTATGCTTATTTAACAGTATTGCCTAGGACCATGCTATAATGGCTAATTTTCTTTCTTTCTTAATTAATTAATATTTCACTGAGCTTTTATATTTGATTTGCCATATTCCAGAAGTATTTTATTCTGTTATTTGTACAATTTTGTAGGCCTACAAACGAGGAAATGCATTTAAAATGCCTACTTTTTTTACAGTGGTGTAAAACCAGCAAAGATGGTCTAGTTTAGTCACTGAATAACTTGTACTTTGGCTGTAAATACAGTCTATCCAGTCCCAGTATTTCACGAGTTCAAATAATGGTTATGAAAAAGGAACAAGGGTGAGCCATTTACAAGGCAAGATGGAGGATAATGTGATGCTACTAAGCTTGAGTCAGTGGGTATAATAAAAGTACTCGTTGTTTGTGGACAGGGTAGCGGTTTTACATATGAGCATCTGAAAAGATAAAGGTTTGCTGGGCTGGGCTGGGCTGAAATATTGGGATGGTGTGGTGCGGAGGAACTGCGTCAGGGTGGGAGTTAATAAGAAAATGCGTTTCTATCCCGTCACATCAAGACTGAAGACTACCATTGTCCCTCTGTGTCAGCCACTTGAAAACGGTTGCTTCCGACCCCTGGAGGGGCTCGGCGTAACCATGTAAAGTGACACGTTGAGAGTGGGCAGGGGGGGGTCGCTGCCATTGTGATCGCTCCTCGTGGTTGGCGCTGGCTGGCAGGATTTCAATCAGCATGTGTGGAAAATTTTCATTTGGTGAGTGCCACTTTGAGACTACGCTGGTACTGTTACAATGCCCATTACCTTCCGAGAAGGGCCTGTGCTACAGACAACATGGGGCCAAGCCATCAGGAGGCTGACTGTCTTCAATCCTGCCCTGAAATGAAAGAGCATGATCATTCTGAGAAGTGAAATGTGCCTCCTAATTTTTTCAGCGATGAAGATCAGACCCGTTTGGAACAGGTTCAGAATCAGATCATCGAATTTCAGCAACATTTTGGAGCTAAAAGGAACTGGATTTAATTTTTTTTTTACAGAATTGTGCATTATTTAAGTGTTTTCTCCACCTACCTAACATGTCGATCCGATAATTATTTTCTCATCATTACTTGTGCAAATTACTGAAGATTAAATTTTTGCTTGCTCTAAAAACTGCATTATTTCTTAACGTGTCTCAGAGTAGAGAACTGTTTTAGTGGATTTTCTTACCAGGACAGCACTGTACAGCTTTTGTTGCACATTATGTAAATTTGTTATGTTGGTGTGTTCACAAGTGACCCGATTGCAACAAGATATAATTGAATTAAAAATACTTTTACATTCTATCTCGGTAACCAGGCTCCGATAAAATGTGGACAATTTTTTCTTTTCCTTCGAATTCTTTCCTTTCCTCTCCTGAAAGTTCTGACTCTTGTGGGGGATGCAGTTCCACAAGCCCGACCTGTAGCGCACCAAAGTGCCCGTTCTTAGCATGCGAGGCTAGACAGGGAGCGGCTCATTTTCTGTTGCGGTGGACACTGGGCGTCGGCCTGGGCAGAGTGCGCGCCCACCACCCGGCAGGAAGCCTGCCCAATTTTTGTGGTTGGGTCTCATTGCCATTCCGTAGCGAGCTGTTCACTCGTTTTGAGAAGCTCGCTAATCGGATAAGCCCCACAGTCCGGCGGCTCCAACACAGAGACCCGCCAACCTCGGTAAGTAAAAGGAAGGGGGGGAGGCGATACTGGGAGAGGTCCGCAGAGGACCGGGCATCACGGTGGTCAATTTTTGTGGGGCCTGGAAGAGCATTAATGCTCCTTCTGACCCCCCCCTCCCCCCACAAGAATCATTTCAAAACCTTTAACTTACCCTTTCAGGAGCATTCTGCTGCAGTCTCTTTAGGCTCTGCTGGTGAGGCCACTCAATGCAAGTATCAGTAGGCAGAGTGTGCCCAGCGAATGCTCTGCCCATTGGCACCTGAAAATCTTTTCATGGGATGTGGGCATCGCTGGCAAGGTCAGCATTTATTGGCCACACCTAGTTGCCCTGGAGAAGGTGGTGGTGAGCCGCGTTCTTGAACCGCTGCAGTCCATGTGGTGAAGGTGCTCCCACAGTGCTGTTAGGGAGGGAGTTCCAGGATTTTGACCCAGCGACGATGAAGGAACGGCCGATATATTTCCAAGTCAGGATGGTGTGTGACTTGGAAGAGAACTTGCAGGTGGTGGTGTTCCCATGCGCCTGCTGCCCTTGTCCTTCTAGGTGGTAGAGGTCACGGGTTTGGGAGGTGCTGCCGAAGAAGCCTTGGCGGGTTGCTGTAATTGGGGTCCTATTGATGTCATAGGACCCTGACTTGCATGGACTAATGAGGTGCCCGACTGTTTTCAGTGGGCCTCCTTTATCCAGGGCCCTTCTTCTTCTTCTTCTTAGGCAGTCCCTCGGAACCGAGGATGACTTGCTTCCACATTAAAAATGAGTTCTCAGGTAACTGATGAGTCCAATGCGGGACCTACAGTCTCTTTGTCCATGAAAGTCCTGATGTTCCAGGTCCCGACCTTCATTTTAAAGGGTGGAAGATGCCTGTGCGTGAATTCTTTTAACGTGGGGTGGCTGTTGCACACCAGCTACCAGACGGGCTTGACAGAGCAAGGCCTTGGACCAATGGCAAGGGGATCCAAGACGATTGGAGACCGGGCTCTGCTACAACGGCCGAGCACACACACACAAACATACTCCTACTGTCCTCCTCCCTCCTTCCCGCAGGTCCTCTCTGCCTGGGTTTCATAGGCTGCACTGTGGTCCTCCCGACCTTGCTGTTGGACCGTGCTGCACCTTCACTGGGCACCGACCCCGCTGCTGGTCAACGCTGCACCACTCCTGGGCCTTGACCTCGCTGCTGGGTTCATCCTCGCTCCTGGGTCCCGGCCTCGGACATGAATGATGTTGTCTCTCACAGGATCAAATTAGCACTGATATTCTCGCGATCCCTGGCCCCGAACTCCACTCGCGATCCACTAATCACTAGATCACTAGTCTAGTGGAGAAGCGTAGTCTTCACGGCAGAGAGGCTCTTCACTTAAACTTAGCTCCCATCCAGGGCCCTACCAAAATGGCGGAGGCCCGGATGTTGGCAGAAACGATTGCCGCCCAGTGGTAAAGCCAAAAGTTGGGGCCTGAGTGTCAACAGACTATTCTGCAACATTTTAATCACAGAATTGAGATCATCATACTGACTGTGGTGAAATATGTTTTGGGTGCAGTGATGTCAGAAGGTGAGTGGGCAACAGTTTAATGAAGAGTTTCTGCATCGTACACTACAAATATTGATTTAATGGATTTAGTTTGATACCAATCAGAATTTGTACACAGAACATGCAAATCTGCATCTGTAGCAATTAAAGTGGCTTATTTATCTCTCATTGTCAGATATTACAGCACAGAATCAGGCCATTCAGCCCAACTGGTCTATGCTGGTGTTTATGCTCCACACGAGCCTCCTCCCACCCCTAGAGAGCAGTGACGAGGCTAGTGATAGACTTCAGGAGGATATAGACAGGCTGGTGGAATGGGTGGACATGTCAGATGAAATTTAACGCAGAAAAGTGCAAAGTGATACATTTTGGTAAGAAGAACGAGGAGAGACAGTATAAACTAAAGGGTACAATTCTAAAGGGGGAGCAGGAACAGAGAGACCTGGGGGTATATGTGCACAAATCATTGAAGGTGGCAGGGCAGGTTGAGAAAGTGGTTAAAAAAGCATACGGGATCCTGAGCTTTATAAATAGAGGCATGGAGTACAAAAGCAAAGAAGTTATGACGAACCTTTATAAAACACTGGTTCGGCCTCAACTGGAGTATTGTGTCCAATTCTGGGCACCACACTTTAGGAAGGATGTGAAGGCCTTAGAGAGGGTGCAGAAAAGATTTACAAGAATGGTTCCAGAGATGAGGGACTTCAGTTACGTGGATAGACTGGAGAAGCTGGGGTTGTTCTCCTTAGAGCAGAGACGGTTGAGAGGAGACCTGATAGAGGTGTTCAAAATCATGAGGGATCTCGACAGAGTAGATAGAGAGAAACTGTTCCAATCGGCGGAAGGGTCGAGAACCAGAGGACACAGATTTAAGGTAATTTGCAGAAGACCCAAAGGCGACATGAGGAAAAACTTTTTTATGCAGCGAGTGGTTAGGATCTGGAAATCACTGCCTGAAAGGGTGGTGGAGGCAGATTCAATCGTGGCTTTCAAAAGGGAGTTGGATAAGTACCTGAAGGAAAACATTTGCAGGGCTACGGGGAAAGGGCGGGAGAGTGGGATTAGCTGAAGTGCTCTTGCAGAGAGCCGGCACGGGCTCGATGGGCCAAATGGCCTCCTTCCGTGCTGTAACCATTCTATGATACCACATCTCACCCTATCAGCATTTCCTCCCATTCCTTTCTCCCTCGTGCTTATCTAGCCTTCCCTTAAATGCATCGATACTATTCGCCTCAACCACTCCTCGTGGTAGCACGTTCCACATTCTCACCATTCTCTGGGTAAAGAAGTTTCTTCTGAATTCCTTGGTGGATTTATTACCGACTATCTTGTATTGATGACCCCTACAGATATGTGACTGGAGCATCATCGCTCCACTAAAGAGTGGGAAATCTCCATCGTGATTTTATACACGTGAATAGCAAAGCCTCGGCGCTTTACAATACTTGAGAATCTTTTGTGACTGCTCAGCTGTGACCCACATTTGTCACAGAATCGTAGAAGGAGGCCATTCGGCCCATCATGTCTGTGCCGGCTGACAAAGAGCTCTCCAGCCTAATCCCACTTTCCAGCTCTTGGTCCGTAGCCCTGTAGGTTACGGCACTTCAAGTGCATATCCAAGTACTTTTTAAATGCGATGAGGGTTTCTGTCTCTACCACCCTTTCAGGCAGTGAGTTCCAGACCCCCACCACCCTCTGGGTGAAAAAAGTTCTCCTCAACTCCCCTCTAATCCTTCTACCAATTACTTTAAATCTCTGTCCCCTGGTTATTGACCTCTCTGCTAAGGGAAATAGGTCCTTCCTATCCACTCTATCTAGGCCCCTCATAATTTTATACACCTCAATTAGGTCTCCCCTCAGTCTCCTCTGTTCCAAAGAAAACAAATCCAGCCTATCCAATCTTTCCTCATAGCTAAAATTCCCCAGCCCAGGCAACGTCCTCGTAAATCTCCTCTGCACCCTCTCTAGTGCAATCACATCCTTCCTGTAATGTGGTGACCAGAACTGCACGCAGTATTCTAACTGTGGCCTAACTAGTGTTTTATACAGTTCAAGCATAACCCCTGCTCTTATATTCTATGCCTCAGCTAATAAAGGCAAGTATCCCGTATGCCTTCTTAACCGCCTTTTCTACCTGCCTGCTACCTTCAGGGATCTGTGGACCTGCACTCCAAGGTCCCTCTGATCCTCTGCACTTCTCAGTGTCCTACCATTAATAGTGTATTCCCTTGTTGCCTTGTTAGCCTTCCCCAAATGCATTACCTCACACTTCTCCAGATTGAATTCCATTTGCCACTGTTCTGCCCACCTGACCAGTCCATTCATATCTTCCTGCAGTCTGCAGCTTTCTTCTTCATTATGAACCCTTGGTTAAGTGAAATATTAATTGTTACTAAAGACAGAATGCTGCGGATGCTGGAGATCTGAAATATAGACAGAAAATGCTGGAAATTTTCCAGCGGCGTATTTCCAGCATTTTCTGTTTATATTATTAATTGTCACTCTTTGCCATTTTCTGCTTGTGGTGCTGTTGTTACAGACTTCTCATATCAGCCACAACTGGACAGTTTGTATGGCTATCTTTTGTTTAATAGGGTCACTGATACACCTTAATGTTGGGGTGGGGACAGTACAATTTATTTCACAAAAATGTTCTGCAGTTTGTGAAGAACTCTTCAAGAGGATACATCGATGCAGAGACCCAGTTCACTAACTCACGCTCTCCAAAAATATATAGCCCTAAATATTGCTAACATCATTTTCTTTATAGGGCTCCAATTATAGATATAATTATTGTGTGTGAGTAGTTACTGCATTCTAAGAATATTATTTGCAGGTAGTCGTTTTTCTATTCGGCCGTGGTGGGAAACTGGCCGCCCATTATACAATCTATCTGATCTTCCTTTCCACTTATGTCGAGGGTAAGGAGATTTGGGCTGGGTCTAGAAGAGGCGGCCGATCTACAAGGATTCTGTGGTCTGATTTGCCCTGCTAACCACGTGACATTGTTTGCATGGCCAGCACAGACGAACGGAGAGGTCCGCTCGCTGTTGAAAGCACGCGACGCAGCATTTAAATCTGTCGACGCGGCGGCTTACAGTGCAACTAGGACCAACCTAAAAAAGGGTATCAGGACTGCCAAAAGGAAACAGACACTGCGGATAGAGGATCATTTCCACAACAACTCGGACCCCCGGCGCATGTGGCAAGGCATCCAGTCCACCACTGACTACAAGAGCAAAAACACCAGCCCCCCGGTTAGCGATGCCTCCCTTCCGGAGGAGCTTAACAACTTCTACGCTCGCTTCGACAGGGACAACAGGGAGCCGGCTACCAAAGCCTTGCCACCCCCGGAAGACCAGGTGCTCACTCTGTCGACCTCCGACGTAAGGGGTGTTTTACGTGGAGTGAACACACGAAAGGCTGCTGGACCGGATAGCATCCCTGGACGGGTACTTAAGGAATGTGCTGATCAGCTGGCTGATGTCTTCACCGCCATCTTCAATCTGTCATTGGCCCAGGCAGTAGTCCCTACATGCTTCAAGACCGCTACCATTATTCCTGTGCCAAAACAAACGGCTGTGACGTGCCTGAACGACTATCGACCTGTCGCACTCACACCCATCATAATGAAGTGTTTTGAGAGACTGGTCCTGGCTCACATCAAAGCCAGTGTTCCCGCCTCTCTTGACCAACACCAGTTTGCCTATCGTGCAAACAGATCAACGGAGGATGCAATCACAACTGCTCTACACTCTGCACTGAATCACTTAGATGGTAAAGAGACCTACATCAGAATGCTGTTCATAGGCTACAGCTCAGCATTCAACACTATCGTCCCCAACAAGCTGGCCACCAAACTCCACACTCTTGGCCTGAACACTTCCCTCTGCAACTGGACCCTGGACTTCCTAACAAACAGACCCCAGTCTGTCAAATTAGGTAAACACACCTCCCCCCCGCCGACCCTGAACACGGGGGCCCCACAAGGATGTGTGCTGAGCCCTCTCCTCTACTCCCTCTTCACCCATGACTGTGTGGCTGTTCATGGTTCCAACACCATCATCAAGTTTGCGGATGATACCACGGTAGTAGGCCAGATCACCAACAATGATGAGTCAGCCTACAGGGAGGAGGTCCAGCATCTTGTGAAGTGGTGCGCTGACAACAACCTGGCCCTTAACATCAAGAAAACCAAAGAAATCATTGTGGACTTCAGGAAGTCTAAAGGCGGAAGTCACACCCCCATTCACATCAATGGGGCTGTGGTGGAAAGGGTGGACAGCTTTAAGTTCCTCGGAGTCCACATCACGGAAGACCTCTCCTGGTCCCTCAATACCTCCTCTCTGGTGAAGAAGGCCCAGCAGCGCCTATATTTCCTAAGGAGGCTGAAGGGATGTAACCTGTCACCCCTGACCCTCTCTAACTTTTACCGCTGCACAATAGAGAGCATCCTGACGAACTGTATCACAGTATGGTATGGCAGCTGTAGCTACTATGACCGGAAAGCCCTGCAGCGGGTAGTCAAAACTGCCCAACGCATTACCGGCACCCGGCTACCGACCATAGAGCACATATACCAGAAACGCTGTTTACGGAGGTCACGGACCATCATCAAAGACCCTACCCACCCCAGCCACAGTCTGTTCGCCCTCCTGCCATCTGGGAGATGCTACAGATGCATTCGCACCCGTGCGACCAGATTTAGGAACAGCTTCTTTCCCAGGGCTGTCATCCTACTGAACTCCACAAATAAACTCTAAAGCCTGCACATCTGCCAATGCACTTTATTATGGTTATGTTTATGTTAATGTATTACAAGCCAAATGTATGTTGAATGTTTAAATGTCTTAATCTAAACGTACACTCTCGGGAGCCGCAAGCCTACATTTCGTTGTACTGCACTTGTGCACTAACAATGACAATAAAATTGATTATGATTATGAACTAGCAACGGAAATAGATGCTACAGTCACCTATCTGTAGGGGTCATAAATATAAGATAGTAATAAATCCACCAAGGAATTCAGGAGAAACTTCTTTACCCAGAGAGTGGTGAGAATGTGGAACGTGCTATCACAAGGAGTAGTGTACTGACACTATAACAGCATGGCTCAGTGGGTAGCACACTCGCCTTTGAGTCAGAACGTTGTGGGTTCAAGTCCCACTCCAGAGACTTGAGCATAAAAAGCTAGGCTGACACTCCAGTGCTGCGCTGTCGGAGGTGCCGTCTTTCAGATGAGACGTTAAACCGAGGCCCCGTCTGCTCTCAGGTGGACGTAAAAAATCCCATGGCATTATTTCGAAGAAGAGCAGGGGCCAATATTTATCCCTCAACCAACATCACTAACTGCTGTTTGTGGGAGCTTGCTGTGTGCAATTGGCTGCTGTGTTTCCCACATTGCAACAGTGACTCCACTTCAAAAGCGCTCTGGTGGTTGTGAAAGGTGCTATAGAAATGCAAGTCTTTCTTTCTAGTTGAGATGATTAGCATAGATGCATTTAAGGGGAAGCTAGTAAGCACATAAAGTAGAAAGGAATAGAAGGATATGCTGATGGGGTGAGATGAAGAGGGATGGGAGGAAGCTCGTGTGGAGCATAAACACCGGCACGGACCAGTTGGGCTGAATGGCCTGTTTCTGTGCTGTAATATCTATGTAACCTTCTGACAATGGGAAAGAGAGATAAATAAGCCACTTTAATTGCTACAGTGCAGATTTACATGTTCTGTGTACAATGGTACTCTGACATCAATCTAAATTCATTGGCCCAGAAATTAGGCTCGGGGGCTTGCTGCGCGTGCAAGCCCCCGATGAGCACTTACCCGGCGCGCCTGCCGTTCTGCTCCCGGGATGCTTGCAATTCCTGTTTTCAGTTAATTACTCCCGGGCAGCGTCTGACGTCACGCCGCCCAGGAGTGCAGCCAGCGTGAAGCCTCGAGTGCGGAGTCTAAGTTAGACACGCCCCTTGAGGTCTCCTTAACATAGGCCACGCCCCCAATTTTTAACAAGCTGCAAAGCAATTCTACATGCAGAGCAGCATTTTAAAGACATTTTTTGTATTTTTATTAATCTTTAGGTAACTTTTATAAAGTTTTAAATACTTTTAAATTATTTTGAAGAATGTAAAGTCGTTTTAAACAGAATTAAAGCGTAGTTATTTTGATGAGTCGGCTGGGATCACGTGGGCACTGGGCAACCAATGGGAAGTTGCAAAAGTTCATTCATGAGTTTGATAGTAAGAACTGTCAAACTCATGAAAACTCAGGGCGCCCAAAACAGCACTTAAACTACAAATAAAAGTTAAAAAAACATCCCACTAAATAAATGAACTATGAATAACTGTAAAAAAAAACTATTTTAAACAATTAATCAAATTTAAAAAAAAAAAAAATTTTTAACAAATAGGGTCTAAAAATACACTTACCTTACTGTAAATTCTTTAAAAATAATAAACCTGTGGAAAAAAAATTCTAAATTGTATTAATAGACCACTTACCTGTAAAACTAAGTACTTACGTCTGGTATTTTCAAGCGTAAAAACCGGAGGCCTTTACGCACGGGCAACTCTTTACAAAAAAAGGAAATTCAGCGCGCACGCGCTGCCTGAAATGTCGTACGCGTTCCGCCTCTTAACCCCTTGGTTCAGAGGACAGGAAATGCCGGTTTTCAGCGCATGCGCTGTGCATCCTGAAAACCGGCACTTCCATCCGGCCCACGCGTGAGTACCCCGTCCGTACTCACGCGTTGGGACCGGAATTACTGGCCCATTAAATCAACAATTGAAGATTTGTACGACACAGAAACTCTTCATTGAACTGTTGGCCACTCACCTTCTGACATCACTGCACCCGAAACACATTTCAGCACAGTCAGTATGATGATCTCAATTCTGTGATTAAAATGTTGCTTAAATCCTTGATTAGGCCCAGTTAAGTAAAGCCATTATCAATACATTTAAAGATAACTAGCTGAGAAATGAATCTTTGCATTTCCTGCTTCTTGTTAAGACTTTCAGATGAAGCAAGCATTGTTTGGAAGCAGTAATTAATGAAAAGGATGGATTATCAGTCTAACAAAAGTACTTTTGGAGATTTATTTCAATTTCTGAAGTTCAGTTCATTCCTCAGGAATGGGTCCTTAGACCCCCTACTGCTTAAATCATTTTTGCTATCAAGCCAGTTTGCTTTATGGACTACAGATACAACAACAACTTGTATTTATATAGTGCCTTTAACGTAATAAAATGTCCCAAGGCGCTGCACAGGAGTGTTATAAGACAAAAATTTGACACCGAGCCACATAAAGAAAAAATAGGGCAGGTGACCAAAAGCTTGGTCAAAGAGGTAGGTTTTAAGGAGCGTCTTAAAGGAGGAAAGAGAAATAGAGAGGCAGAGAGGTTTAGGCAGGGAATTCCAGAGCTAGGACCTAGACAACAGAAGGCACGGCCACCAATGGTGGAGCGATTTTATAATCAGGGATGCTCAAGAGGGCAGAATTAGAGGAGCACAGATATCTCGGGGCGGGGGGGCTGTGGGGCTGGAGGAGATTACAGAGATAGGGAGGGCCGAGGCCATGAAGGGATTTGAAAACAAGGATGAGAATTTTGAAATCGAGGTGCTGCTTGACCAGGAACCAATGTAGGTCAGCGAGCACAGGAGTAATGGGTGAACGGGACTTGGTGCGAGTTAGGACATGGCCAGCCGAGTTTTGAATGACTGTTTTGGATGATACAGATCATTTCTCTTTTTAACTTTTTTTGCATATTAACTGTTGGAGTAACTCGTTCGCTGTTTGCTCTTTGATGGGGCCATTTATATCAAAAACAAGGAAACACCCTTGGGATAGAAGCGAGGAGAACTGTTCTGTGTGCAAATCTGCTTCTTCAACGATTCCATTTTCACAATAATAGCTTGCAGTTTTTTTGGACCTTGGCTATAGCCTGTTCTTACTGAGGGGAGATCTTTTAACTGTGAACCTGTGATTATTTTTTTGAAAGGATATAAAATTAAAAATATGCCTAAAAGTAAGGGCGGTGAAAATGCTGATTGGGGTCGATGCACATACCGAACATGCACAAGGACCAAATCGCTGGACAAGGACTGAAGCCATCATAAGAACATAGGAATTAGGAGCAGGAGTCGACCATAGGGCCCCTCGAGCCTGCTCCGCCATTCAATAAGATCATGGCTGATCATCGATCTCAACTCCACTTTCCCGCCCGATCCCCATGTCCCTTGATTCCCCTAGAGTCCAAAAATCTATCGATCTCTGTCTTGAATATACTCAACGACTCAGCATCCACAGCCCTCTGGGGTAGAGAATTCCAAAGATTCACCGCCCTCTGAGTGAAGAAATTTTTCCTCATCTCAGTCCTAAATGGCCGACCCCTTATCCTGAGACTGTGACCCCTAGTTCTAGACTCTCCAGCCAAGAGAAACAGCCTCTCAGCATCTACCCTGTCAATAATACCTTCTGATACACTGTACTGGTATCTGTACCGCTCTATGCAGGTGTGTGCTAATAATTTTATCTTTATTCATTTTAAATACCATGGCCTAGAAATTCAGTGCCCTTAGCGCCGATTTTGCGGCGCTAGAGGGCCTAGCGCTGCAATTGGCGCCGGTTCCTAAATTGCCTGGGGCCCTTCCGCGGCGGTAGACCGGTAGCGCTGCGCCGGCACCGATGACGTCATCGGTGTGCGCAGCGTCCCGGTTGCCGTGGTAACCCGGCCCCAGGCCAAAATTCAGTTGCGCCTGCCTCGCCCGTGGCAGGCGCAACTAAGACTCTGGCAACAGAGTCTTCCCCCAGTGTGCGCCGGCGCATAAAGGTGGAGCGGCGGCCGGCCGCGTTCCCGGCGGCCGCCTGCCCGCACCTCCCTTCCCGGACTCCTGCATTCCCCCCCCGCGGCCCTGATCAGTGTCTCATGCGAGCCCGGCACTTCCCCGAGGTGCCGGGCTCAGATGTCGGGTCAATCCGCCGGACAGTTGTCGGCTGCAGGCAGCTCCTCCTTAACAGGAGGAGGAGGCCTGCAGTTCCCCCGCCTGCCGCACCGCATCGGGTGCCGCAGCGGGGGATTAGCGCCGGGAAACCCAAGTTCACGCCCGTTTTGAGGCGCTAAAGGAGGCTTTTAGCGCCCGCCGCCGTCTGGGCCCGGCGCACCCGAATTTTCGTCGGACGCTGCCGCATTACCGCTGGCGCAAACTTTCTGGCGCTACAGCCCTGGCAAGACCAGAACCCAATTTCTAGGCCCATATATTAGTTCATGTTGTTCTATCACTGTAGGAATATAGGGCTAGAAATTCATTATAACCCAGGAATGGGCAGTATCTTTAGAAAAGTTTGTGAATTAGCGCCAAGTGCTAATGCTTTAGACTGCATGCAAAATTCATTCTCACTGCTCAAAGCAATGATTGGGGCACTAAATCAAGTCTTAAAGATCTAGCTCAGTGGCGTTACACTCAAAGGGTGGACCAATATCGGGTGCAGTCTAATCTCAACTCATCATTGCCACAGACTTTTCCCAGTACTTAAAGGGGAGGTTCATTGATACTGCAGCACCTCATTCTCAGCACTGCTGGCTGTGCAGCTGCCTCAGTGAGGAGAAGCACAACAAGGAGGAGGACTGAAGCAGGTGTGCTCATGGCCGATCCACCTCAGTCGGGTGGTCAGGGTGATTGAATGATTCAACAAATGCTACATACCACCATCTGTACCACAATCTTCACACACTCCCCAAAGCAGCACACCCCCAGCGCTCACCCACCAACAATCTCTACCTACCAACACTCACACCCACATCTCATGCTTTGCACACAATGACAGCTATTCAACTATGGCAGGCACAAGTGTTATTAGTTATTAGAATGAATGTGATGTGTGCGGTATGCTTATGCATAAATTTATTAATGGAGTTTGCAACATTTTGTGGTCTCTCTCATTTCATCTTTGTTTCCAGGAGGATGCTGTGATATGTTGTGACACAGGGATGGTATGATGGGGATATGGTGAGCAAAAGGAACCTGGGCCTAGAAATTCAGTTGCGTTTGCGCCCAATTAGGGGCGAAAGAGTGGGTTGCGCCGGAAGTTGCGTCGCGCCCGAAATTAGGTGGGCCCTAACATCGGCATTAGCCGGTAGCGCTGCACCGGCACC
Source organism: Somniosus microcephalus (assembly GCF_052327205.1). Taxonomy (NCBI): domain Eukaryota; kingdom Metazoa; phylum Chordata; class Chondrichthyes; order Squaliformes; family Somniosidae; genus Somniosus; species Somniosus microcephalus. Next base: position 72,581,531 of record NC_141006.1, read on the forward strand.
GATGACGTCATCGGTGTGCGCAGTGCCCCGGTACCGCCCGAAACCACGCTGATCCCCATCTTCAGTAGCGGCCGCCTCTTCCGTGGCGGGCGCTAACAACACCGGGAGACCGGGTCCTTACTGCAGCCTTAGCGGCGCAAGTTAAGGTGGAGGTGCGGGGCGGCCGCTTTTTCGGCGGCCGCCTGCCCGCACCTCCTTCCCCGGCCTCCTCCACCGCCCCCCCCGCGGCATTGCCGGCTGGTTTCCGTGGAGCCCGGCACTTCTCCGTTGTGCCGGGCTCTTTTGCCGGCACTTGCAATCGGGGCTCCGGCCGTTGCAGGCACCTCCCCCTTAAGAGAAGGGGGAGGCCTGCAGTACAGCAGCCTGCCGCACCACATCGGGTGGCGCAGCGGGACCGGGAGCGCTGAAATTCACTTTCAGCGCCCCAAGCGGGGCGGACACACCCTGTACCAGCGCCCGGTTCCGCTTTGGGGCGCTGAAAGTGAATATGGGGCGGGCACAACTGGCTCCGCGGCGGGCGCAAAATTTTCGGCGCAAACGTGCTGGCGGGGCTATACCCAATTTCTAGGCCCTGGAGTTTAAGTCATCCTGGTGTGAGGCTGGAGATCTGTTTGGAGAAGGTGGTAGAGTTCTGTGATCACCACCTCGGTTGCAAAGTGGAGATAGACAAATTTTTGCAAGATAAAGGAGTGAAGGGTAATGGGGAGCGGGCTGGGAAGTGGCTTTGAGCCCTAGATCAGCCATGATCTTATTGAATGGTGGAGCAGGCTCGAGAGGCCAAGTGGCCAATTCCTGCTCCTATTTCTTACGATGCAGAGCCATCTAATACACTGCTCCTCACTTAATTGAAGGTAGGAGAAGTGGTCGGAATCCCCTCGGTGGGTAAGGCTTCCTGTTGAGAGCCCTGATGTCCCTCCTCATCTCTCTGCGCACATGTATTTCTGGCTGCCTCCGCTCCCTCTGCCGTAGATCCTGGGGGGCGAGGTGGCGCCAGTACAGCCCCCATTAATGTTGCCAAGTGTAGCAGTTTGAATCTTTGAACAATAAATGTAGGCACTTTGCACTTGCCAGAAGACTGCTGATAAAAAAAGAAGCTTGAAATTACTCATACAAAGTGATCCACTGGCTGAAACTGACAAGAAGCCACTGAAACTAACCTGCCCTGACAGCTGGGAGTGATTAATGCTGATGCCTTTAAATAACGTCACTGGAGCAGGCTTCCATCAGCTGTGCGTCTGCTCTCCCTGTCGCGGTCTGGTCGAGGTGCGACGGTAAGTGGCGACAATCAATTTTGCAGATCTGGCGCCCAGGCCACTGATGTCGCGATCTGCCCGGCGTTGAAGTCTCCGGCGGTAGCTTGTACCGGCGGCGCAACAGTGGGTCCTGATTTGCCGTGTGTCACTGGATTCGCCTCGCCCATTACCGCCATCTGCTGGTGCTAATGGGAGGCACTAACCAATTGAATTTCTCCCCCATACTGTTTCCCAATAGCTCCTTCCTTGTAAGAATTTGATGCAGACATTCTAGTGGTTCCTTTATATTGCTTTTATACATAAGTAGTCAACTTTTCCTGCATTACTTTACACTCAGGGGAGTGCTTAATGCTGCCACCATCTTTGGGTACATTCAGTACCTGCACCCATCCCAATCTGACATTGTAAAAAATAGTATGATGTTTGATTTCCTCACATTGAGCAGAACTCCTTGCTCCTGATTTGGTCTTTTACCGAGATGTTCCTGCCCACTTATCCTGTTCACTGTCAAAAATTGCACAAAGCTACGAAAACATTGCAATTATATTGTCCTACCAAATAGCAAAATGCCAACTCCTTCGTAATGAATTAGAGGAAGGATTGAGATTAAATAGGCTTCTTCCTCCTGAACCTGTCTTGTGATCTTGTGATTAGTTCGTTGGTTAATATTCAAAAACTCACTTCAGGTCCCAGCTCAGCCCATTCTGCGTGAGCTGAGGTGCTCGCATCTACCAAGCCAGGGTTGTCCCAGACGCTGGCATTTTGAGGACGAGTAGAGGGTTGCCTTATCTGAGGAAGGATGTTCTTGCCATGGAGGGAGTGCAGTGAAGATTCACCAGACTGATACCTGGGATGGCAGGAATGACGTATGAGGAGAGATTGGGTCGATTGGGCTTATATTCGCTGGAGTTTAGAAGAATGAGAGGGGATCCCATTGAAACTTATAAAATTCTAACAGGACTAGACAGACTAGATGCAGGAAGGATGTTCCCGATGGCGGGGGAGTCCAGAACCAGGGGTCACAGTCTAAGGATAAGGGGTAAGCCATTTAGGACAGAGATGAGGAGGAATTTCTTCACCCAGAGAGTGGTGAACCTGTGGAATTCTCTACCACAGAAGGCAGTTGAGGCCAATTCATTAAATATATTCAAGAAGGAGTTAGATATATTTCTTAAGGCTAAAGGGATCAAGGGATATGGGACAAGGGACAAGAGTACTGAATTTGGATGATCAGCCATGATCTCATTAAATGGCGGAGCAGGCTCGAGGGGCTGAATGGCCTACTCCTGCTCCTATCTTCTATGTTTCTATGTCTCAAGTGCAGAGCAAATTCTCTGTACAGTTCCTCTCTGCAAGAGGGTCTCCTGCTTTCTCTCTGCGTCTTTATTAATTTTTTTTTAAAAAGGGTCCATGGATGTGCTTCAAAATATAATGAACTGAAGTTGGAGACTAATCTAGAGCTGCCAGACGTTGACTTTGCTGAGACTGTCTTTACTTTTTCTCAGCGCAGTGTAGATCCAAGCTGAATGCTCCACCTTTATGATCGGCTTCACCCAACAGACAAGTAAAAGTGCAGATCAGCGACACAGAGACCAGGCAGCTTGTGGAACAATGACATTTGGAAGGAAACGCTTGTTTTAAACAATATACAGATGAGCCATATGACAAGGTGAAAGAAAGATTTGCATTTCTATAGCGCCTTTCATGACCACCGGACTTCCCAAAGCGCTTTACAGAAAATGAAGTACTTTTTGAAGTGTAGTCACTGTTGTAATGTCGGAAACGCGGCAGCCAATTTGTGCACAGCAAGCTCCCACACACAGCAATGTGATAATGACCAGATAATCTGTGTTAGTGATGTTGATTGAGGGGTAAATATTGGCCCCAGGACACCGGGGAGAACTCCCCTGCTCTTCTTCAAAATACAGGAAACTCTCGTTTAAATGGCACCTAAATATCTGGAATTCTCTATTAACCGGCAAAATTCATACTCCGAAAACAACACCTCAATAACCGGAAATGATGCTGAGTCCTGTTGTGTCGGTACCTTTCTACCTAGACACAATTTAGGACTCAGAACTCAGAGATTCAAACATCATGGCCTAGAAATTCAGTTGGCGCCGCGCCAGGGCTTTAGCGCCGGAAAGTTAGCGCCGGCGCTAAGTCCCCCTGCGCGCGCCAAAAATTCAGTAGCGCCGTGCCCAAACGGCTGCCGGCGCTACTGAAGGGTGTTTGCGCCTGAAAATGGGCGCTACCTGCCGCATTGCGGCGCTATTCCGGCGCTGCGGCGCCCGATGCGGTGCGGCAGGCTCGGGAAGTGCAGGCCTCCTCCTTCAGTTAAGGAGGAGCTGCCTGCACCCGCCCGCTGGCCGGTGAAATCTTCACAAAAATGAGCCCGGCACCTCGGGGAAGTGCCGGGCTCGCAGCCCAGAAGCATCTGTTCCGCGGGGGGGGGGGTGGAGGAGTCCGGGGAGGGAGGTGCGGGCAGGCGGCTGGCGGGAAAGCGGCCGGCCGCCGCGCGACCTTAATGCGCCGGCGCAAACTCCTGTAAGACTCGGTTGCCAGAGTCTTAGTTGCGGCTGCCACGGGCGAGGCGGCCGCAACTCAATTTCGGTGCTGGGGCCCGTCACCACGGCAACCGGGACGCTGCGCACACCGATGATGTCATCGGTGCCGGCGCAGCGCAACCGGTCTACCGCCGATGGTAGGGCCCCAGGGAATTTCTCAACAGGCTGTAAGTCCAGCGCAATGACCTCTAGTGCCGCAAAATGGGCGCAAAGCCCACTCAATTTCTAGGCCGAAGTGTTTTATTGGAAGGAAAGGAAGTTCTGGAAAGTTCCGAACAAAGAGAGCTAAACTTAACCGAGAGAATACCCAACCATTTATCTCCTGTGACAGCGCCACCACGGGTGGGAGGAGAACACACAATACATAACATTTCCTCCCCTCTTAAATGGAAGGTCCACATTATTCCTCAATAGGTAAGTTACTTTCAGTGCACTCAACTAACCTAGGGTAGAGGTAGACTGCCTCAAACCCTGACTTTACCCTGGGGTTTATTCTGCCCCAGTCTTGTGGGTAAGTCACTAAGCCTACAGATCCAAGCGTCTTGGAGGCCGCCGCTCTCTGACAGGATACTGGCGGTCATCGCTGGCTTCCACAGCAGTAGGCATTGACACAGGCCTGGATGGAGAAGGTGCCTGTGTCAGTTGAAAGTCAGGAGTTTGCACAGGTGGAACAGTCTCTTTGACTTCCTGTGTTGGAGAAGAGCACTGTGGCAAAGGATGCTGGTTTGCGGTATCATTCGGAAACAGTCCAGGCCAACCAGCCATTGGAGCCTCTGTGGCTGTCTCTGCTCCTAGCAACAGTTGATCTGTGTGTCTTCTCCAGACGACGTCCTCAGCAGTCTCAACCGTGTAAGACACAGGACCCGTCTGCGCGATCACCGTAGCAGGAACCCATTTCGGTCCAGTGTTGTAGTTTCGAGCTAGGACGTGCTCTCCCGGATGAAACCGTCTCTCCTTGGCTCTTTTCTCTCTCTTTTCAACTTGAGCTTGTTGTTGACGATGGACAACCTGCTCTGCCCTTGCAGGTTTGAGTAAGTCAAAACTTGTCCGCAACTGCCTCTTCATCATGAGTGAAGCGGGGGAAGTTTTGGTTGTGGCATGCGGCTCGCTCCTGTAGGACAACAGGAAGCTGTTCAGACGTTGGTGGATTGAGCCCTGACATTGCGATGCCTTCAAGGCGTGTTTCAAAGTTTGCACTAACCTTTCTGCCTGGCCGTTAGTAGAGGGATGATAGGGCGCAGACCTGATGTGTTGGACACCATTCACATGCAGGAAGGTTGCAAACTCCTGTGATACAAATTGTGGACCATTGTCACTTACGAGTTGTTCCGGTGAGCCATAACGGCTGAACATCTCACCAAGTTTCTCAATTGTTTTCGTTGCCATGGTAGACCTCATCACAGCGACCTCCGGCCACTTGCTACGAGCGTCCACAACCACCATAAACATCTTCCCTTCGAAAGGACCGGCGAAGTCCACATGTACTCGCTGCCACACTTCTGCAGGCCAATCCCAGGGGTGTAGGGTTGCCAGCTGTGGAACATTCCAGACCCTTTGACATGGGGAACATGTTTTGGCTTTCTCCTCAATACTCCCATCGAGACCTGGCCACCAGAAGTAGCTTCTTGCCATTTCCTTCATCCGAACCATCCCACTGTGGCCTGTATGAAGTTGTTGCAGTATAGGTTCCCTCAGAGGTGGCGGAATGATGACACGGCGTCCCCAAAGAAGACAACCTGCCTGGATGGAGAGCTCATTTCTTTTTGAAACGTAAGGTTTCAAACTAGGAGAATCTCCTATCGCTCTCCCTCGAATGACATCGTCCATTACCTCAGACAGGACTGGATCGTTGCGGGTGTACCTTCGCACCTGAACTGCAGTGACAGGTGCTCCCTCCACTTGTCTAAAGTAGAAGATGTCTATCTCACGAGGCTCTGGGGGAGTAACAGGCAAGGGTAGCCTCGAGAGACCGTCTGCGTTGCCGTGCAAGTCTGATTTGCGATATTTGATGTCGTATGTGTGTCCTGACAACAGTAAAGCCCACCTTTGCATCCTGCTTGCAGCGAGAGACGGAATTCCGGTGTGGGGCCCGAAGATTGAAGTCAATGGACGGTAGTCTGTCAGGAGTGTGAACCTTCTCCCAAACAGGTACTGATGAAATTTTTGAATTCCAGAAACGATTCCCAAGGCCTCACGTTCGATCTGCGCAGTTACTCTCGGCCTTGTTCAAGGTGCGTGATGCGAAGGCAATAGGTTTCTCTTCACCCGAAGGCATGATGTGGGATATGACTGCTCCCACACCATATGGTGACTCATCGCATGCTAGCTGCACGACTAGCTTTGGGTCGAAGTGTGTCAAGACCTCTGAATTCAGGAATGCTTTCTTTGCTTGGGCGAAAGCTTCGTTGCACAGTTCAGTCCATTTCCATGTTTTGCCTTGACATAGCAACTGATGTAACGGCTTCAGCAATGTTGCTAAGTCTGGAATAAACTTCCCACAGTAGTTAAGTAGCCCCAGAAATGAACATAACTGGCTCACATTCTGGGGTGCTGGGGCCTCCATGATCGCCTTGACCTTTGGCGGCGCCTTATGCAGGCCAGTAGCATCAATCACATGCCCCAGGTACTCAACTGAAGACTAAAAGAATTCACATTTGTCTTTACGAACTCTGAGTCCGTACTCTTTCAGTCGTTGTAGTGTCGCATCCAAGTTCAGAAGATGATCCTCCTCATTTGTCCCAGTGACAAGGATGTCGTCCAGGTAGCACTGGACTCCTGGCAGTCCACTCAAAATCTGATCCATTGCCCTTTGGAATAAAGCAGGGGCCGACGTAATTCCAAACGGAAGGCGGCAGTACCTGTATAGCCCCTTGTGTGTCACAATTGTCAGCAGCTCCTTTGATTTGTCATCGACATGCATTTGTAGATAAGCCTGGCATAAGTCTATTTTGCTGAACTTTTGCCCTCCGGCCAGGCCCGTAAAAAGATCATCAATGAGGGGAAGAGGGTACTTCTCCACAGACAGCTCCGGGTTAATAGTCACTTTAAAATCCCCGCAGATTCGAACAGATCCATCCTTTTTCAGGACAGGAACAATGGGTGTGACCCATTTGCTCACGCTCACAGGCTCCAGGACTCCATTCTCGACTAAGGCCTCCAAGTTAGCCTCAACTTTTGGCCTAATTGCATAGGGTACAGGTCGGGCTTTGTGAAACTTCGGCTTGCTGTCAGGTTTAATGTCCAGTCTCACGCTGATCTTTTTCATGCTCCCAAGTTCCCCATTGAAGAGTTCTGCATGTTTGTTTAACACTGCAGTCAGACCTGACTCCCCTTTTGACATCATGCGGACTGCAGGCCAGTCCAGCGTGATTTTCTCTAGCCACGCACGTCCCAGTAGCGATGGGTAATTTCCCTTTACCACATATAGTGGCAGTTCTGCAGTCTGTCCGTTCAATTTAACTGTCACCTCAATGACGCCTCTCATGGCCACAGGTTCGCCGGTATACGTCTTTAGCACAATGTTTGTTGGCTGAAGGGTAAGATGCTTTAGCATTTTGTTGTAGACAGTGTCTGAAACAAGGGACACAGCCGCGCCTGTGTCCACCTCCATCCGCACTGATTGTCCCTCCACCAGTGGTGACATCCAGTAGCCATTTGAACCACCTGCAACCGTCAGTATGTGCACCTCTTCCTCCTCAGAGGTGTCGCTCCCCTCTGTTTTGCTTGTTCCATCATACTGCACTGAATGAACACTCTTTTTCCTCTCTTGTCCAAATACAGACATTTTGCTTCCATGCTTCCCAGTTCTGTCTGTTCTTTTTTTACCTCTACAGGCGCGTTCAATGTGACCCTTTTTGCCACAATTTCGGCATTCCAGCTCCGTACACCAGCAGTCATTAGCGTGATGGCCCGTTTTCCCACAACGGTAACATGTGCCGTTCCGCGCACCTTTAGGCTCAGACGACACCTTGTGAACTCTCCCTGTTGAACTCAACTGGTGAGCCTCCTTTTCCGCCATCTCCATGGAGACACTAACTTCAATGGCCTTTTCAAGAGTAAGGTTGCCCTCAGTAAGAAGGCGCTTCTGTGTGGCTGCATTTTGCAGACCACACACAAGTCTGTCTCTAATGGTGTCATTCAGCACCTCCTTGAACTGGCAGTGTTCCGACAACCTTTTTAAAGCAGCAATAAACATCGTCACTGATTCCCCCTCCTCTTGATTCCGTTTGTGAAATCTAAATCTCTCAGCAATAACCAGAGGTTTTGGTGAAAAATGTGCTCCAAGAATTTCCACTAGCTGCTTATATGTTTTAGTTCCTGGCTTATCTGGCTGCATGAGGCTGCGAAGTAAATTGAAAGTCTTCGGCCCGATTACACTCAAAAAGGTAGGCACGACCTTTTCATTTGCCACCGCATTCGCCAATACAAAATAGTCAAAACGTTCCATATATGCGCTCCATTGCTCCACATTTTCATCAAAATCACCAATGTTTCCTAATATAGTAGCCATCTCACGTTTCAAATTAAATTTTCTGTTTACTCACTGCACCCGTAACGTACGCAGATTCATCCGCTCCTCGTTGCCACTTGTTGTGTCGGTACCTTTCTACCTAGACACAATTTAGGACTCAGAACTCAGAGATTCAAACATGAAGTGCTTTATTGGAAGGAAAGGAAGTTCTGGAAAGTTCCGAACAAAGAGAGCTAAACTTAACCGAGAGAATACCCAACCATTTATCTCCTGTGACAGCGCCACCACAGGTGGGAGGAGAACACATAATAGAACACACAATACATAACAAGTCCGAGTCCATTTGACACAACATTCTGTAGGTGAGTACCCAATTATACTGCACATTTCTTGATTTTTTAATTTTTGTTTGCTAAATATAGCCTCGGTAGATATACCTCTCCGTTATCCGGAATTTTTAATCAACCGGCACCATCCCGGTCCCGGATACGAAAGAGTTTCCTGTACTGCCACGGGATCTTTTACGTCCACCTGAGAGAGCAGACGGGGCCTCAGTTTAACGTCTCATCCGAAGACGGCACCTCCGACAGTGCGGCGCTCCCTCAGCACTGCACTGGGAGTGTCAGCCTAGCTTTACGTGCTGCAAGTGCTTGGAGTGGGACTTGAACCCACAACCTTCTGACTCAGAGGCGAGTGTGTGCTACCCACCAGCTGGTCAAGTGTTGTCCTACAACAACAGGCAGATGCTCTGTGACGAGGAGGTTGATCATATCATGCTATCAAGTAGAACTATATTTATGTAGGGGCAAATAATAAAATCCTCCGTCCACATTGGTTTCAAAAAAGCCAAAGTGACAAAATAGGTTGTGGGAGATTATAACACAATGACTATTTAGTGCTGCTCTAATATCCTCGTATTATTTTTTTTAAAATCTCATTTGGGTTATTTGTGGTTCTATAACAGGAACTTGTGGAATCAGGCAACATAATTAAACCGTTGTTAGCTTTTGATAGTTTTATGATCTTTTTGCATTCATACTTGTCTCTTAAAGGTCAAGTGTGAAGCAGTTCTGCTTTTTAAATTAATTTTCTCCCACTTTTTATGACTCCTGTAAAAAAAACTTTTTAGACACAGTGGCACCTGAGTTAAAATGCTGCCCAGCAGATATCTTTCAGAGAGTTGTTAAAGTACCTAAATTAAATGTGTTTGATCAGTCTAACGCTGAGTCCAGTGCACAAAATCTCCTTCATTACTAAAGCATTTATATATTGTTGGCCTTAAGCATTCAGTGTCACTTCAGTAATAATATCAGGATTCATCATTTCTTTGTCAAAATTATTCTGAATGGTGAATGATCTCACACCAACTCCTCTTGAGTCTATTACAACAGTGACTCCACTTCAAAAAGTACTTCATTGGCTGTAAAGCACTTTGAGACTTCCGGTGGTCGTGAAAGGCGCTATACAAATGCAAGTCTTTCTTTCTTTATTAGAACATATTCGCCACCTTAGCTGGTGGGTGTTCCAACCTAATCGTTGCCAAACATGCCTTTCTGGAAGGAAAATTAAGTTATGCGGTGACATTAACAATTTTTGAAAGTGACCCAGATAGAATTATAGAATGATACAGCACAGAAGGAGGCCATTCAGCCCATCATGCCTGTGCCAGCTCTTTGGTAGAGCTCACTGACGTAATAAAACTCACTACGCACTTGGTTGGAGCATAAAGCAAGGCTTTAATCAACTTGTTTCAGAACATGGAGGTCTAGTTGTACTTCACTAGTTCCTTGTCTTACAAAATGTCCCTGGAAAGCTGGGGCTGACGCCCGAGTATTTATACTCCTTGGACGGCGCCACCAGCTGGCCGTCCAGTGTTATTTCATGAGTAGTTTCTTGATGAATGATGAGATTTGTAACACTCTCCAATTAGTCCCACTCCCCCGCTCTTTCCCCATAGCCCTGCAATTTTCCCTTCAAGTATTTATCAAATTCCCTTTTGAAAGTTACGATTTAATCTGCTTTCAGGCAGCGCATTCCAGATCACAACAACTCGCTGTGTAATAACATGTTTCCTCATGACACCTCTGGTTCTTTTGCCAATCACCTTAAATCTGTGTCCTCCAGTTACCGACTCTTCTGCCACTGGGAACAGGTTCTCCCTAGCTACTCTATCAAAACCTTTTTTGATTTTCTATTAAATCTCCTCTTAATCTTCTCTGCTCTAAGAAGAACAACCCCAGCTTCTCCAGCCTCTCCGCATAGTGTCAGCCGTGGCTCAGTGGGCAGCACTCTCACCTACTGAGTCAGAAGGTTGTGGGTTCATAGTCCCCACTCCAGAGACTTGAGCACAAAAACCTAGGTGGACACTCCAGTGCGGTGCTGAGGGAGTGCCGCACTGTCGGAGGTGCCGTCATTCGGATGAGATGTTAAACCGAGGCCCCGTCTGCCCTCTCAGGTGGACGTAAAAAATCACATGGCACTATTTTGAAGAATAGCAGGGGGGTTCTCCCCGGTGTCCTGGCCAATATTTATCACTCAATCAACATCACTAAAATACAGATTATCTGGTCATTATCTCATTGCTGTTTGTGGGAGCTTGCTGTGTACAAATTGACTGCTGCGTTTCCTACATTACAACAGTGGCTACACTTCAAAAAGTACTTAATTTGCTGTAAAGTGTTTGGGACGTCCTGAGGTCATGAAAGGTGCTATAGAAATGCAAGTCTTTCTTTTTTTCTTTCATAACTGAAGTCGCTCATCTCTGGTACCATTCTAGTAAATCTCCTCTGTGCCCTCGCCAAGGCGTTGACATCTTTCCTGAAGTGCGGTGCCCAGAATTAAACACAATGGGGGGAAAATTCAGTTGTTTGTGCCTCCCGTTAGCGCCTTGAGAGGATGCTAATGGGGCGCAAAGCAACTAGCGCCCGGGCGCGGCGATGTTTGCGCCGCTCGCGAAATTAACTAGACATTTTGCGGTGGCGCTAAACACTACCGCCACGATCTCCTGCGCCAGCAGATTGTGACGTCAGTCGAGTGCGCAGCGCCCCGGTAGCGCCCTGGACCGGATATTGAGTGGCGCCCCCTGCCTTACCACCTGCCGCTAGCAACGACAGGTTGAGGGGAGCGTTTTGCAGTCGGGAAGGGACTGGGGGAGCGCTATTTAAAGGCGACCGCTTCCTGCCTTTTTTTGTCGGTGACATTTTTGCACCACGCATTCTGAGAGAGAGAGAGAGACTTCTGGAGAGATTCAACGCTGTGTGAAGGAGTTTTGGGTACTGAGCAGCACTTTGCAGGTTTATTTTGATTTGCCCTTCCTTGTTTCGCCAGCGCTCTGAGGTAGCGCCTCGCTCCTCGGCCTTTGCGCCTTGAGACAGGTGTGAAGCGCCTGATTTAGCGCTCCAATCACCTCCAGGGGCGATAAAAGCCAAGTTTGCTGTCAGAGGCGATAATTAGCGCCAGGCGCTAAACTTTGCGCATGGCCGATAATGGTGCCCCAAACGGGGTGAGACTGAATTTTTCCCCCAATACTCCAGCTGAGACCTAACCAGTGTTTTATAGAGGTTTAGCATAACTTCCTTGATTTTGTACTCTATTTCTCTATTAATAAAGCTCCAATATTGGAAAGTTTAGATTCCCAAGTTCAAATTCTACTCTTATCTAATGTTTATTAGTGGCCAGTTCCAGGAGAGTGATCTCAAAAAATCTTCTCCTTGGTTTGGGAGACTTCTGACTTTGTGCTAAATGGTGTATTTATCAAGGAGCTATGGTGATAATATCCTTGAAGATGTTGATGAGTTGGGTTTATTTCCATTCCCTTAAATGAGATTGATAGCCTTAGATTTGACAATTTATACAAAATAAAGTTTAAAGATAAGGGCCTAGAAATTCACTTGGGCGCGGGCAGCTCGCTCGCGCCCAAAAGTTAGCGCTGGGCCGGGAGGCATTAGCGCACGCCATATATTCGTCTTCTGCGCCCCAATTCGGAAGCGGGCACTATACCAGGGTGTGCCCGCCTCCGTTTGGGGCGCTGCAACTGAATATCGGCGCGCTAGTTGCCGCAGCGCCACCCGATGCGGTGCGGCAGGCTGCGGTACTGCAGGCCTCCCCCTTCTCTTAAGGGGGAGGTGCCTGCAACGGCCGGAGCCCCGATCGCGAGTGCCGGCAAAAGAGCCCGGCACAACGGAGAAGTGCCGGGCTCCACGGAAACCAGCCGGCAATGCCGCGGGGGGGGGGTGGAGGAGGCCGGGGAAGGAGGTGCGGGCAGGCGGCCGCCGAAAAAGCGGCCGGCCGCACCTTCCGCTTTAAAGCGCCCCACTATGGCAGCAGGACGGCCCCGTTTTCTGGTCGCTGTTTGCGCCCGCTTCGGAGGAGGCGGCCGCAAATAAATATGGGGATCGGTGCGGTTTCGGGGCGTTACGGGCCACCGCGCACACCGATGGCGTCATCGGTCCCGGCACAGCGCTAACGGCTACCGCCGCCAATACCGCTGCACTCAATTTCCGCGCTATCACCCCGCCGGCGCAAAAGACCTCTTTAGGCGCTAAGTGGGCGCAAGGCCCACTGAATTTCTAGGCCAAGATCTGAACTAGCAGATTCCTGTGGCATTGCTCCGGAGTTAGAAGAGAGTGATGGAGAAAGTGTTACAGGAAGTGAGTGTGACACTTACAGGAAGTTCATCCTATTTAAAGATTTTTAGTATATTATTGATATGTAATTTTAAAAGAACAACATTTTCCCCCCTGCAACTTTCAAATTAACTTTGAAACGAACTTTATGATGACATGCTGAATCCTTTAATTATTGTGCTAAAATTGGGTTTTTACAGACTGAAAGCAGTTCTTTTTCAATAGTCTATGTAAACACCTTTGCCTGTGTTATCTGATGTAGTTTGATCCATTTACTTTAATATGCTGTAGTAGTTGCAAAGATAAAAAAAATGTAGGAAAGAAAAGCTTCTTCGACCAATGATCCATCGTAGCTGTAAGTTTTATTGAGGTTAACTACTGAAGAAAGCTTTGAAGTGCAGATGTGTTCACACTGTGGGCATCTGTACTGCTCAGTTATATGTTTCTAGAGCATCATAAATTGTCAGTCATTCAGCTGAGACTTGAAGGGCCCATTCTCATTAATTTGTTAAAAGTATTTGTAAAGGCTCTTAAATGGTAGGGACCCCGTTCCTGTCAGAGATGGGGAGCCCTTGTATCACAAAGGTAGCCATGTTCAAGATTAATTTGGCTAAATATTGCCTCTGCCACATCACCAGCAATGTGTTTTTGATGCTTCATCCGGACATTGTTAGAGAGAGAGAGGCCGCGATTTTATTAATGGAGGTGGGTTGGGTGCGGGGTCAGGTGGTTTCCGGCTTCCAGTCCCGCCCTCAACTGTATCCGTCCCACAGACGTGATTTTACGTCGATTGGCCTTGTTAAGCCCGCCCTGTGGGCTTGCCGGCTAATTAAGAGGCAGCCGGTCAGTTGATGCCATTTGATGACACGCCATCTGCCAGTTTTCTTAAAGGGACCACGCACAGTTTTTTTTGACAGTTGATTTCTCAGTGTTTGACAGCATTGAGGTGCTGCAAACACTGACAATCACTGCACAAAGGTGAGCTCTTGCACCCAGGCTCTCCAATGACTCCCTCCATAGGCTGGAATAGATGGCAGCTGCAGGTGAGGTGACAGAAGCGATCTGTCACTGGTGAGAGAGGTTCTCCCAATAAGGTGGCACTGGACATGGATTTCAAAACTTGTAACCTAAGGAAATGTGTAAATGCATTAAAAATGCATTTCCCAACATTTTCTTAACTCTGAGACTCACCATGTGCAACATTGGATCCTTCACACCACTTCTGCAGCTGTCATCAATCCAGAAACATTACAGCAGACTCACAACACGCCACACTTACCTGGCATGGTGTCTGGACGTCGGGAAACCCGAGGCAGAGGAGGCAAAATCCAAAAATAGGCTGACAACTACTGGCAACTAACTGTTAATAGGCAGGTAATTGGCTTTAATCCTCTTCCTGCCGCTAGGTGTTGGGTCCATGTGAAAATCGGGGACCCGACACTTGGGAAAATTGTTTGGAGGCGGGTTGATGGTGGGATTGCAACCCGCTGTCAATCAAAACGATTTTACCCTTTGACCCGCCTCCAAACCCGCCCTCTGAGCGCCGGCAAACTCCAGCCCAGAGGGTCTGGTGGGAGATGAGAGACAAAGAGAGAGATTCCATTTAATACCAGGGATATCGATGAGCAAATTAAAAGCTTAATCCAAACCGACTTCAACGTTGGATTCTCATAGATCCTTTGACGCTAGTGGGGGTTAATTTTGACTTTGGGTGATGGTGTAAAATGGCCGATATCGATTTAGCCGGCCGTTATACATAATTATTAACTTGAATGGAAATGAAAATGGGGAGAGGTGTTTAACAGGCTGCTGAATTGATATCACCCGTTTTACATGATCACCCGAATGGCCTACTCCTGTTCCTATCTCTATGTTTCTATGTTTTCTATGAAAGCAGCCCCCTGTGTGGGTCTGGGTCACCAGCTCTCATTCGTTTGATGGTAAGTGAAAAGTTTTTCAAAAATAAAATAAAAATGAATTATAGCAAGTTGTGGTAATCTCAGGAGTGAGTCGCAAGACAATAACCCACAGATTTGATAAAAGAACGACTTGCATTTCTATAGCGCCTTTCATGACCTCAGGATGTCCCAAAGCGCTTTACAGCCAATGAAGTACTTTTGAAGTGTAGTCACTGTTGTAATGTAGGAAACGCGGCAGCTAATTTGCACACAGCAAGCTCCCACAAACAGCAATGTGATAATGACCAGGTAATCTGTTTTAGTGATGTTGATTGAGGGATAAATATTGGGCCCAGGACACCGGGGAGAACTCCCCTGCTCTTCTTCAAAATAGTGGCCATGGGATCTTTTACCTGAGAGAGCAGACGGGGCCTCGGTTTGACCTCGCATCCGAAAGACGGCACCTCCGGCAGTGCAGCACTCCCTCAGCACTGCACCGGAAATTCAGTGTAGATTTGTTGTGCTCGAGTCTCTGGAGTGGGACTTGAACCCACAACCTTCTGACCCAAAGGCAAGGGTGCCACCAACTGAGCCCTGGCTGATACTGAGATGTTTTTAACTCCAGCTCGATGCTGAAGGACTGTGATGGCCTGTTGAGAATCCCATCCACAACAGCATCTGTTTTTGTGAAATAAAGTGGGAGGGTAAGAAGTGCATGTTACATTTTGTGGGAGGAGATATGTTGGTTCCGCAGTAGTTGGATAATTGATCCTGTGTTTGTGGATCTGTATTTAACTTGTGTATATTAAAATGTTGATGCCCTTTGCTGCCCTTTGCTGTCGGTCACTGTTAGGTTCTTGCCCTAGCCTTTCTGTATTGAGCCAGGTTCCTGTATTTTCCCACACCATGCCAGTTTTTTGCATCTTGTCCTCAACCCTGTCACAAGACATCCCGTCCATCTGTTCCACAGCAACTGTACAGAAACAGGATTTGATTTAGTCTCCCACTTCTGTCACCTTCTAAACTTTTAGAACAACATTTCTGGAGTGGTCTAGAGGAGTGTGGGAAATTTAAATCCGTATTAATTTTTCTAACCAAACATGCAGACGCTGAATCCAAAACATTTCGTTTCCACATAAAATGCAGACTGTTGCGGTGTATGGGTTACATTCAGTGTCGAAGGAACAGGAGCCTGTAAAGTTGTATTCGATTGTAAAGTTGTGCAACCATTTTATTTTTATATTTAAAGAAAGAATTACAGCAGACACCAAAATGTTGAAAAATGCGTCAAAATAAGTTTCAAAATTGCAGACTTTGCTCAGGAATTAGCCTGTAGACAACCCGAGAAAATAGAAAATATGCCAGTGCCTGCATCCCCCCTTGAGAAACTGCAAAATGTGTATGTTTGGACCCGTGGCACCTTGGCAGCACGGTGGGTTTTTAAAAGTAGGAGCTAAAGGACACAGAAGAATCAGATGTCGCCTTAAAATTGTCCCAACTGACTGCTTTTGATGAAGTTAGATGTTGTTTTGCCATTTTTTTGTTTTCTTGACATTTACCACACGGACTGCAGCAGTTCAAGAAGGCAGCTCACCCTTCACCTTATCAAGGGCAATAAGGGATGGGCAATAAATACTGGCCTTACCAGTGACGTCCACATCCCAGGAATGAATTTTTTTAAAAAGAACCTTTGCTTGTTTCTTTGTATTGGATGTTTACTTGATTCTTTTGTTTGGCTTCAGTTTTATTAATGGGCCCCGCCATTCTAAGCATTTTGCCTGGTGGGGGATGTTGGGCCTGGCCCCTGGACATTAGCAGTCCTCTTGCTGCATCTCAGTGCAAAACACAGCGAAACAATTCCCAGTTTCAAATTTTATTGCCAACAGGAAGTATAGAGGCCACTTTAAGAAGCTGCACCAGTAACTTCCTGCTCATGCCCAGGAAATCCCAGACTCCTCCATGCCCACCGTTTGAAGCGAATCGTACTGGCAGTAGTTTACAGCCTGTTTTCCGCTTTTCCCACTTCTGGGTCGTGTTTCATGACATCCGGACACCACGCCAGGTAAGTGTGGCGTGTTGTGAGTCTGGTGTAATGTTTGTGAAAAGATGACAGCTGCAGAAGTGGTGTCAAGGATGCCATGTTGCACATGGTGAGTCTCAGAGCAAAGAAAATGTTGGGTACTGCATTTTTAAAACATTTACAGATTTCTTTAGCTTACAAACTTATAAATCCATGTCCAGTGCCACCTCATTGGGAGAACCTCTCTCACCGGTGACAGATCGCGTCTGTCATCTCACCTGCAGCTGCCATCTATTCCAGCAAAGGGAGGGAGTCATTGGAGAGCCTGGGTGCAAGAGTTCACCTTTGTGCAGTGATAGGCAGTGTTTTCAGCACCTCAATGCCATCAAACACTGAAAAATCAACTGTTAAAATAAAATTGTGCATGGCCCCTTTAAGGAAACCGGCCGATGACGCGTCATCAAATGACGTCATCAGACCCGCTTCCTGTTAATTGGCCATTAAGCCCGCAGGTCAATCAAGGGAAAATCACATCTGTGGAGCGGAAAGATTAGATTACGAGAGAAAGGAAAAGTAAGAAAACAATTTAACTTTGATGTTTTTTAAAATCACTAACAATTGACTACATGCAGGAATGAGACTCAACAGTTTAAATTGTTCCCTTTCTGGGCCAGAGAGGTTGATTGGCATCAAATTAACAATTATCATGTTGTTAAACGGGGTTAAGTTCCAGCCCTAACTTTCTGCGACGAGTTTAATGGGCGATTAATGTGCAAATCCAGCAAGTTCTTAAAAGTAACGGGGAGGCGAAGGGCCCGCTGCCGTTTGCGCGAAGTGACCAGTGGAATGGCGTAAATGGAGCAGCAAGTTTGGGAGATTCACAACTCACGCTGGCCGATTTGTGCGTCATTCACAGGCCCAATGTACTCGCTCCACCGATGGACGAGGAGTGGAGTTTTAGCCCCCAATTTCTGAAATGAGATCCTATTACTGTATCATTGGTAAGATAGACGCAGCTTTACAATTAATTACATTTATTGTTTTGTCATTGAATAATGTTCAATCGATTAAATCTACTTCTCAAATTGAAAGGTCTCCTAATATTTAACATTGCTGTATTAAATGGTCGCAGTCATAAAGATTGCAAAAGTCATAAATATTACTAAGATAGGTGCAGATAAGGGACGCCATGCCATTCAGTGCATTTGCATCTATAATGTCCGCTCCCATTTGATTCATTACTCAATTCCCTCATCCTGAGGATGCTTCTGTGCACCACTTTCACAGCTTTGTGCCTTGGTGGCCAACACTTAAAGTTTATTCACTTTTACAACTGGTAAAGAATCCTCCCTCTCTGTGTGTTTTAAATGTACCAGGCGATTATAAACTTTTATCTTTCTCTTGCTCCACCAGGATTATGAGGCGATGAACGGAGCTCAAGAGCAAACATAGAAGAGCATTAGTTTTCAAACCTCATTTCCAATTGCATTTTTGAGGTAAGGTCAATACAGCTGATAGCGTGAAGGTCCTTTACATAGAAACATAGAAGATAGGAGCAGGAGTAGGCCATTCGGCCCCTCGAGCCTGCTCCGCCATTCAATGAGATCATGTCTGATCATCCAAACTCAGTACCCGGTCCCTGCTTTCTCTCCATATCCCTTTAGCCTTAAGAAATATATCTAACTCCTTCTTGAATGTATTTAATGAATTGGCCTCTACTGCTTTCTGTGGTAAAGAATTCCACAGGTTCACCACTCTCTGGGTGAAGAAATTCCTCCTCATCTCTGTCCTAAATGGCTTACCCCTTATCCTTAGACTGTGACCCCTGGTTCTGGACTCCCCCGCCATCGGGAACATCCTTCCTGCATCTAGTCTGTCTAGTCCTGTTAGAATTTTATAAGTTTCAATGAGATCCCCTCTCATTCTTCTAAACTCCAGCGAGTATAAGCCCAATCGACCCAATCTCTCCTCATACGTCATTTCTGCCATCCCAGGTATCAGCCTGGTGAATCTTCGCTGCACTCCCTCCATGGCAAGAATATCCTTCTTCAGATAAGGCGACCAAAACTGCACACAATACTCAAGATGTGGTCTCACCAAGGTCCTGCAGCAAGACATCCTTGTTCCTGTACTCGAACCCTCTCGCTACGAAGGCCAACATACCATTTGCCTTCTTAACCGCCTGCTGCACCTGCATGCTTACCTTCAGCGACTGGTGCACAAGGACACCCAGGTCTCGTTGCACTTCCCCTTCTCCCAATCTATTGCCATTCAGATAATAATCTGCCTTCCTGTTTTTGACACAAAAGTGGATAACCTCACATTTATCCACGTTATATTGCATCTGCCATGCTTCTGTCCAATCACCCAACCTGTCCAAATCATACTGGAGTTTCTCGGCATCCTCCTCACAGCACACACACCCACCCAGCTTTGTGTCGTCTGCAAACTTGGAGATATTACATCTAGTTCCCTCGTCTAGATCATTAATATATATTGTGAATAGCTGTGGTACCCCACTAGTCACTGCCTGCCACTCGGAAAAAGACTTGTTTATTCCAACTCTTTGCTTCCTGTCTGCCAACCAGTTCTCTATCCAAGTCAATACCTTGCCCCCAATCCCATGTGCCTTAACTTTACACGCTAATCTCTTATGCGGGACCTTATCGAAAGCCTTCTGAAGGTCCAAATACACCACATCCACTGGTTCTCCCTTATCTATTGATTGGGAAAAGAATCTAAAACACGAATTGCTGGAGTACTGGGCGCTGGACTGAGTGGAACTTCAAAAGGAAGTGCTAGGCTTCGCATACGGCACAGTCCATCACGATGGCTGAACTGACAGTGACGTTGATGGTACCAGCAGAGGTGGTCCATTCTGTTCAACTTGACTGCAAGAAGTAAAAGGAAAGACCATACAATTATGTAATAGCACCCTGTCATGTCCTGAGGATGTTCTAAAGCTCTTTATAAAAAGAAAGACTTGCATTTATATAGCACCATTCACAACCACCAGGCGTCCCAAAGTGCTTTACAGCCAATGAAGTACTTTTTGAAGTGTAGTCACTGTTGTAATGTAGGAAACGCGGCAGCCAATTTGCGCACAGCAAGCTCCCACAAACAGCAATGTGATAATGACCAAATAATCAATTTTAGTGATGTTGATTGAGGGATAAACATTGGCCCCAGGGATAACTACCCGCTGCTCTTCTTCGAAATAATGTCATGGGATCTTTCACGTTCACCTGAGAGAGTAGACGGGCCTCGGTTTAACGTCTCATCTGAAAGACGGCACCTCTGACAGTGCAGCACTCCCCTGGAGTGTCAGCCTAGATTTTTGTGCTCAAGTGTCTGGAGTGGGACCTGAACCCACAACCTTCTGACTGAGAGGCGAGAAGTGCTGCCCACTGAGCCACGGCTGACAGAGTCAATGGATTAATTTTGAATTGTGGTCACTTGTCATGCAGGTAAATGTAGCCGTCACTTTCCACAGGGCAGGGTCCCACAAAGAGCAATTCAAACAGCAGCAAGGAATTCTTTTTACATTCCCCTAGCAGGCAGACGGGTGTCAGTTTAATGTCTCGTCTGAAAAAAAAGCACCTTTGATAAAGTAACATTCCGTCAGCACGGCAGTGACACATCACCCTAGATAGTAGTCAGATCCATGGTGGGTTTCAACCCATAGGGGGGAAAATTGGGTTGATTTGCACCTCTCGTTAGTGCCCTCGGCCACAAACTTCCCTTGCGCCCTTCTTGTAGCGCGCCACCTCCTGTTTGGGACACTACTACTGAATTTCCGGCGGTGGGGTGCTAACTTTTTCAGGGCGCTAATTTTAGCGCCCCGGCGACGTTCGCGCCCCAGAAGGGGCGCCACCCAATATTTCCCCCATAATGTTCTAGGTTTACAGGTAAGAGTGTTTCCAAATGAGCTAAGCTGACAGTTAAGCAAAGAACAAGGTGACGAAAGCTATTCTGCATTTTGCACTGAGTGACAGTACTAAACAGGTGTAGAAACTGTTATTTTTTTTCAGGCTATTCAGTCATTGCATGTGGTAGACTACCGAACATTTCTGTAGTCTGAACTATGTGATGATAATAAGATGAATTATTCAGCCTCTTTTCTCTACTTGGCTGTGTGTGAATGTTTATTCTGCTGGGCTATAGTATATTCTGAGACAGTAAGAATTCCGTTCAATTGCACCTCTTAAGAGTGAACAGTGGGAGAATATTTGTCTCTCTTCTGGGGTGAATTTTTTTTTAAATTAATTCATGGGATGTGGGCATTGCTGGCAAGGCCAGCATTTATTGCCCATCCCTAATTGCCCTTGAGAAGGTGGTGGTGAGCCGCCTTCTTCAACCGCTGCAGTCCGTGTGGTGAAGGTGCTCCCACAGTGCTGTTAGGTAGGGAGTTCCAGGATTTTGACCCAGCGGCGATGAAGGAACGGCGATATATTTCCAGTCAGGATGGTGTGTGACTTGGAGGGCAACTTGGAAGTGGTGATGTTCCCATGCGCCTGCTGCCCTTGTCCTTCTAGGTGGAAGAGGTTGCGGGTTTGGGAAGTGCTGCCGAAGAAGCCTTGGTGAGTTGCTGCAGTGCATCTTGTAGATGGTACACACTGCAGCCACAGTACGCCGGTGGTGGAGGGGGTGAATGTTTAAGGTGGTGGATGGGGTGCCAATCAAGCGGGCTGCTTTGCCCTGGATGGTGTCGAGCTTCTTGAGTGTTGTTGGAGCTGCACTCATCCAGGCAAGTGGAGAGTATTCCATCACACTCCTTACTTGTGCCTTGTAGATGGTGGAAAGGCTTATAAATTTAATATTACATCTCCAGTATACGGTGATTATTGATCCTAGTGTCTTAGCCAGTAGGACTATCTGGCACCTAATTTCTTTAAACTATATATAACAGTACAGACAATTTACGTTCATAAATCCACAAAATATTTTAAATATTTCTGAATGTTCCATCTTTTCCCTTAAACCTTGTGTCTATTTATGTGGCATGTCAAAGGCTGCTGCTAGCTACCTGACCACCCTTGATGCTGTGAATACTTTAGCTTTAATATTCATCAGCTTTACACTGGGGATTGCTTTTTGAGTAGATTGGGCCTATTCTCTCTGGAGTTTAGAAGAATGAGATCTCATTGAAACATATAATATTCTGAGGGGGATTGACAGGATAGATGCTGAGAGATTGTTTACCCTGGCTGGAGAGTCTAGAACTCGGGGGCATAGTCTCAGGATAAGGGGTCGGCCATTTAAGACTGAGGCGAGGAGGAATTTATTCACTCAGAGGGTTGTGAATCTTTGGAATTCTTATGTTCGTGTGTAGATAAAGACACTGAAGACAGGAGTTGGTTCATAGATATTTACTAAGCAAGTCTGGGGGGGGGTTCTAAAGGATATACACAATACACAGGCTTATATAGCCCAAGTGGCAATTACCGGCATTACGCACACCTGGGGCTCTTAAAGGCACATACAGCACAATTGCTCTTAAAGGCACATACACCACAATTCCTCCCCTTCTAGCTAACTAGTACATCATATTTTAAGTAATTATTAATTACATGTTATATGCATAATAATATACATTGCTGTATTAATTAATTATAAGTTAGTCTCTCAGGAGGCTTCCTGACTCGGTCCGGATAACGCCTCGGGGGTGTAGTAGTTTCTGGTGGTGTAGTAGGTCCTTCTGGCAAGGCTGATTCGGCTTGAAGGCCAGTGTCGGGTTCATCGGGTTCCAGTATCACCGGATCGGAGGTAGATATGGGTATCTCTACTTCATCGTTAGATGTATAGCGTGGTGGTGTAGGTTGTCCCTTTTCAGATGACTTGATGATTTGGTCAGCATGGCGCCTTATTATGCTTTCTCCGATGTCCACGGTATACATCAGTGGTCCTAGTCGTGTGCAGATAGTTCCAGGCTGCCATTTCTCGGTACGGTAGTCCCGGGCCAAAACCGGTTGGCCTATCTGGAAGGCCCTAGTTGGCCTTTCATTCATGCCCTGAAACTGCCAGTTCTCCACGTCCCTTCGGATGTTGGGCTTGACCAAATCCAGCCGGCATCTTAGGTTTCTATTGTAGAACATCATGGCGGGAGTTTGGTTTGTAACCATATGTGTTGCATTCCTATATGCAAATAAGAAGTTATCCACCTTGTGCTGAAGTTTTATGTCTTCATTACCCATGGCCTTTATGGCCTTCTTAAAGGTCTGGACAAACCTTTCAGCCAATCCATTGGTGGCGGGATGGTATGGGGCGGACGTGTAGTGCTTTACCCCATTGTTCTTTAAGAACTTTCTGAATTCTTCGGACACAAATTGCGGTCCATTATCAGAACATATCTGTTCCGGCAGCCCATTCCTGGCAAATATGGTCCTTAATACTGTGATGGTTTTTTCCGTGGTGGTGGAGGACATCTTTATTACCTCCGGCCACTTGGAGTGTGCATCAACCGCGATTAAGAACATTGAGTCCATAAATGGACCAGCAAAGTCGATGTGCACCCTTTGCCAGGGAGATGAGGGCCACTCCCATGGATGTAGAGGGGCCTGTGGCGGAGCATTTTGGACCTTCTGGCATCCTAGGCAGCTCTTGGTCATGTCTTCGATGTCTCCATCGATACCTGGCCACCATACAAACGCCCTAGCTAGGTTCTTCATTTTCACTCCACCCAGATGCCCCTCGTGAAGCTCCTTTAGCACTTTATCCTGGAGTTTGGGTGGAATCACCACTCTGGATCCACACATCAAGGTTCCTCGGCACACTGACAGCTGTTCTCTTCTTTGCGAGAATGCTGGCAACAGTGGTTCGCCATGTGCTGGCCATCCCTTCATTGTTAAATCGTAGACCCGTGAGAGAGTAGGGTCATTTCTGGTCTCCCTTTCAATGGCAGAATTTGTCACCGGTAGACATTCCACTATGGTAGAGTGGAATATCTCTACTGGGTCTACTGTAGGTGCCTCTTCTATCGTTGGCAACGGCAGGCGCGATAAACCGTCAGCATTCCCATGCTGTTTTGACCCTTTGTATTCAATGTTGTATTGGTGTGCCCCTAGAAAAAGGGACCACCTCTGTAGTCTTTGTGCTGTCATAATGGGGACACCTTTCTTAGGGTTGAATATGGAGATGAGGGGTTCATGGTCAGTCAGCAAGGTAAATTTTTGTCCGTGTAGGTAATGGTTGAATTTCTTCACTCCCCATACCAGGCTGAGTGCTTCCCTGTCTATCTGGGAATAGTTACGCTCAGCTGAGTTCAATGAGCGTGACGCAAAAGCTATCGGCCGTTCCGAGCCATCAGGGAATCTATGGGACAATACCGCTCCTATGCCGTAAGGGGATGCATCGCACGCCAGTCTGATTGGTAGTGATGGGTTGTAATGAGCCAAAACTTTCTCGGATGTGATTAAGTCTTTACATTTATGGAAGGCACGTTTACAGTCTTCGTTCCATTTCCAAATCACTCCTGTGTGTAGAAGATCATTAAGAGGGTGTAGAATAGTTGATAAGTTCGGTAAAAATTTATGATAGTAATTTATTAATCCCAGGAATGACCTCAATTGTGAAACATTTTCAGGTGCTGGGGCTTTTATAACTGCTTCAATTTTTTCAGGTGACTTATGCAACCCTTCCTTATTAATTATGTGGCCACAATATGATATCTGATTTTGGAAAAATTCGCACTTGGGGCGATTTGCTCGTAGGCCCCGTTCTTTCAGCCTAGTGAGCACCTGCTCCAAATTGGCAAGGTGCTCGTTGTCGTTTTCTCCTGTTATAAGGATGTCGTCTAGGTAGCATTGAGTCCCCGGAACCCCTTGCAGGACTTGCTCCATAGCTCTTTGCCAGATGGCTGGAGCTGATGCTACTCCAAAAACCAGTCGATTGTACTGGTACAGGCCTTTGTGTGTGTTTATTGTGAGATACTTTTTAGAGGTCTCCTCAACCTCCATCTGTAGATATGCCTGTGCCAAGTCAATTTTTGTGAAACGTTTTCCTCCGGATAGTGAGGCGAAAATATCTTCTATCCTCGGAAGAGGATGCTGTACCGTGTGAAGGACCGGGTTTACAGTCACCTTAAAGTCCCCACAGATGCGAATTTTTCTCTGTTCCTCAGAGTTATTTTTCAATGCTTTTTTCATGACTGGAATGATGGGTGTTGCCCATTCGCTCCAATCTATTTTGGATAATACGCCTGCCTTTTCCAAATTCTCCAGCTCTGCCTCGACTGCCGGACGTATTGCGTACGGCACCGGTCTTGCCTTAAAAATTTTTGGAATTGCTGCATCTTCCACTTTTATTGAGGCGGTGATGCCTTTCAAGGTTCCTAGTTTCTCTTGAAACACTTCTTTGGCATTGGCCAAGATGTCTTTTAATCGTTCAGGTATGATGTCATCCTTGTTTTTTTCCTTACTGGTCACCGTCAGTGCCTGAATGGAGTGCCAGTCTAAACGTATCTTCCTTATCCATTCACGTCCCAACAACGGTGGACCACCATCTTGTAGAATGTATAAATACAACTTTTGTATTTCTTTGCCGTTGTATACCACAGGCACCTTTATTTTTCCTTTGGGGTATACTTTCTGCCCCGTATATGTTTTTAAGATAATGGATGTGTCTTTTAGAGGTATATGCGAAAATAGCCTCTCGTAATCTCATCGATTTATTACGGTTAGAGCTGATCCTGTATCTAGCTCCATTTTAACTGGGGACCCTGCTATTATGAGGGTAACCCAAATGGTCTGGTAATCTTCATTGGCAATTACATTATGTAATTTGAGAGAGCTTAGTCTCTTGTTCCCGGAGTCGCTATCGCTCTTCTGGCCTTTGGAACTACTGTCCGTCATCATTTGTACCTTTCTGTGCTTTTCCTTATTGATTCTTTTCCCGTTAGTGGATTTTTTATTTTCAGATCGGCATACACGTGGAATGTGTCCCATCTTTCCGCATCGCCTGCATGCTTTTTCTTTGAACCAGCAATCCCTCTGGTCATGGTTGGATCTGCCGCAGCGATAACATCTCTTGAAACCCCGTGTCATTTCATGGGTGCCGAAGTCCTGTGGCCTTTGCTGTATCTTTGCCGCTCCTATTGCACTGAAAGCCTTGTCCAGTGTTAAATCTTTTCCAGAAGATACCTTTTTTTGTGTTTCTACACTTAGGGGATCGCAGATGAATTTGTCTTGCAGAGAATCTGCCAGTCCTGCCTCGAATTGGCAGTGTTGGGTGTCAACAATCTCCTCAAAATTCTTGTCCATCGGTTCGGCTGGAGTGATTAAGTTGCGTAACAGCTTGTATGTTTCTGCGCCCATTAGATCCAGAAGCACTGAAGCTTTTTTTTCATCTTCTATTCCATTTGCGGTGCAAAACACCTCCACTCTTTCTACATATGTGGTCCAATTCTCTATCTTGTTATCAAAAACATCAATATTGCCAAAGTTAGGCTCTGTTTCGTTATCAAAAGCATCAATATTGCCAGACTTAGGCATTTCAAAAAAAAAATATGGCGCTTCCCGTGCTTTTTTTTCCTCTGTAGCAACGATATGGCGCTTCCTGCGCTTTCCTGCCGCTGCTACCGATAACAACGCTGTTTTACTGTGGTTTCTGTTTATTCACTGTTGGAGACTCGTTCCCGACGGAGGTCTAAACGCTGACCTGCTTGCCGCGCCGGCCGTCTCCCGAGTGCACCCTCCCAGTCCGTTATTGCTTGCCTCCGATTTCGCTGCCTGTCTCAGCTGTAGAGCCCGACGCTGGAGCCCCAGCCTGACGCCCAGGAAGGATTAGCGCAGTACCTGCCACCAGCTTGGCCAGCTGGTGAAACCACAGTTTCTATTACTTCCTTCAGTCTTCTGGACGCTGGAGGAATCGATGTCCTTGAGGTGCTGCCGAATTGCAGGTAAGTCCGTTTCCACTTCGTCGCCACTGTAGTGTCCATGTGTAGATAAAGACACTGAAGACAGGAGTTGGTTCATAGGTATTTACTAAGCAAGTCTGGGGGGGGGTTCTAAAGGATATACACAATACACAGGCTTATATAGCCCAAGTGGCAATTACCGGCATTACGCACACCTGGGGCTCTTAAAGGCACATACAGCACAATTGCTCTTAAAGGCACATACACCACACTTACCTTGGGTGCAAAACAGAGCAAAAGGATCAGAGACCTGTGATAGTGGGTCTCCACCTCCTTTGCACTGCCCCCTGGATTTCCTGGGGATCCCCCCAGTGAGGGTAGCTAGGAGTGCTTGTGCCGACAGCAAATGCACACATAGGCATCCAATTCAAATTCAACGCGAATGAAATGGAAATAACAGGCAGGATTTTCATTGGGCCATGGAGGCGGGATTGGAGGTGTGTGGGGGGTTTAAAATCCCAAAATCAGGGGGCACGAACCCATCCCGCCCCCAACCCGCCTCCATGCCAGTTTCAAAGGAGGCGGATACCCGACCTGTGCTGGGACCCGCCTCCCCGAGGCGGGAAGGGGATTAGTGCCAATGAACTGCCTGTTAACAGGTAGTTAACAGGCAGTTTTTAGCCTAATCCCTATTTTCATTGTTGAAATGTGGGATTCCCGACGGCTCCAAACCACGCCAAGTTAGCGAGGTGGGCCGTCGGGATGAAGGGCTTGGAGGGTTCGAGATTTCCGGTGTTCAGGTGAGTGATGGGTGCATGAGTACAGAGGTAAGTGTGTTTGGTGTGTGTAAAGTGTTTAAAGAAGTTCTACTAACCTTTACTTACCTTTACAGCCTTCCTTCCTTCAGTTCTCGGGAGTCCCTCATCTCACCGGCACAGAAAGCAGAATGGCCGCCAGCTGTCAAAATCTGCAGCCTCTGCTTTCTGTTCCGGGGAGATCTCTAAATCATCCTGAGACTAAGGAATTAACCTGGAGTACAGATTGTCAGTGTTTGACAGCTTCAAACAGCTGTGAAACGCTGATATTTCATCTGTCAAAAGGTCTTGACAGATGAAATATCAATCTGTGACGTCCCCTGTTGCCGGGTGGCCCTTAATTGGTCTGCTGAGCCCACTGGGCGGGCTCAACAAGGTCAATCAAGTCAAAATCACGTGGGTTGACTAGAACTCGATGGAGGTGGGACTACAACCCCAAAAATTGTAGTCCCGCCTCCTACCCGCCTCCTCAATGAAAATCCAGCCCAACATGTCCGAGCCTCCCTCCTTATTTTACCCTGACAAGGGAGATGGAAGACTGTCTGCAAGTAAGCCTCAAGCTTTGCGCGCAGTGCAACTCAGACCTGAGGGTCTGAAGGGGCTGGCAGCAAGGAATGTAGAGGGCTCAGAAGCTTAAGTGCAGGGGAGGTGCAGGGCCCGCGGCATTCTGACTGCTGCTTTTGGATGGTAGCTGGAAGGGCCCACAGCTGGCAGCCATGAGCCAATTTTGCAGCTATGGCAGGCTTGCTACAACTGGCCTTCCGCTGCCACTTCCAGGCAATATACCCTGCCAGCAGGTCAGACTGTGTCAGTGGGACACACGACCTATTGAAATGACTTGGATCCAGAAATACATGGGGGCTCGAGTCATGCAATACGGTGCGCACTTTGGATGTACTCCATCTTCAGGGTGATGAGTGGAGGGTAGAACAATATCAGCCACTTTATCGCCACAGCAGGAATAGTTGATCTCTCTGTATCATCTGAGCCTTTCTGGTATCACAGCCTTGATGTGGCTTAATTATTTTAATGATTGCTGGGCAATGTTCAATTCCCATGAGTTGCTGTGTGCAATGAACGGCTAACAGAATATTTTTTCAACAACAACAACTTGTATTTATCTAACGCCTTTAACATAGTAAAACGTCCCAAGGCGCTTCACAGGAGCGATTACCAAACAAAATTTGACACCGAGCCACGTAGGAGATATTGGGGCAGATGACCCAAAAGCTTGGTCAAAGAGGTAGGTTGTAAGGAGCGTCTTAAAGGAGGAAAGAGAGGTGGAGAGGCGGAGAGGTTTAAGGAGGGAATTCCTGAGCTTAGGGCCTCGGCAGCTGAAGGCACGGCCGCCAATGGTGGAGTGATTAAAATCGGGGCTGCTCAAGAGGGCAGAATTAGAGGAGCGCAGAGATCTCGGGGGGGTTGTGGGGCTGGAGGAAATGACAGAGAGGGAGGGGGCGAGGCCATGGAGGGATTTGAAAACAAGGATCAGAATTTTAAAATGGAGGTCCAGAAAGACCGTCTGTTCAGTTGTACCTGTGGTTTCTCTCTCCCTTCTCTTCAGATAGAGTTTGAATGAGGTGAGGAGATATTCTACCTAGCTCCCAGAAACCTCAGTCATCTTTTCGATGATGTCCCCATCCTCTGTTGGACTAATAATAATAATAATTAATAATTCAACTTTATTGTCATTGTACAATGCACAAGTACATTAACAACGAAATGTGATCTTGCAAGCTCCCATGAGTCCAGTACAAATAACATTAACATTAAACGTAAATAGCACCGTCCTGGGAGAAGCAAAGCCGCTGCGTCTGTGCGCGCCGCCATTCCATTTCCACCATTCCTCCTGTCCGACAATCTTCAGCCCAACACCCGGGCCTGCTCACCAGCCACCCCTCCCGGGGCTCCTTCCGTGACCTTCTCACCAACCGCCCCTCCTCAGGGCTCCTTCCGTGACCTTCTGCACCTGGTCTTCCCTGATGGTCACCCCTCCAGGTACTAACCAGGCCTGGCTCTGCTTAGCTTCCAAGCCTTGCCAGTGACCCTGTCCCTAGTCCCAGGAATGAAAAAAGTGATTCTCATAATGACGACACAACTATTAATGAATGTACCTGCGGGCTTGCCGGCCAATTAAGAGGAAGTCGGTCTGAAGATGCGTCATCTGCCGGTTTTCTTAAAGGGACCACGCACAATTTTTTTTGACAGCTCATTTCTCAGTGTTTGACAGCATTGAGGTGCTGCAAACACTGACAATCATTGTACAAAGGTGAGCTCTTGCACCCAGGCTCTCCAGTGACTCCCTCCTTAGGCTAGAGCAGATGGCAGCTGCAGATGAGATTACAGAAGCGATCTGCCACTGGTGAGAGAGGTTCTCCCAATGAGGTGGGACTAGACATCCAGTTCAAAACTTGTTAATTACAGAAAAGTGTAAATGCATTCAAAATGATTTTCCCAACATTTTCTTACCTCTGAAGCTCACCAGTGCACCATTGGATCCTTCATACCACTTCTGCAGCTGTCATCAATGCGGAAACATTACAGCAGACTCACAAAATGCCACACTTACCTGGTGTGGTGTCCGGACGTTGGGGAACCCGAGGCAGAAGTGGCAAAATTGAAAAAGAGCCTGATAGCAAGTATCAAGTACCTGTTAACAGGCAGGTAAGTAGCTGTAATCCTCTTCCCGCCGCTAGGTGTCGGGTCCATGTGCAAATCGGGGACCCGACACTTGGGAAGATTGATTGGAGGCGGGTTGACACTGGGTTTCCTGCCCGCTGTCAATCTTTGCGATTTTGACAGCGGTCCCGCCTCCAAACCCGCCCTCTTAGCACCGGCAAAATTTCGGCCTACGTGCCAGCTTGGCTGACCTACATTGGCTCCTGGATAAGTAACACCTCCATTTTAAAATTCTTATCCTTGTTTTCAAATTCCTCCATGGCCTCGCCCTTCCCTATCTCTGTAATCTCCTCCAGCCCTACAACCCCCTGAGATATCTGCGCTCTGCTAATTCTGCTGTCTTGAGCGTCCCTGATTATAATCGCTCCAGCATTGGTGACCATGCCTTCAGCTGCCTGGGCCCTAAGCTCTGGAATTCCCTCCCTAAACCTCTCCGCCTCTCTCTCCTCCTTTAAGACGCTCCTTAAAATCTACTTCCTTGAGTAAGCCTTTGGTCACCTGACCTAATATCACCTTATGTGGCTCAGTGTAGCACATTAGAACATTTTACTATGTTAAAGGCGCTATATAAATGAAAGTTGTAGTTGTTGTTGTTGTAGCGCACCTCCCTCTAAACTGGACAGTTATAGGTTCAGGCCCCACCTCATCACTTGAACACAAACACCAATACTCCAATGCAGCAGTAAGATAGAACTGTTTAAAATTATGAAAGGATTGGTCGGGGTAGACTGCTTAGAGCAGTTGAGGGGTCTGGGATGGCTGACCTTAGATACAAGATTAAATGTAAGAGATTTAGAGCAGAGAACAATTTCTTTTTGTGAGGCTATGGAATTCAGTTCCAGGGTTAGTAGTTGAGGCAGAAACTATATCAACATCCAAGGCACAGACAGGTTCGTTCGAATGGCCTGTTTGCATGTTATAACTTCTATGTAGTACAGTCTACAAAAGGTTATGAAATAATTTGTAATCCCTCCGGTTTAGGCTAGGCCTTTGCTGTCTGAGATCTGGGTTTATTCTGCTGGTAACTGGGAATTAACAGTCCCTGCATCTCATTAATCATCTAGGCAAGCTCATTAAGGTTGAATAAGGTACAAAAATTCTGATATCAGCCAATCTTTGTATGATTTTAATCACCTATTTCTGTAAGTCCGAAACTGATGTTGTTTAAACTTGCGATATAAATATTTCTGATTTAAAGTAATCCAATCTTATAATTTTCAGATTGAATTATAAATAATAATGTTTTAATTTTTGGTGATTTTTGCATTCTCTATACAGAGGATACACAGAATTCCCAAGCAGCATTAACAAAGCCAAAAATAAACTTTTAAGGTCACGTAATTTTTTGAAATGTTGTCCACGTGATAAGCATTCTTAAAAACCTATGTAAACCAGACTCAGAAAGATACCCGGACTCCAAGGATTCAATTACGAGGAGCGATTACACAAACTAGGGTCGCATTCCCTGGAATTTAGAAGGTTAAGGGGTGATCTGATCGAAGTTTTCATGATATTGGGCCAGAAATTCCAGAACGGGGCTTGCAGCGCGTGCAAGCCCCGTATTTGCACTTACCCCGCGCTCCTGCCGATCAGCTTCTGGGACGCCTGAACTTGGAGAAATAGAAAGCACATTCCCGGGCAGCGTATGACGTCACGCCGCCCAGGAGTGCAGCCAGCGCGGACCCAGGAGCGTGCAGTGTAAGTGAGGCACGCCCCTTGAGGTCTCAGTTTCACTGGACACGCCCCCAATGTTTCTGTCAAGCTGCTTTGCTTTTTTACATGCAAAGCAGCAGTTTAAATAGGTTTTTGGAAGTTTTTTGAAGATTTTGGTAACTTTTATAAACTTTTTAAAATGTTTACATTATTTTGAGTAATCTGAAGTCGTTTTAAAGAGAATTAAAGCAATTTAAAGACTTTTAAAAGCCCTAAAAGAATTTTTTTAATTCCATTTATTTACTTAGCAATGTCGTCGTCATACGTGTCTTCACACTGTTCCCTTTGGGGAACTGTATGAAGTGGTGGAAGGATTTATGGCCGTGATTAACGCTCATTCCGCGACCGTAACCATCTTTGAACCAGCCATTAAGGCGGTTAGTCCTATGGCGGGAGGGTTTTACGGGCTCCCACAAGCTATACAAGGAGGGGGGGCCACCCACACCCACGGACGCAAATATCCCACTGGATGTCAACCCAGAATTTAGAGCCGGAGCTCCGACTCCACTTGCCGGGACTGTCTGGAGCGGGGTTCGAAACCCTACCCTGATCTGGCCCAGCGGCGGGGATCCTACCGCTATGACAAACGCCCAATCCGATTAGCAACGTGAAATGGCAGCATAGGGCTCCAGTCACGGGGAGGGAAAAGGCGCAGGAAACGTATGGGTGTCACCTTTTGTGCGGAGTGGGCCTTTTGCGTAGCAGTAAGCATCCCCGCCGCTGGGCCAGAAGGAGTAGGGTTTTGAACCCCACTCCAGACAGTCCCGGCAAGTGGAGTCGGAGCTCCAACTTTAAATTCTGGGTGGACATCCAGCGGGATACTTGCGTCCGTGGGTGTTGGTGGCCCCCCCCCTCAGATGGGTTGTGGGAGCCCGTAAAACCCTCCCGCCATAGGACTAACCACCCTAATGGCTGGTTCAAAGATGGTTACGGTCACGGAATGAGCGTTAATCACGGCCATAAATCCTTCCACCACTTCATACAGTTCCCCAAAGGGAACAGTGTGAGGATACGTGCGATGATGACCTCTTGCGCAATGCACCTCCTTGGACCCTCAGTCGCAGATGCGAGGGGGCAAGTCGTGCAAGTGTTAAATTTTTTATTTTATTGACATGTAAAATGTTGGCCCAATAATTCCCTTCCAAATGCGCTAGTACGGTCGGGGTACTTACGCATCTGGCCGGATGAAATGCCGGTTTTCAGCATGCACAGTGCATGTGGGGAAAACCGGCATTTCCTGTCCTCTGAACGAAGGGGTTCAGAGGCAGAACGCGTGCGACTGCACAGGCAGCGCGTGCGCAGTATAATTCGCCGCTTTCATTAATGCTTTCAGTGAGGTCCAGTCATTACAACTTACACATGAAAAAAGCATGGGTACAGTTGCTACAGAGGCTGCGGAGGAAGATATTTCTTATCGTGGAGCTTCTGAAAGTATGTATGTCTGTATATATTCCTTTGCGTGTTATGTATATATTCCTTTACTTATGTGTATGAATGTATTATTTAATTATGACTTTCAGAGAAAGTAACTTATTGGAAAATCATAATTAAAAACATACATTCATAGTAAAGGAATATAAAACATACATACATATACGTAAAGGAATATATGTGGACATACATACATAACTCATTCTCACATTCCATTCACACAGCCACAAATTGCTCCTTCTACCTACCGTTCTGAAAACCCTTTAAAAAAAAAAAAATTTTTAACTTTAAAACTTACTTAAAATTTCTTAAAATAACTTCCCTCCCTTTCCCAAACAAAAATATTGCATTTCAAAAGCTCCACGATAAAATATATCTTCCTCCGCAGCCAATGAACCACTTTACACTTGCTTTTTTTCAGTGTGACTTCTAAGGACTTAACCTCACGGATTTCATGAATGAAATCCACGAAGTTCACTGCACAAGTGCTGCCTGTGCAGTCGCACGCACTCGAGGTCTGGAAATGCCGGCGTTCCCCGCATGCGCTGTTCATGCTGAACGCCGGCATTTCCAACGGCCAGAAGCGTGAGTAAGCCGACCGCACTCACGCTTCTGGCCTGGAATTTCTGGCCCATTAAGGGGAACAGATAGGGTAGATAGAGGGAAACTATTTCCGCTGTTTGGGGATTCTAAGGCAGGTACAGGAAACTCTTTTTTATCTGGCACCGACGGGACCGGCGTGGTGCCGGTTGATCAAAAAGTCCGGATTACAGAGAGGTATACTTACCAAGGTACGAGAGCCCCGTACACGGCCACAGGTGCAGGAGCCCCGGTTACATGGCACTTGTGCAGGAGTCCGTGTTACACGGCCACAGATCCCGGTTACACGGCCTCTAATATACAGTAAAACTTACCTGAACCTACTCCTGAATTTTGCCGGTTAAGAGAGAGTCTCCTGGAGTTAGGTCGCAAATCAGCCATGATCTCGCTGAATGACGGAACAGGCTCGAGGGGCTGAACGGCCTCCTCCTGTTCCTGTGTTCCTATGTCACTGACCGTGCATGGCTTTCCGGAACGAGCAAGAGTCATATATCTTGAATACTTTGTCACTTTATCTCCCCTCTGGTGAGGTTATGTGAGCGGCATTCCAAACGGGAGGTTAGCAGTGAGACGATTACTTTCACACATTGCTGTTAACAACTGGGGTGGGGGGTGAAATGACTCAGCCTTCAGTGCTTAAAAAGGATTTTAGAGATGCTCAATTCTATTTGTGATGCAGTTTAATCCTCTAAGATTTACATTTCTCTTGAGATCAGCTTTTACCCTGAATGTAATTGCTGTTCATTTTGATGATTCAACTGCCAAACATGATGTCACCACAGAAGGTCAGAAGCAACAAGTGAGTACAGTTATTTTTAACATTTCATTAGTTTCCTTCTGAAGCTACATGTAATTCTACAAGAGCTGACCCTCCTCTCATCTGTCTTCCAACTCCAAGATTAAACCCCGTGGCTTGGATGATTGCAGGGGACCTCGATCTATCTTTAACATAGCCTCCTGCCCATGGACGGGTTTAACACAATTCGTGAAACCCGGCAGTTAAACCGAGGTGAGGACCGCTGCACCCAGGAGGTAAGTGGCTTTATACTGACCTCCTAGATCCAGGGTCCCTGCCTCACCCACCGCCCGCGATAGGGGACCCCCCACACCCCCATTCTATCCTCCCTCCTGCATTATGATTTTCTATTAATTTTATTGGAGGCTACGAGGTCTGACTTTTCAGTGTTAGTGATGAAATGTTTCCTACCTGACTGGCTGTTTCTGTCACAAGATGTGATGCACCTGAATGTTCATTGTACAGGAAACTCTTTTTTATCCGGCACCGATGGGACCGGCGTGGTGCCGGTTGATCAAACAGTCCGGATTACAGAGAGGTATACTTACCAATGTACGAGAGCCCCGTACACGGCCACAGGTGCAGGAGCCCCGGTTACACGGCACTTGTGCAGGAGTCCCGGTTACACGGCCACAGATCCAGGAGTCCCTGTTGCACGGCCACAGATCCAGGAACCCTGGTTACACGGCCACTAATATATAGTAAAACTTACCTGAACCTACTCCTGAATTTTGCCAGTTAAGAGAGAGTTTCCTGTAACTGCTGTACTGGGCCTTGGGTCAGAAGATCACCACAGTGGGTATTTTTTGAAAGTGGCAGATTCCACAACGATGAGGATATTAACCATAATCATTCGTAAGTACCAAACTAAGCTAAATATTGAAGTAACAGTTGAATCACAATTTGGGGGGTTGAGATGACATTTACAAATTGTGAACTTCACTTTTGCCAATCATCCTATTTGACCCAAAAGTAAAAAATATGCAGATGTTGGAAATCTGAAATAGAAAGCGCTGGAAATGCTCAGCAGGTCAGGCAGCATCTGTGGAGGAAACAGACAAGACATTCTGGGTGCGGACCTTTCTGATACTATTTGGCTCCTTTAATCGTATTGCCGTCTTGTAATGCACTGCAACTGAATTGTTAAAGCATATGTTAATTTTGTTTAGCGTCGTATAGAAGCCACAACTCAATTAAATTAGCTGTGAGAGGCTGCTACTAGGTTGTTCCTATTAGTTTATTATCATCGAATCATAGAATAGTGCAGCACAGAAGGAGGCCATTTGGCCCATCGAGTCTGCACCGGCTCTTTCGAAGAGCAATCCAGTTAGTCCCACTCCCCCGCTCTTTCCCCAGATCCCTGCAATTTTTTTCTCCTTCAGGCATTTATCTAATTCCCTTTGGAAGGCTACTATTGAATCTGTATCCACCGCCCTATCAGGCAGCGCATTCCAAATCCTAACCACTCGCTGCATAAAAAAGTTTTTCCTCCTGTCGCCTGTGGTTCTTTTACCAATCACCTTAAACCTGTGCCCTCTGGTTACCGACCCTTCAGTTTTTTAAATAGTGTAAAATTATAACACTATCACCCGGAAATGGCAGTCATTGATGTTACCGTACAAAAGCTCAATAAATTCGTTCAAAATTTCTCTCTCCGCTATTTTAACTGAAGTGTTAATTCATTTAAAGTCAGCCCTGGTTAACACTTCCATTAAAATAGTAAAGAAAGGAATTCAATACAAGTCCGGTCGGCATTTATATGATAACAACCACGCCAGTAACATCTCATCTTATAACCCAATAGGGAATGCAGAAAAGACTTGTATTTATTAAAGCAAATCAATAATTTTTCAGGTACACTTGGTAGACAGTATTTCAATAATTATTAGCATTAATAATATGTTTCAGTCATAAAATGAGCTTTCCTGCATAAATAGCTTCCCAAACTCTTTGAAGCAATTATCAATTCTGATTCAACAGTGTCACCTGTTATTGGATCAATAGCTACAATTGAAAATACAGTATCAGCCAGCTCAGTGGGTCGCACTCTTGCAGCTGAGTCAGAAGGTCGTGGGTTCACGTCCCACTCCAGAGACTTGAGCACAAAAATCCAGGCTGATACTCCCAATGCAGTACAGTACTGAGGGAGTGTTACACTGTCAGAGCGTGCCGTCTTTCGGATGAGACGTTAAACTGAGGCCCCGCCTGCTCTCTCAGGTGGGCGTGAAAGATCCCATAGCACTATTTCAAAGAAAAGCAGGGGAGTTCTCCCCGGTGTCCTGGGGCCAATATTTATCCCTCAATCAACATAATTAAAAAACAGATTATCTGGCCATTATCACATTGCTGTTTGTGGGAGCTTGCTGTGCGCAACCCACGTTTTCTGCATTACAACAGTGACTACAATTCAAAAAAGTACTTCACTGGCTGTAAAGAGCTTTGGGACGTCCGATGGTCGTGAAAGGTGCTATAGAAATGCAAGTCTTTCTTTTTTTTTCTTGTTTGTAAACAAGTTCAAAGAAAAAACTCGAGGTGCTTCCACCTACAAATGACCAGGTTAACCATTTTGCATACAGGAGTTTGTGGGAGGTAGCTCCATCGTAGTTATTTTTTATTCGTTTATGGGATCTGGACGTCACTGGCAAGGCTAGCATTTATTGCCCATCCCTAGTTGCCCTTGAGAAGGTGGTGGTGAGCCGCCTTCTTGAACTGCTGCAGTCCGTGTGGTGAAGTTGCTCCCACAGTGCTGTTAGGGAGGGATTTCCAGGATTTTGACCCACCGACGATGAAGGAACTGCCGATATATTTCTAAGTCAGGATGGTGTGTGACTTGGAGGGGAACTTGGAGGTGGTGGTGTTCCCATGCACCTGCTGCCCTTGTCCTTCTAGGTGGAAGAGGTCGCGGGTTTGGGAGGTGCTGTCGTAGAAGCCTTGGCGAGTTGCTGCAGTGCATCTTGTAGATGGTACACACTGCAGCCACGGTGCGCCAGTGGTGGAGGGAGTGAATGTTTAAGGTGATGGATGGGGTGCCAATCAAGCGGGCTGCTTTGTCCTGGATGGTGTCAAGCTGTTTGAGTGTTGTTGGAGCTGCACTCATCCAGGCAAGTGGAGAGTATTCCATCACACTCCTTACTTGTGCCTTGTAGATCGTGGAAAGGCTTTGGGGAGTCAGGAGGTGAGACACTCACCGCAGAATACCTAGCCTCTGACCTGCTCTTGTTGCCACAGTATTTATGTAGCTGGTCCAGTTAAGTTTCTGGTCAATGGTGACCCCTAGGATGTTGATGGTGGGGGATTCGGTAATGGTAATGCCATTGAATGTCAAGGGGATGTGGTTAGACTCTCGCTTGTTGGAGATAGTCATTTCCTAGCACTTCTGTGGCACGAATGTTACCTGCCACTTATCAGCCCAAGCCTGAACGTCGTCCAGGTCTTGTAAATATTGTTTGAGCCGTTGTGTTACTTGTGTGTGCCATGATTAGCAAGATGGCAGATTTGTGAATTACACGTGTACTACATTGGTCAGGCAGACCAGATACCATTGGCAGGACAAGTGGGAGTTCTGATTCGCCTGTAATTTCAGACAGATAGTCAGACTAATTCAGGGAGCCTGCTCCTTTGAGAGTGAAATGCAGTATTTCTTTAAATATTTTAGTATAAACAGAGATAAATATTTTTTAAATTCAAGAACGCCAGCGGATTCCATTTGTGTTTACACACAGATCAATGATCAAACTACAATCCAAGATGTGAAATGGTCCATCTCGGTGCAGAGAAACTGGACCGCTTGTTAAATTAATCTACTCTAACTGCAGTTGGGTTCCTGCACCACAGTATACAATTCAGATAGTTTATTCATTTATTTAAATGCTACTGCCAATTCAAAAGTGCATTCTGCATCCATGCATTTTACTTTAATTCTACTTGCAAAATCAGAATTAGAAATTTAAAAAAAATTATTAGTTGCAAACTAGACTGATTCCTGAGGTGAGAGGGCAATCCTATGAGGAGAGGTTGAGTAGAATGTGTTTATATTCGCCGGGGTTTAGAAGAATGAGAGGTGATCTCATTGAAACGTATAAAATTCTTACAGGGCTTGACAGGGTAGATGCTGAGAGGTTGTTTCCCCTGGCTGGAGTGTCTAGAACCAGGGGGCACAGTCTCAGGATAAGGGGTCGGCCATTTAGGATTGAGATGAGGAGAAATCTCTTCACTCAGAGGGTTGTGAATCTTTGGAATTCTCTGCCCCAGAGGGCTGTGGACACTCAGTTGTTGAGTATATTCAAGGCTGAGATTGATAGATTTTTGGATACTAAGGAAACCAAGCGATATGGGGATCGGGCGGGAAAGTTGAGTTGATGTAAAAGTTCAGCCATGATCTTATTGAATGACGGAGCAGGCTCGAGGGGCCGTATGGCCTACTCCTGCTCCTAATTCTTATGTTCTGAAACACTGCATCATAAATACGGGAATCACTGTTGTGTCTCCTTGTGTTCTTATACTATATATATTACAGACACTTTTAGTTCATTTTTAGTTAGTGCTTTTTACTTAGCTGTATTTGCTTTGTTTCAGTGCTGCCGCATGGTGCGGAGTGATACAAGATGTCCGACGCTGCACTGTGCACTGCCCGTGCACAGTGTGCCACATAGCAATATAACTACACCATACCAAAGTAGTTCCATACCAAAGTAGTTCCATTTAACGATGTGATACTATAACAATGTAACATCCCTCTTTCTCAAAAAACGAAAACATGAAATTTAACAATTTTAAATTAACAAATATTACATCTAAACTATTATTATCAACTACAAAGAATCGTGAGTTTTTTTTTTATTCGCGATATCGCTCAGGTGGTTGGATGTTGTCCCTCCATCTTGTGGATTTGGTGGTTGTTGAGTCTGTATGTCCAAGTTAGGTTTAGGATCAATCACTGGACACAGACAACAAGAATAACTTTTAACAGGTCTTTACTATTCGAAGGTCAGGGCTGAACTGCCCAGCAAATCCTTGCACAACACTTATATACCGGTGTGGTCACCACCGGTATTACAGTATTACAGTATACAGCAGCCAAGAGAAAGTAGTACATCTCTTAAGGTAGTTCTCTTAAGGTGGAACAGGTTACATACACCACAATCCTCCCTTTTTAGCTTAACAGTTATATCCCCATTTAACATAACATAATAACATATATATACAACTTCATGCAAAACAGTTCAAAGATTCAGTCTCTGAGGAGGCCTCCTGATTCGAGTTGGATAACGCCTTTCAGGGGTCTCTGATTCTCGTTGCTGGGGTGACTCATCTAGTTGGTCTCTTATGGATTGGACATCATCATCAGGTACATTCACTTCTGAGGTAGATGCTTCAGGTTCACTAACTTCTTTCACGGTTGTCTCTGCCGCAACCATGGGTTCGACCCTTGTTCTCGATTCTACCAGTTGGTCAGCATGACGCCGTATTACATTTTCACCAATATCTACCGTGTACATCAGGGGTCCTTGTCTGGCCCGAATTGTTCCAGATTGCCATTTCTCATTTTTATAGTCCCGGGCTAACACTGGTTGTCCTATTTCGAAACTCCGAGTGGTCTTGTTATTTATATGCTGGAACTGTTTGTTTTCAACTTCCCTCCGCACATTTGGTTTTAACAAGTCCAACCTGGACCACAACCTCCTGTTGTAGAACATCATGGCAGGACTTTGGTTTGTCACTGCATGAGTGGCGTTTCGATATGCCAGTAGGAATTTGTCCACCTTGTGTTGTAGTGGAATCTGATCTTCGCTCATGGCCTTTATTGCTTTTTCAAATGTTTGTACAAATCTCTCGGCCAACCCGTTTGTAGCCGGATGATATGGGGCAGAGGTATAATGTTTCACCCCATTCTTCTTCATGAATCCCTGGAATTCTTCTGACACGAACTGCGGTCCGTTGTCTGAACATATTTGTTCTGGCAATCCATTTCTCGCAAATATCGTTCTTAACACCGCGATCGTCTTTTCCGAGGTAGTGGTAGTCATCTTAATCACTTCTGGCCATTTAGAATGTGCGTCCACCGCAATTAAAAACATGGAATCCATGAAAGGACCAGCAAAGTCAATATGTACACGTTGCCATGGGGTTGAAGGCCATTCCCATGGATGCAGCGGTGCAATCGGAGGTGCATTTTGCACTTTTTGGCACCGAGCAGCTTTTCTTCAGCTCCTCTATCTGTTGGTCGATACCCGGCCACCACATATAAGCCCTAGCAAGGCTTTTCATCTTGACTCCCCCCAGATGACCTTCATGCAGTTCCTTTAGAACTCTCTCTCTTAACTTAGGAGGAATAATCACCCTTGTTCCATACATCAATGTTCCTTGACAGACGGACAGCTGTTCTCGTCTTGCTGAGAATGCCGGTAACAGTGGATCACCATGTGCTGGCCATCCCTTCACTGTCACTTCGTAGACCCTGGACAGTGTCGGGTCGTTCCTGGTTTCTCTTTCAATACTTGCATTGGTGACTGGTAAACATTCGATGATGGTCGAGTGAAATAACTCAACAGGGTCAACCGTCGGTGCCTCCTCCTCTGTAGGTAGTGGCAGGCGCGACAGCCCATCAGCATTACCATGCTGCTTTGTACCTTTGAATTCTATCTGATATTGATGTGCCCCTAGGAAAAGGGACCATCTCTGGAGTCTCTGTGCTGTCATCACCGAAACACCCTTCTTAGGGTTAAAAATGGATACCAACGGCTGGTGGTCTGTCAGAAGCGTAAACTTTTGGCCCTGCAGGTAATGATTAAACTTCTTTACTCCCCACACAAGGCTGAGAGCCTCCCTATCTATCTGAGCATAATTGCGCTCAGCGGAGGTCAATGATCTGGATACGAACGCAACTGGCCTCTCCTGGCCATTTGGCAACTTGTGTGAGAGTACTGCCCCAATACCATATGGAGAAGCATCACAAGCCAAACGAATAGGCAGCGTTGGGTTGAAGTGAGCCAACACTTCCTCTGAGGTGATCAATGCCTTGCTTTCGCGAAAGGCCCTCTTACAGTCCTCACTCCACTTCCATGGTACTCCCTTCTGCAAAAGAACGTTCAGCGGGTGCAGCACCGTGGATAAATTTGGCAGAAACTTATGGTAATAGTTAATCAACCCTAGAAACGACCTCAATTGGGATACATTATCCGGAGCGGGAGCCTTCACAACAGCTTCGATCTTGTCAGGAGACTTATGAAGCCCCTCCTGGTCAATGACATGACCACAGTACGAGATCCGCTTCTGAAAGAATTCACATTTCTGGCGATTAACTCGAAGACCATATTCTTTCAATCTGGTGAGCACCAGTTCCAAGTTTGCAAGGTGTTCCTCGTCATCATCTTCTGTAATCAGAATATCATCCAGGTAACATTGTGTACCTGGAATTCCCTGTAATACCTGCTCCATGGCCCTCTGCCAAATTGCTGGAGCCGATGCCACTCCAAAAACCAGCCTCTATGCGTGTTGATCGTGAGATACTGGCGTGACTCTTCCTCAACTTCCATCTGTAAGTACGCCTGCGCCAGGTCTATCTTGGTGAAGTGTTTCCCGCCAGACAATGAAGCGAAGATATCCTCAATCCGTGGAAGCGGATACTGCACCGTGTGAAGCACCGGATTAACAGTGATCTTGAAATCACCACAGATGCGAACCTTCCCCGGTTCCCCCGGCTTGTTGCTCGATGAACGCTTCATGACTGGGACAATGGGCGTGGCCCACTCACTCCAGTCTACCTTAGACAGTACTCCTGAACGTTCTAGCCCTTCCAGCTCAGCTTCCACAGCAGGTCGTATTGCATAAGGTACCGGTCTGGCTTTGAAAAATTTCGGGTTTGCATGTTCTTCAATCTTGATGTTTGCCGTAATTCCTCTCAGTGTTCCCAGTCCTTGTTGGAACACCTCTTTAGCATCGTCCAATATTCTGGACAATCGTTTAGGTTTGACATCTTTTGTACCGGAATCTACCGTTAGTGCTTTTAAGGAATGCCAGTCCATATTTATTTTCCTAATCCACTCCCGTCCCAGTAGTGGTGGACCTCCCTCAGGTAGCACATATAAGTCCATTCCTCGGCTTTCTTTGCCCTTGTGGACCACCTTTACCTCTATCTTCCCGATGGGGCATACCCTTTGCCCCGTGTATGTTTTCAATACAATCTCCGTATCCCGTAGGGGAATATATGGGAATAACCTTTTGTAATCTTTCTTATTCATGACCGTCAATGCCGATCCAGTGTCCAATTCCATCTTCACTTGGACTCCTGCTATCTGAAGTGTGACCCAAATTGTTTGGAGGTCTGCTTCCTTACCAACATTGTGTACTCTTAGACTACCCAGTTCATTACTGCTGGCGTCTGAATCTGACTTCTGTTCGTTCGAACTGTTCTCTGTCACCTTGTGTACCTTTTTGTACTTTTCCTGCGGTGACTTTTTGTTGCTGGTCTTCTTTCCTGACCGGCATACTTTAGCTATGTGACCAAGCCTGCCACATTTTCTGCATTCCTGATTTTTGAACCAGCACTGGTTCTGATCGTGTGTTGTCTTTCCACAACGATAACATTTTACTGTACTCAAGACCATTTGATTGGTACAGAGTTCCGGTGACCGTAGCTGCATTTCCGCAGTGCCTCTTGCTGCGGCTTCTTGCGATGCTGCAATAGTGACAGCTTTATCAAGCGTAAGATCATTCTCTTCAAGCAGTCGCTTTTGTGTTCCTTCTTTTAACAATCCACACACAAATTTATCTCTCAGCGCATCTGCTAGCCCTGTCCCAAACTGACAGTACTTCGATAGCTTACGTAGTTCAATTAAAAATTCAGCGTTGCTTTTGTCTTTCAACTGCGTTCTTCTGTAAAATTTAAATCGTTCCGCTATCATCAGCGGCGTGGGGTTTAAATGATTTTTCAGGACAGTAACAATATTCGCGAAGGTCTGATCCGCCGGTTTAATTGGTGATAGAAGGTGCTTCAATAGCCCGTATGTCTTCGCCCCCATTGAGCTTAATAAGGTTAATGCTTTCTCATCATCTGGTACCTTATTTGCTTTACAATAATGCATTCTACATACGTGGTCCAATCTTCGACATCACTATCAAAGGTATTAATGCTCCCATGTTTAGGCATCCTTGCAAGTTAAAAAAATTTTTTTTTTTTTAAATGGCAGCTTCCCGCGCTTGTCTTCTTCCCCCGCCGACTAAAATAGCGGCTTCCCGCGCTTGGCGGTCTTTCCCGTGCTCGTCTTCTTCCCCCGCCGACTACAATGGCGGATTCCCGTGTTTGCCTTCTTCCCCCGCTGGCTGCAACGGCGATTGCCTTGCTGCTGCCGTTCTCGCCTCCCCAGCGGTTCTCACTCCCCGACGCTGCTTTGCCTTGCAGCCCCGCTTGCGTTTGAATTCTCCGCGGCTCTCGTGCCTTAAGCTTCTCAACTCCCCGACGCTGTTTTGCCTCGCAGCCCCGCTCGCAGCCCGGTCCTGTACACCGGCTGCGTTTGAGTTCTCCGCGGCTCTCGAGCCTTAAGCTGCCCCAGTCGCTGCGCCTCTCGGCCTCGATTGCAGCCCGGCCCTTTCTACCGGCCGTGGTCGAGCTCTCCGCCCTTATTCCTCCGTTTTCCCTCCCCTACTCCACAATCAACGTGGCCGACTTTCTGCTTGTGTCGCTGATCGGCTTACCCACCACCGTGGTAGAAGGGATGAACACTGCCTGTCGCTGATGGAGGGCTTCGTGGTCAGAATTCTTTTTCTTTTTAACCCGGGTTCTCGATGCCTCCCGTGCGATGGTGCTCAGCAAGATGATGAGGGCGGATGCCTCTTCTCAACGCCCGTTTTGAGGACGAAGCTGCCTTGGATGTAAATTTGCCACAGGGTAAGATCGGACTCGTCGCCACTGTTGAGTCTGTATGTCCCAGTTAGGTTTAGGATCAATCACTGGACACAGACAACAAGAATAACTTTTAACAGGTCTTTACTATTCGAAGGTCAGGGCTGAACTGCCCAGCAAATCCTTCCACAACACTTATATACCGGTGTGGTCACCACCGGTATTACAGTATTACAGTATACAGCAGCCAAGAGAAAGTAGTACATCTCTTAAGGTAGTTCTCTTAAGGTGGAACAGGTTACATACACCACAGTGGTGACCATTCCTCTCTGCGGTGTTTTGGTGTGTTCCGCTCTCGTTGTTGTTGTTGCTGTTGCCTTTGGAGTTGGAGTTTGCATGCTCGTGGTTGTTTGATTTGTAGCGCTTGTTTCTGG
This sequence comes from Somniosus microcephalus, assembly GCF_052327205.1. NCBI lineage: Eukaryota > Metazoa > Chordata > Chondrichthyes > Squaliformes > Somniosidae > Somniosus > Somniosus microcephalus. Next base: position 72,626,527 of record NC_141006.1, read on the forward strand.
TGTTGTGCTGCTTGTGGTAGCTGGTGTTGTCAATGTTGCTGATGTTGTCTGCTGCTTATCCAGTTCAGGTGAAGGTCTGATGTGGAGTCTGTTCCGTCTGCATTGGTTACCAGGTTCAGTCTCTACGAAGTAGGATCTTGGAGTATCAGCTTTTCCAATGACCTTGGCTGGATTCCAGGTTTTCAACACCGGGTCTTGCACATGCACTGATTGTCCATTCAGCAATTCTGGTAGCATCTTTGCATGTTTATCGTAATGTTTGCTTCCTACGATTTGTGCTTCTGCCAGCTTTTGTCTGAAGTCCTCCTGGTCCTGGGGAGGATATATTTTTGTTGGTAGTGTAGTCTTAAACTTCCTCCCATTCAGCAATTCCGCAGGTGATTTCATGTCTGCTTTCAGTGGTGTTGATCTGAGTGATAGGAGGGCAAGGTCTTGGTCTTCCCCCATCTCACTACTTTTGATGAGAGTTCTCTTGACAGTCTGGATCTGTCTTTCGATGAACCCGTGTCCCCTTGAGAAATGTGGGGATGAGGTTACTATTTTGAACCCATACTTTTCTGCCAGAGCTCTGAATTCACTCGATGTGAACTGGGTTCCATTGTCACAGATGACCTTTTCCGGGATTCCTTGTTCAGCAAACAAGCTCTTTGCAATTCTGGTGGTAGTTGTGGCTCTCAAGTCTTTCATCCTTCTCACAAAAGGAAACTTGGAATAGTAATCTGCCACTATGAGATACCATTCTTGATTGCACATGAAGAGATCTGCCCCAACAGTGTGCCATGGTCTTGACGGTATTTCACTAAGTATCATCTCCTCTTTCTGTTGTGCATTTCTGTATTTCTGGCATTTACCACATGCAGAGACCATCTGTTCGATATTTTTGTACATGCCTATCCAGTATACAGCTGATCTGGCTCTCAGCTTGCATTTCTCCATTCCCATGTGGCCTTCATGTATGAGATGGAGAAGTTGTGTCTGCATCGTCTTTGGCACGATGGTCCTCGATCCAGCAAGGAGAATACCGTCTTCTACTGCAATATCATCTTTAATCGTCCAGTATTGACGAATTGTCGCCTATACCTGCTGGATTCTCTCCGGCCACCCCTGTATTACTTGTTGTGTGAGTAGTTGCAACTCCTCATCTTTGCTAGTCTCATCTCTGATTTGACTGAGCTTTGTAGGGGTAACTTTCACTAGGTGGTGGATTTTTACTGTTAGGCCCTCCACCTCGTGTTTCTCAAATGGTGAAAATCGAGACAACGCGTCTGCTAGGACCATTTCCTTTCCTGGCTTATATTTAAGCGTGAAGTCATAGCTTTGGATCCATAGAAGTAGTCTTTGCAGTCTTGCAGGCGCGTTGCACAGATTCTTCTTATAGATCTGTTCTAGTGGACGATGGTCACTCTCTATTGTAAATCGCCTGCCATATAGGTATGTATGGAATTTCTCGCATCCGTACACTACTGCTAATAGTTCTCTTTCTATGTTGGCGTATCTCGTCTCGGCTGACGTCAAGGCCTTTGATACGAAAGCTATCGGCTTTCCTTCCTGCACCAGAGCTGCCCCTAGTCCTCTGGTAGAAGTGTCTACTTGCAGAGTGACTGGTTTTCTTCTGTCATAATATGATAGACTTGTTTCTTTGCACAACAGTTCTTTAAGTTGTTTGAAATTCCTTTCGTGTGATTCAGACCACTGGTATTCGGCGTCTTCTTTCAATAGCTCTCTGAGGTTTGTTGTATGTTCCGACATGTGTGGGATGAAAGAACTCATGTATTGGACCAAGCCGAGGTAACTCCTCAGCTCTTTCTTGTCTTTGGGTGGTTTCATTTCAGCAATCGCCGCAATCTTCTCTGGATTTGGCTTGACTCCCTCTGGTGTATAAATCATACCGAAGAATTGGCATTCCTTGACTTTAACTATGCACTTATCTGCATTTAACTTGATGCCAGCCTTCCTGGTACTCTCCATGGCCTCATGTAGGTGCATGTCATGGTCTCTTTCATCTGCTCCATAGATCTGAATATCATCAGCTATTCCTATAGCTCCTTCACAGCCTCTGTATGTCTCGTCTATTTTCTGTTGAAAGATATCTTGACTGACCTTTAACCCGAATGGTAGCCGCAGGAATTTGTAACACCCAAATGGTGTGTTGAATGTTGTTAGTGTTGTTGATTCCTCATCCAACTTCACGTTCCAATATCCATTCCTGGCATCTAGCTTTGAGAAAACCTTGGCTCCTGCCAGTAATCTCCTCTAGCGTGGGGTGGGATAGTGGTCCCTCTTTATCGCCTGGTTTAGATCTTTGGGGTCCAAACATATTCTGAGACGCCCGTTTGGCTTTTCTTGTACCACAATTGAGTTTACCCAGTCTGTGGGTTCAGTGACCTTTACGATCACTCCCTTTTCTTCCATCTCCTTTAGCTCTCTTTCAAGCTTTGTCTTCAGCTCGATGGGTACTTTTCGTGGAGCATGGCATAAAAATAAAACAAAAAAGGTGACCCAACCGTGGCTAACAAGGGAAATTAGGGATAGCATAAGGTCCAAGGAGAGGGCATATAAATTGGCCAGAAAAAGCAATAATCCTGAGGATTGGGAGCAGTTTAGGATTCAACAAAGGAGGACAAAGGGATTAATTAAGAAAGGGAAAATAGAATATGAGAGTAAGCTTGCAGAGAACATAAAAACTGACTGTAAAAGCTTTTATAGATATGTGAAGAGAAAAAGATTGGTGAAGTCAAGCGTAGGTCCCTTGCAGTCAGAATCGGGGGAATTTATAATGGGGAACAAAGAAATGGCAGACCAACTAAATACATATTTTGGTTCCGTCTTCACAAAGGAGGACACAAATAACCTCCCAGAGATGCCGGGGAACATAGGGTCTGATGAAAGGGTGGAACTGAAAGAAATCAGTATTTGTAGGGAAATGGTGTTAGGAAAATTGATGGGACTGAAGGCTGATAAATCCCCAGAGCCTGATAATCTACATCCCAGGGTACTTAAGGAAGTGGCCCTAGAAATAGTAGATGCATTGCTGGTCATCTTCCAGAACTCGATAGACTCTGGAACGGTACCAATGGATTGGCGGGTAGCTAATGTTACCCCACTATTCAAAAAAGGTGGTAGAGAAAAGGCGGGGAATTATAGACCGGTAAGCTTGACATCGGTAGTGGGGAAAATGCTAGAGTCCATTATAAAAGATGTAATAGCAGAGCACTTGGAGAGCAGTGACTGGATCGGACAAAGTCAACATGGATTTACAAAAGGTAAATCATGCTTGACTAATCTACTGGAATTTTTTGAGGATGTAACTGGTAAAATAGATCAGGGAGAACCAGTGGATGTGGTGTATTTGGACTTTCAGAAGGCTTTCGATAAGGTCCCGCATAAGAGATTAGCATGCAAAATTAAGGCACATGGGATTGGGGGCAAGGTATTGACTTGGATAGAGAACTGGTTGGCGGACAGAAAGCAAAGAGTTGGAATAAACGGGTCTTTTCCAAGTGGCAGGCAGTGACTAGTGGGGTACCGCAAGGATCGGTCCTAGGACCCCAGCTGTTCACAATATATATTAATGATCTGGACGAGGGAATTGGATGTAATATCTCCAAATTTGCAGACGACACAAAGCTGGGGGGGAGGGTATGCTGTGAGGAGGATGTCGTGAAACTCCAGCACGATTTGGACAGGTTGGGTGATTGGGCAGAAACATGGCAAATGCACTATAATGTGGATAAATGTGAGGTTATCCACTTTGGTGGCAAAAACAGGAAGGCAGATTATTATTTGAATGGGAATAGATTGGGAGAAGGGGAAGTGCAAAGAGACCTGGGTGTTCTTGTACACCAGTCGCTGAAGGTAAGCATGCAGGTGCAGCAGGCGGTTAAGAAGGCAAATGGTATGTTGGCCTTCGTAGCAAGAGGGTTCGAGTACAGGAACAAGGATGTCTTGCTGCAGTTGTACAGGGCCTTGGTGAGACCACACCTTGAGTATTGTGTGCAGTTTTGGTCGCCTTACCTGAGGAAGGACGTTCTTGCCATGGAAGGAGTGCAGCGAAGATTCACCAGGCTGATACCTGGGATGGCAGGAATGACGTATGAGGAGAGATTGTGTAGATTGGGCTTATACTCACTGGAGTTTAGAAGATTGAGAGGGGATCTCATCGAAACCTATAAAATTCTGTCAGGCCTGGACAGACTAGATACAGGAAGGATGTTTCTGATGGTCGGGGAGTCCAGAACCAGGGGTCATAGTCTAAGGATAAGGGGTAAGCCATTTAGGACTGAAATGAGGAGGAATTTCTTCACCCAGAGAGTGGTGAACCTGTGGAATTCTCTGCCACAGAGGGCGGTGGAGGCCAGTACATTAAGTATATTCAAGAAAGAGTTGGATATATTTCTTAAGGCTAAAGGGATCTAGGGATATGGGGAGAAGGCAGGGACCGGGTACTGAATTTGGATGATCAGCCATGATCTCATTGAATGGCGGAGCAGGCGCGAAGGGCCGAATGGCCTACTCCTGCTCCTATCTTCTATGTATCTATTTATAACGGGCTTTACCTCTGGATTGATGGTGATGTGGTATTGGAAATCTCCGAAACATCCCACTGTATCATCGAAACATTCCGGATACATGTCTATCAAGTCTTTTTTACTCTTGATTTGTGGGCGGTTCTCCAGTGGGGTGTTGCTGTCTATCTTCAGTGGCGTTTCCGTCAGCTCGTGATGCACTGAGATCAATCTCAACTTCTCGCAGCTGTTTAATCCCAGGATCGTTGGCCCCTCAGTGTCGGTGACATAGAACATGCAGTTGATGTTCTTTCTTTTATGTGTCCCTTTGATAAAGGTTCTTCTGAGTTGTTTAATCTCACTCCCCCCGTATGCTGTCAGCGTGACATTACTTGCCTTTAAACAACCATTTTTCGGGTAGTCATCTTCTCTCAGGTTTTCGGGAAAGATCTGTTGGTACAGTCTCAATGGGAGAATGTTGCTCTGAGCCCCTGTGTCCAGCTTCAACTTTAAGTTGATGGTTGTGTGCCGACCTTTGACCTTTTTTTTGATTTGGATGATGGTGTGCAATTCTCTCCTCGGAGTATTTTCCGCTCTGGACATCTCGTGAAGCTGTATCTTTATGGTTTCGATGTTTAGTGCATTGTCGTGATCATCATCATCATCCTGCTCATCCATGGCATGGATATTGTGTTTCTTTCTCTGGTTCTGCTGTCTGCCTTTGTTTTTGATGTATGTTCTGTCTTTCTTCGTTCTACACCGCTTTTCCCAATGGTTTAGTTTGCCACATGCATTGCAGCTTGTTCCATATGCTGGACATTTCCTCTTGTCTGTGCAATCGTGCGGTCTTCCACAATTTCTGCACGTTTCCCCCGTTGTCATGTGCATGTCTTTGTGTGTTGTACTTTTCTCTCACTGCATTCACTCTGTTGTCCGTCTCAGAAGCCGTCCGCATGTCAGCCGTTTGAGAAATCAGTGTTTTCATTTGCTGCTTCATGGCTTCATGAGCTCTCGCAGTATCTATAGCCTCTGTTATTCCGAGCTTTTCTTTTCCTATCAGGGCTTTTTGTACCTCTACATGCGCTGACCCCCATATTAGCTGGTCCACAAGCCTTTCCTCCATTTCCTTAAATTTACACTTGCTGGCTTCATTTCTCAGCCTTGTCAGGAAATTGTCAGCTGTTTCACCGGGTTCCTGTCTTAGACTCTGGAATTTGTATCTGTGTATATGGTGATTGGATTTAGGCTCTAGATGGTTGCTGAATTTATCAAAAATTGTCGCAGGGTTTTCCTTTTCCTCTTCAGTCAAACTCCAGCTATTATACAAATTTAGACCTTTTTCTCCTGTCCACAACAGAATGTAACTAACCTTTTCCTCGTTGGTAGTACCCTTCAGGAAACTTTTGAATGTAAGCTCACATTTCTGTTTGAACTTGCGGAATGCTTCTACTATATTGTCGGCTTCCCAGTTCATGAGGGGTTGCATTTGCACAGTCAGTGCAGCGGCAGCCGTCATTTTAGTTTCCCGTACGATTCACTCTCAATCAGCTCATAAAATCACTTTTCGTCTTATTCGTAGTTCGTATAGCACAATTTTGTACTCACTTATACCGCTGCCACCATGTTGTGTCTCCTTGTGTTCTTATTATACTATATATATTACAGACACTTTTAGTTCATTTTTAGTTAGTGCTTTTTACTTAGCTGTATTTGCTTTGTTTCAGTGCTGCCGCATGGTGCGGAGTGATACAAGATGTCCGACGCTGCACTGTGCACTGCCCGTGCACTGTGTGCCACATAGCAATATCACTACACCACACCAAAGTCGTTCCATACCAAAGTAGTTCCATTTAACGATGTGATACTATAACAATGTAACAATCACACTTTTAAAATCTATATGGTCTGTCCTGTGACTTTATCAAGTAAAGAAAGCACGAGGTTTCAAGCTCATGTGAGATGCTACAGTGAACAGAATGCTGGTTTTAGCCCTAAATAAAATATGTCACATCGGTTACTAAGGAAAGTAGTGTTTTCAAAGGGGGTGAATATAACCTTGTATATTTATTTGTCTTGTTTGAAGTTAATCCTAAGTATAAACAATAACAAAGAAAGGAAAGACTTGCATTTATATAGCGCCTTTCACGACAACCAGACGTCCCAAACGCTTTGTAGCCAATGAAGTACTTTTGAAGTGTAGTCACTGTTGTAATGCAGCAGCCAATTTGCGCACAGCAAGCTTCCACAAACAGCAATGTGATAATGACCAGCTAATCTGTTTTAGTGATGTTGATTGAGGGATAATTATTGGCCAGGACACCAGGGATAACTCCCCTGCTCTTTTCGAAATAGTGCCGCGGGATCTTTTACGTCCACCTGAGAGGTTTAACGTCTCATCCGAAAGACGGCACCTCCGACAGTGCGGCACTCCCTCAGTACTGGAGTGTCAGCCTAGATTTCTGTGCTCAAGTCTCTGGAGTGGGACTTGAACCCTCAACCTCAGAGGCGAGAGTGCTACCCACTGAGCCACAGCTGACAGGGGCCTCATCTGCATAATGAGTTTTGACCACCTCTTTATCATTTGCCTACAAAGAAATGATGCCATGACATGAATCTTATTGCCTGACATGCGTATAATGTCGCTGTGATGAAAGTGACGCTTCACGAAATAAAAAGAAAATTGCCAAATACTTTTCTCATGAATATAATGTCCCTTTAAACTGCAATATTTCCAGGAAGCTCACTTGAAACAAATAAATATAAAATCTCTCTTATACTGTGAGTTTCCTTTATTTCAATGCTTCTGCTGTTGGCATAAAAGCCATCACGAATGGACTTTCTGAAATATCTGTGCACACAGTAAATGATGCGCGAAATGTTTGTGTAGCACTCAACGTTTAAGCCAAAATCTCCCCCAAAAAGTGCACTGCATCTAAACTCTAATCTGCCTCGCTTGCACATGCAGCAGATGGCACTGTGCTGTGCGCCAGGAGATAATAAATTCTGTCACACACGGTATTGAGTTAAAAACAAATTCTGGCATCGGGAAGATTACCATTCCCAGCAATAGCTTCTCAAGCAGATGGCACCAGGGGTTATCTGTTATTATAAATCCAACTGCCAGAGATGAGTTTTATCGCTTCTTCGCTAGGCTGTGAGGTGATAACTTTGCAGCATCAGTTCCATTAAAATGAAGGAGATCGACTGGGCTGTGACATGCGAACCTCCTGCCCGTCGACTGCACAGATCGCCTGTGATGGTAATTGAGAAACCTGCCGTCTTGACCGCTCACCGTAAGGAGGTCGCATGCCACTCAGGGAATATTGTCGGAAAAGGTAGTGGGAAAAGAATAACGAAGAACCAACAGTATGTCACTAATAACCCAGAAAAGGCAAGGCAAGAACAAAACGTCCAACATTTCCTAAATAAGCTAAGCATTATAAAATTCCTTGTAGCATTAGGCGGCAGTGGTTACTTCCTGGCTACGGATACAGATACTGGCCTTCAAAAGGTATCTGTAAACTCGGCTGTAAAGCCGGCAAAACCAAATTATAAATGCCAGTTGTGCTCAGCAACGAAGCGGCTCTGCGCTTACCGACCGAACCACGCGGCTAATTTTTTTTAAATTCTTTCATGGGATGTGGACGTCACTGGCAAGGTCAGCATTTATTGCCCATTCCTAGTTGCCCTTGAGAAGTTGGTGGTGAGCCGTCTTCTTGAACCGCTGCAGTCCGTGTGGTGAAGGTGCTTCCACAGTGCTGTTAGGGAGGGAGTTCCAGGATTTGGACCCAGCGATGATGAAGGAACGGCCGATATATTTCCCAAGTCAGGATGGTGTGTGACTTGGAGGGGAACTTGCAGGTGGTGGTGTTCCCATTCGCCTGCTGCCCTTGTCCTTCTAGGTGGTAGAGGTCGCGGGTTTGGGAGGTGCTGCCGAAGAAGCCTTGGCAAGTTGCTGCAGTGCATCTTGTAGATGGTACACACTGCAGCCACCGTGCAGCGGTGGTGGAGGGAGTGAATGTTTAAGGTGGTTAATGGAGTACCAATCAAGCGGGCACTTTGTCTTGGATGGTGTCGAGCTTCTTGAGTGTTGTTGGAGCTGCACTCATCCAGGCAAGTGAGTGCAGCTCCAACAATTCCATCGCACTCCTTACTTGTGCCTTGTAGATGGTGGAAAGGCTTTGGGGAGTCAGGAGGTGAGACACTCACCACAGAATATCCAGCCTCTGACCTGCTCTTGTTGCCACAGTATTTATGTGGCTGGTCCAGTTAAGTTTCTGGTCAATGGTGACTCCCAGGATGTTGATAGTGGGGGATTCGGCGATGGTAATGCCGTTGAATATCAAGGGGAGGTGGTTAGACTCTCGCTTATTGGAGATAGCCATTGCCCGGCACTTCTGTGGCACGAATGTTACCTGCCACTTATCAGAACAAGCCTGAATGTCGTCCCGGTCTTGTTGCATGCGGGCATGGACTGCTTCATTATTAATATTATCAGAGAATAGGCAGCAGTATTACTTCCCCTATAACATTAAAAAGATTCCATAGTGAGTTTATATAGTGCCCAGTCTGTTCAACAGACAACCCGGCCATTGTAGTTTTAAAAGAATGAAAGACTTGCATTTCTGTAATGCATATACCTTTAAGGGGGGAACTACTTCTCACAGCTCATGTATACTGTAGTACCGGCAGTGACCACACCTGTATATAGCACTGAGTAGTAATCTGTACAGTCAGTTCCAGAGTGAGCCACGTTGAGTAAACACCTGTTGTACCGTTCTCCTGCAGTCTGTGTCTTACTACTGACGGACACAACATTGGCGACGAGGCAAATTCGATCCTACCTGCAACTCTGCATCACCTCCCAGGGGTTCGTTCCTGGAGACCAGTAGATTGGAGGTCAAGGCCAGAGACACGGGCGTCGACCACGGGCAACCGCCCAGTCATCCAGCAGAGACTCGAGAATTGCGGGGGAGGCTGTTGAGAGCCAGGCTTGGCTTTCCAGTTGCGGTGGTCCAGCGAAACGGGCTAGCAACAGGTAGTGCGCAGACCCTTCCTGGACAGCGGCGGGCTAGAGCCCGACCGAGCGGCACAGCAAAGGGCCGAGCAGCGTCGACGGGGGAGAGAGAGAGAGGGCAGAGCGCACAGAGCGCAGCTGGTGTTCAGGGGCTGAGCAGCATCGAGGAGAGGGAGAGAGATGCGCAGAAACCCGCGAGGCGCTGCCATTGCCACGAGGACCGCCGAGAGCGGCGTTGGCAGCAGCGCAGGAGAAGTGTGCAAAACTTACAGGGCGCCGCCATTGCCACGAGGACTGCCGAGAGCGGCGTTGGCAGCAGCAAGGAAGGAAGGAAAGCGCGGGAGACGCCATTTTAAGCCATTGTAAACCACACCCAAAATGCCAAAGAGTGGCAGTATCACCGCATTTGACAATGAAGTCGAAGATTGGACTACATATGTCGAACGAATAGAGGTATACTCAAGGCAAATGAGGTGTCAGATGACAAGAAAGCGCCGGTATTGTTAAATTTAATGGGTGCAAAGACGTATGGCTTATTACGAAATCTAGTAACCCCAGCGAAGCCAGTGGAAAAGAGTTTTGGAGACATAGTGACGATACTACAGGAACATTTAAACCCCACACCGCTGCTGATAGCAGAAAGACTCAAGTTTCACAAACGGAACCAGCATAAGGATAAGCAATGCTGAATATTTAACAGAACTGCGCAAACTATCGAAATAATGCCAGTTTGGAATGGGACTGGCAGATACCTTAAGGGACAGGTTTGTGTGTGGGCTTCAAAGTGAAGGAACACAGAAATGGCTTTTATCTGAAAAGGACCTTACGCTGGACAAGGCTTTCAGCATTGCCGTATCATATGAAGCAGCAGCACGGGGCGCTGCAGAGATACAACAGAGACCGAAAGAATATGGCACAAACGAAATGTCATATGGAACAGAGAAGTGCTATCGCTGCGGCAGAACAACACACGACCACAATGATTGCTGGTTCAAAGACAAAGTGTGCAGACAGTGTGGAAAAGTAGGACACATAGCACGAGTCTGCAGGTCGGGAAAGAAAACCAGCAATAAGAAATCTCCAAAAGAAAAGTACAAGAAGGTACATAAGGTGACGAAGAATAGTTCAGATGAACAAAAGTGATACCGACTCCGAAAACAGGGAGCTGAGTTGTCTGAAACTACATAATGTGATCAAAACGGAGGATCACCGAACCATTTGGGTCACTCTCAAGACAGCAGGAGTCCAGGTAAAAATGGAATTGGACACAGGATCAGCCCTAACAGTCATAAACCGACGGGACTACGAGCGGCTATTCTCACACATACCCTTGAGAGACACAAAAATTATTTTGAAGACGTACACGGGGCAAAAAGTCTACCCCAAAGGAAAAATAAGGGTGATCGTTATATATAACGGTAAGGAAACACCAAAACTAGACCTGTATGTATTGCAAGATGGAGGACCACCATTACTGGGACGTGAATGGATCCGGAAAATACAGCTGGATTGGCATTCCATACAAGCACTGACTGTGGCTGACAAAAAGGATGATGACATCACACCTGGGCGACTGTTAAAGATCCTAACTGACGCGCAAGAAGTGTTCCAGCAAGGACTCGGAACACTAAAAGGCATGACAGCAACAATTAAAATCGAAGAAAACGCAAGCCCAAAATTTTTTAAGGCCAGACCAGTACCTTATGCGATCCGCCCAGCCGTCGAAGCAGAGCTGGAGAGTTTGGAACGTTCAGGTGTACTGTCCAAGGTAGACTGGAGCGAGTGGGCTACACCCATCGTCCCTGTGATGAAAAAGTCGTTGAGCAGCACGCCTGGGGAACCAAGGAAGGTTCGCATCTGTGGGGACTTTAAGGTAACAGTGAACCCAGTCCTTCACATCGTGCAATATCCACTTCCGCGGATTGAAGATATTTTCGCCTCGCTATCTGGAGGGAAACGCTTCACTAAGATTGATCTGGCCCAGGCATATCTGCAAATGGAGGTAGAAGAAGCATCAAAAAAATACCTCACAATCAACACCCATAAAGGTCTCTACCAATACAACCGGCTGGTATTCGGGGTAGCATCAGCTCCGGCTCTTTGGCAAAGGGCAATGGAACAAGTCCTGCAAGGGATCCCAGGGACCCAGTGTTATTTGGATGACATCCTGGTCACGGGCGAAAATGACAGTGATCACCTCGCCAACCTGGAGCAGGTGCTCATTGATTGAAGGAATATGGGCTCCGAGCTAACCGCCCCAAATGCGAGTTTTTAAAAAAACAGATCTCGTATTGTGGCCACGTTATCGATAAAGAGGGGTTACATAAGTCCCCAGAAAAGATTGAGGCAGTAGTCAAGGCTCCAGCACCGGAAAACGTGTCACAACTGAGGTCGTTCCTCAGACTGGTAAACTACTACCATAAGTTCTTGCCAAATTTGTCTACAATACTACACCCACTGAACACCCTACTGCAAACTGGAGTGCCATGGAAGTGGAGTGACGAATGTAAACGAACTTTCCAGAAGAGCAAAACACTAATCACATCGAAAGAGGTATTGGCCCAATTCAACCCAGCACTACCAATTCGGTTGGCGTGTGATGCGTCACCCTATGGCATTGGAGCGGTGCTGTCGCACAAATTCTCGGACGGCTCAGAGAGGCCAATAACCTTTGCGTCACGATCACTAACCTCAGCCGAGCGTAACTACACCCAGATTGACAGGGAGGCCCTCAGCCTAGTGTGGGGAGTGAAAAAGTTCAATCACTATCTGCACGGGCAGAAATTCACCTTGCTGACTGACCACCAGCCTCTTGTCTCCATTTTTATTCCGAAGAAGGGCGTTCCGGTGATGACTGCGCAACGACTACAAAGATGGTCACTCTTTCTAGGGGCGCACCACTATGAGATTGAATATAAGGGCACGAAACAGCATGGAAATGCTGATGGGCTATCACGCCTGCCACTGCCTACTGCGGAGGAAGCACCAGCAGTGGATCCTGTCGAAATATTTCATTCGACTATAGTTGAATACCTACCGGTAACTAACGCTCATATAGAAAAGGAGACCCGAAATGACCTGACACTGTCTCGGGTATATGATTTGACGGTGAAGGGATGGCCAGCACATGTCGACTCAATGTTGCCAGCATTCTCGACAAGAAGAGAACAGCTGTCAGTGTGCCGGGGACCTTGATGTGTGGATCCCGAGTGGTAATTCCACCCAAGTTAAGGGATAGAGTGCTCAATGAGCTTCATGAGGATCATCTGGGAGGGGTAAAAATGAAAAGCCTTGCCAGGGCTTATGTGTGGTGGCCGGGAATCGATAAACAAATCGAGGACCTGACCAAGAGCTGCTCAGGATGCTAGAAAGTCCAAAATGCACCACCACATGCCCCTCTACACCCATGGGAGTGGCCCTCATCTCCATGGCAACGGGTGCATATTGATTTTGCTGGTCCATTCATGGACTCAATGTTTTTAATAGCCGTGGATGCGCACTCGAAATGGCCTGAGGTCATCAAAATGTCCTCCACCACCACAGAGAAAACTATTGCAGTCCTACGGACCATTTTTGCCAGGAACGGCTTGCCAGAACAGATTTGCTCCGATAACGGACCATAGTTTGTGTCCGAAGAGTTCCGGAGGTTTATGCAGAAAATTGGGGTAAGGCATTACACATCCGCCCCGTATCATCCAGCCACAAATGGATTGGCTGAGAGGTTCGTACAAACCTTTAAGAAGGCAATAAAGGCTATGTACAATGAAAACATTCCGCTGCAGCATAAGGTGGACAATTTCCTGTTCGTCTACCGGAATGCGACACATGCAGTCACCAACCAGGCCCCGGCCATGATGTTCTTTAACCGAAGGTTAAGATCTCGCCTGGATTTGCTCAGACCAAACGTACGAAGAGATGTTGAGAGTAAGCAATTCCAGCACATCCATGAGAAGCCAACAAGGAGCTTCAATGTAGGGCAACCAGTCTTGGCCCGCGACTACCGAACAGAAAAATGGCAGCCAGGAACGATATGCACACGGCAGGGCCCACTAATGTACACAGTGGACGTTGGGGAGAACATCATGAGATGCCATGCTGACCAGATCCTAGAGTCACAGGAACAAGTCAACCCCATGCCTCGCCCATACGTGCCTGGTGATGCACCCGACGTACATGTCGCATCTACCCCAGAAACAGTAGCATTGGAAGCTGATGACCCAACTGACGACAGGGTGCCAGAATCGCCTCCGCACCAAGAGCAAGACACTCGGGAAAGGCGCTATCCAGAAAGGATCAGGAAGCCTCCCCAAAGACTGAATATATAAATGGACTATTTTCAGCTAACGTTGTATGTTAAAAGTGTTAATTGTAATTAGTTTGATATTTAATTGTTAAATGAGTGTTATGGTTCTGTTAATCTAAAAGGGGAGGAATTGTAATGTATATACCTTTTAAGGGGGGAACGACTTTTTACAGCTCATGTATACTGTAGTACCGGCAGTGACCACACCTGTATATAGCACTGAGTAGTAATCTGTAAAGTCAGTTCCAGAGTGAGCCACGTTGAGTAAACACCTGTTGTACCGTTCTCCTGCAGTCTGTGTCTTACTACTGACGGACACAACAATTTCTACAGCGCCTTTCACCACTGCATGATGTCCCAAAGCGCTTTACAGCCAATGAAGTACTTTTTGAAGTGTAGTCACTGTTGTAATGTAGGAAACGCAGCAGCCAATTTGCGCACAGCAAGCTCCTACAAACAGCAATGTGATAATGACCAGATAATTTTTTTTTAGTAATGAGCAATAAATATTGGCCTGGACACCGGGGATAACTCCCCTACTCTTTCTCGAAATAGTGCCATGGTGTAGGAGTCTACGTACCCCTAGCAAAAAATACTGAACTCGGAGAGGTTCAACAGAAAAGGTTTAATTGTTGAGGCTGCATGCTGAACACAAAATGGAGTCAGAGACTACACAAAGTACGACTGCCTTTCATCAGTGCACAGCTTCGACTGCTCCTCCCCCGCTCTGGGCTTAACTATTTTGCAGATCGAGTTTCTTAAAGGTGTGATCCTTCTTAAATGCACGACGCCTGATTGATAGTCTACGGACCGGAAAGCGGATTGTGTCCTTTCTGTGATTGGTACGCCACACAGCTCCCCCCAGAATCCGCTAATAGGGAGTGTACGAACCGGTGTGGCGGCTTGATGGCACGGCCGGAACGGCTCTTGGCGGTTGGTGTCGGGAGCGGGGTGGTCGGACGCGTCGGGCTCTCAGGCGGTCTGCTCCGCGGTGGGGGTTGGCCCACTTGAACGGGTTCGTTGGGCTCTAGGTGCGCCAGCTTGAGCCGGTCGACCGACACCTTGTCAATTCTGCCGCCCACTTCGAGGAGGAAGAACTTGTTCCCCGTCTGGAGTACCTTGTAGGGTCTGTCGTATGGGGGCCGTAGAGGTCCTCGGTGGGCATCATGGCGCACGAAAACAAATTTGGCCATGTGCAGGCTAGGTGGTATGCGGGTTGCTGGTTCGCCGTGCCGGCCGGTGGGTACCGGAGCGAACTGTTGTGCTCGGTTGGCGAAAGCGCAGCGTTGCTGGTCAGCCGACCAGGGGGTCATGGCGGTGGGCAGGAACTCTCCGGGTACGCGCAGCGGCTGGCCGTACATGAGTTCCGCCGCCGAGGCTTGCAGGCCTTCCTTGACCACGGAGCGTAGGCCAAGTAGCACCCACGGGAGGCGGTCGATCCAAGCCTCATCCTCGAGGCTGGCGCGGAGGGACGCCTTCATGGACCTGTGGAATCGCTCGCACAGTCCGTTGGCTTGGGGGTGGTAAGCCGTGGTGCGGTGAACGGCCACCCCGAGGTTTTGGGCGATGGCGGCCCACAGATCAGAGGTGAACTGCGGGCCTCTATCCGACGTCATGTCGGAGGGGACGCCGAACCGAGTGACCCAGGTACCGATGAACGCCCTCGCGATGTCGGCGGCGGTGGTGGACGTCAGTGGAATGGCCTCGGGCCAGCGGGTGGTACGGTCCACGATTGTCAGCAGGTGCGTGTGACCTTGTGATGGTGGCAGGGGGCTGACGAGGTCGATGTGGACGTGGTCGAACCTTCTTTCTGGCACGGTGAACTCCTCGAGTGGGGCTTTGACGTGCTGGTGGATTTTGGCATGCTGGCAAGCTATGCAGGATCTGGACCAGATGCGCACATCTTTGCGCAGGCCGCGCCAGACAAATCGGTTGGCCACCAGTCTAATGGACGCACGGGTGCCGGGGTGTGAGAGGCCGTGGACGATGTCGAACACCCGTTTTTGCCAGGACGCCAGGACTACGGGGCGGGGTTGCGCCAAGGAGGTGTCGCATTTGACTGTGATGGCGGACGGGCCGCAGGCGACGTCGGTCAGTCGCAGCCCTGGGAGGGTTGTGGGCGCGGAGAGCAGATCGGGGTCGATGCGTTGCTCCGCTGCCAGTTGACCATAGTCCACTGCCAGGTGGGCGCCATGGATGGCGGGGCGGGATAGGCAGTCGACCACCACGTTGTCTCGACCGGAGATGTGCCGGATGTCCGTGGTGAATTCGGACACCGCGGTGAGCTGGCGTTGTTGCCTGGCTGACCACGGGTCCGCAGATTTCGCCATCGCGAATGTCAGGGGTATGTGGTCGACAAACGCGGTGAAGGGGCGGCCCTCCAGAAGAAATCTAAAATGGCGGACTGCCAGGTACAGTGCGAGGAGCTCGCGGTCAAAGGCGCTGTATTTGGCCTCCGGGGGGCGCAGTTGGCGGCTGAAAAAGGCCAGCGGTTGCCAGGCCCCATCGACCCACTGTTCGTACACGGCGCCGACCGCGTGGTCAGAGGTGTCCGTGGTGAGGGCCACCCTGGCGTTGGGCTGTGGGTGAGCGAGCATGGTGGCGTCGGCGAGTGCCTTTTTGGTCAATTCGAAAGCAGTCAACATGTCCGCCGACCACTCGATCGCCATTCTGTCTTTCTTACCCCGGAGGGCTTCGTATAGGGGCCGCATGAGGGAGGCCGCTCCGGGAATGAAGCGGTTGTAAAAGTTAATCATCCCCAAGAACTCCTGGAGGCCTTTGATGATGGTGGGCCGGGGGAACTGCTGGACGGCTTGTACCTTGGCGGGCAGGGGAATGGCTCCATCCTGCGTGATGTGATGGCCAAGGAATTCGATCCTGCTGAGGCCGAATTGGCACTTGGCTGGGCTGATGATGAGCAGCCCGTGCTCACTGAGCCGCTGGAGCAGGGTGCGGAGGTGCTCGATGTGTTCCTGCTTAGAGAAACTAGCTACCAGGATGTCATCCAGGTAGACAAAGAGGAACTTCAGGTCCCGGAGGACCGAGTCCATGAGCCGCTGGAAGGCCTGGGCCGCGTTTTTGAGGCCGAAGGGCATTCGGAGGAACTCGAATAGCCCAAAAGGGGTGATTATGGCCGTCTTGGGAACGTCCGTGGGGTGGACTGGCACCTGATGGTAACCGCGCACCAGGTCGACTTTGGAGAAGACTGAGCGGCCGGCCAGTCTAGCTGAGAAGTCTTGAATGTGCGGTATGGGGTACCGATCCGGCGTGGTGGTGTCGTTTAGGCGCCGGTAGTCCCGGCAGGGGCGCCATCCCCCGTCGGGTTTGGTGACGATGTGGAGTGGGGAGGCCCAGGGGCTGTTGGAGCGGCGGATGATGCCGGGCTGTTCCATTGTGGCGAACTCGGCCCGCGTGATCTCCAGCTTGACCGGGTCCAGCCTGCAGGCGTGGGCATACACCGGTGGGCCTGTGGTGGGGATGAAGTGTTCTACCCCGTGCTTAGCAACCTTCGCGGAGAAGGTCGGGTTGGTGAGGGCTGGGAACTCAGCCAGGAGTGCTGAGTAGTCGTCCGTTGAGCGGGCGTGGCACTGCCACGCCATTTCGGCGGGTTGGGGGGGGGCCATGGCGCCTGGGATAGGTGACATGGTGTTCATGTCCACGAGGCGGCGCCGAGGCATGTCGACCAACAGGCCGTGGGTGCACAGGAAATCCGCACCGAGGAGTGGGGAGAGCACCTTGGCGGTGATAAACTCCCAGTGGTAGCGGCGGCCTGCGAGGTCGATGGTGACGATGCGGGTGCTGTACGTCCGGATGTCGGTGCCATTGGCGGCAGCCAGCGCAGGGCCGCGGCCGCCTCGCTGGATCTCGAGGGCAGACACGGGATGATGCTGCGCTGCGCGCCCGTGTCGCATAGGAAACGGCGTCCGGAGGCGCTGTCCGTAACGTACAGCAGCGCGCCTGCTTGCCCCACGGCCATCGTGTAGGCCGGTGTGGGGGCGGTTGGAAACGTGCAGGGATGGCTGCAGCGGCGTGCCCGTGCGCCGAACCGGGTATGGAAGTAGCAGTAGCCCTGGGTCGGAGGGCTTGGCGGACGTGGGGGCCTGGGGGGCCTCGTGGCCGAGCTGTGTGGCCGCGCGATAGAGGGTGGAGCGTGCGCCGACGCTGCGGAGGCCAGGTCGGGGGTGACGGCGTGGTTGGAGCTGGCGGACAGGAGCTTATCGGCTTCGTCGGCCAGGGCCTTGAGGTCCGTGAGGCTGGACGCCACGATCGCCGGGCGGATGCTGGGAGGTAGTTGGCGGATAAAGAGCGTGTGGAAGAGGGTGCCGGGCGGTTTCTCGTCGGTCAGAGCAAGCATGTGTGAGAGCAAGTCTGACGGCGTGGAGCCACCGAGGCCCGGGAGGTCGAGGAGGTGGCAGTTGCGCAAGAATTGGGAGGCTGTGAATTTTTTAATGAGCGCGGCCTTGAGATGTGCGTACTTGTCTTCCTCCGGAGGGTTTTGTAGTGTTGTCCAGACTTTCGTGATTGTGGAGCTGCCCAGGGAGGCGAGGAGGTAGTCGTACATCATTGCGTCGGCGGTGATGCCGCGGAGTCAGAATTGCGATTCGGCTTGAAGGAACCAGGCGGTGGCCAGGTTCTCCCAGAACTCCGGCAGCTTCACAGAAACTGCGTTTGTGTCAGCCATGGTTACGCTTAGGAGTCGTCCTGTGCATCGGGGTCACCAATGTAGGAGTCTACGTACTCCTAGCAAAAAATACTGAACTCGGAGAGGTTCAACAGAAAAGGTTTAATTTTTGAGGCTGCATGCTGAACACAAAATGGAGTCAGAGACTACACAAAGTACGACTGCCTTTCATCAGTGCACAGCTTCGACTGCTCCTCCCCCGCTCTGGGCTTAACTATGTTGCAGATCGAGTTTCTTAAAGGTGTGATCCTTCTTAAAGGCATGACGCCTGATTTATAGTCTACGGACCGGAAAGCGGATTGTGTCCTTTCTGTGATCGGTACGCCACAATGGGATCTTTTACGTTCACCTGAGAGAGCAGATGAGGCCTCGGTTTAACGTCTCAGCCGAAAGACGGCACCTCCGACAGTGCAGCGCTCCCTCAGCACCGCACTGGGAGTGTCGGCCTGGATTTTGTGCTGAAGTCTCTGGCGTGGGGCTTGGGAACCCACAACCGTCTCACTCTAGAGGCGAGGGTGCTGCCCACCGAGCCACAGCTGGCATTTTCGTGGGCTGAGGTTTAACTAACGACTTAAAGGTTGGGGTAAATTTTCCCCTGTTGCGCTTGATTGTAAATAATCGCCTCGGTGGAGCACGCAGAGGAAAATCAGGCATGGAGGATTGTCGACATTATTGAACCGATTTTGCTCTGTGCTCTGGGCCTAACTGCCTGAAAGGGTGGTAGAGGCAGGAACCCTCACAACATTCAAGAAGCATTTAGATGAGCACTTGAAACGCCACAGCATACAAGGCTACGGACCAAGTGCTGGAAAATGGGATTAGAATAGACAGGGCTTGATGGGCGGCGCGGACATGATGGGCCGAAGGGCTTCTTTCTGTGCTGTATAACTCTATCTATCTGTGACTCTATGATTATTTACACCCTAGCGCAACAGAGGAAAATCTGGCTGTTGTCTGACTCCTTCTGTTCTCAATGAGCTCAGGAGTCTGACTGGGGCCCAATGCCTGGAGTTACACCTCCACTTTCACATCTGTGGTTATCTGAAGCTGCTTCACATAATCTGAAAGCGATAGTGCAACAGCAGCTTTTGGTTTCTTCAAAAACTGCATTAATTTGTTCAACAGGTAGATGCTGAGAGGTTGTTTCCCCTGGCTGGAGTCTAGAACTAGGGGGCATAGTCTCAGGATAAGGGGTCGGCCATTTAAGACTGAGATGAGGAGGAATTTCTTCACTCAGAGGGTTGAGAATCTTTGGAATTCTCTACCCCAAAGGACTGTGGATACTGAATCGTTGAGTATATTCAAGGCTGATTATTATGAAGGGCTATGGGGATTGGGGCGGGAAAGTGGAATTGAGGTCGAAGATCAGCCGTGATCTTATTGAATGGCGGAGCAGGCTCGAGGGGCCGTATGGCCGACTCCTGCTCCTAATTCTTATGTTCTTATGGTGTTAGTACTTAACCTCTGTGCATCAATAATGCATGTGAGATTTCCTACATAATATGTGGCTCCAATCATTTCCTCTCAATAATGTTGTGCCAAAAAACAAGATTTAATTCATACATGATCAAACTACCAGTACAATCACATGGAAGAGGAATTGCTTTATTTTTGTATACATTTATGATGTTGCTACAACCAAAGCAAATTTTTCGCCCATGGACATTAAATTAATACAAAAGCAAAATACTGCGGATGCTGGAAATCAGAAATAAAAACAGACAATGCTGGAAACACTCAGCAGGCCAGGCAGCATCTGTGGAGAAAGAGAAACAGAGTCAATGTTTCAGGTGGATGACCTTTAGTCAGAACTGGAAGAAGTTTGAGATGTGACAGGTTTTAAGCAAGTGCAGGGGCAGGGAGAGTGGGAGAGGAGGCAAGAACGAAAGGGACGGTCTGTGATAGGATGGAGCGCAGGAGAGGTTCAATGACATGAATTAATCGCTGCTGCCGATGTTGTGCTAGAGATGACATAGAACCACTAAAATAAACACCAAGCTTTATTTTGCGTTGGTAGGGCTGAGACACACTTTCCAGTAAAGTTTGTTCATTAATCCACTAGTTATTCAATAAGATTGCAGGCAATACTCTGCAGAAGCTTTTAGTAACGAGTTTCTGTCTAAAAGGTATTAACGTTAACAGATTCTACTGCAGTCAGTGCCTACCTAATGTCTATAATATAATAAATATACTGGAACAAACCAAAAGACATTGTTATCTTAATTTTTATGCCACCATTGTCATCTCTCATTGTATTACATAGGGTTGTTAGTTCTACTCTCCCGTGCCCAGTGCTGCGTGAGGCAACCCATTTCTTCGACTGCGGTCCTTACATTAAAAAGGTCGTGGTTTTCCACAGCTGATGTTTATATTTGCAAGTCTGTAGCAGACTCACCTTGTCTCTGGATTGTTTCCATAACGAAAGCCGTTTCTACATGGACAAGCCATTAGACTGACCCACAAACCCTTACCTGGATGATCAGTGGCCTGCCTTTAATCTGGCTCCTGCCATTCGGCCTGTCTGGCTTGGGCAGCCTTAGACCGCCGCCAGCATAGCTCTCAGGGTCATGGGAGCACGCAAGTCTTCCCATCACGTCAAGGTACAGTCTTTAGGGTTGAGGCAGTCAGTGATCCATCTTTAGGCATGTATCTTGCACGGATGATGCTGGTGTTGTAGGCTTTAAGTTGCATTTCAGTTGAATGTGAAACCCTTGCTACAAAGCTGCCCCAAAGGGCTGTGGATGCTGAGTCGTTGAGTATATTCAAGGCTGAGATCGATAGATTTTTGGACTCTTGGGGAATCAAGGGCTATGGGGATCAGGCGGGAAAGTGGAGTTGAGGTCGAAGATCAGCCATGATCTTATTGAATGGCGGAGCAGGTTCGAGGGGCCAAGTGGCTGACTCCTGCTCCTAATTCTTATGTTCTTACTTCCAGCTAATAGACAAAGGAAACATGGTGATGTTAGCGAAACAAAACAAGGCTTTTATTGACTTAGAAGGTAACACACAGAGGAGAATGTATCTTCCATCCAGAGGTCTGCCGTACTGGATGTGCTGCAGGCTGGGCCAGCTTACATAGGAGCCAGGTATGGGCGGAGCCCTACACACAGTACAATACAATGGAAATGAAACTGAAACCAACCACAGTCACAGGCAGAGAAATACTGATGAGTGATGAATGGAATATTTCATCACACATGGTCTGGATTCAAACCTTGACCCTAGAGATGAAAGGCCACAATCTAACCTATGGCACCATCCAGTTGAAATCAATTTATTTTTAGATTTCTGCAACGAACAAGAAATGTAAATAGTATAAATTAGAACCTACAACCCAAAGAGTGTATCTTGTTTCACATCAAATGCCGTTCACACAAATAGCGAACTGAAGTGTTTATATCTGTCACATGAAGAAGGGACATTAGAAGACCTTTGGCCTTGTGCTCTTCTGTTGATGAATGGAAGTTCCCGGCAATGTTGTGTTCATTTTGCACAGTGGTACTTACTTCTGAACACTGTCTTTACGGTACTGAGAGGTATAGTTGCTACAGTCCTTGAGGTCTGTTTCCGACAGAAATTACAGGTGAAAATAGCCAGACACTCCTGGCGAAAGGCAGAGGACGCCGAACAAAAAAGCCAAAAGTTTATGGCAGAATTAAACCATTGGAGCATAAACAGGATGTCGGATTTCACACTCGTAACCGTGCTGTAATCGAAATAACTCGGACCGCCCGAGCCATTCGGTAGACATTCTGAAATAAACCTGGGGAGACCGAACGCAACAGCAGCGAAGGAGACCACGAGCAGAATCTGAACTGACTTCTTTGTTTTTACCCTGGTGATTCTGAAGGCGGCGTTCTCAAATTCTGAATGAACCTTGGTTTTGGCGTGTAAGTGGCAGGCGATCAGTACGCTGAAGACAAGGATCAGTAGATAAGGAACACCACCAGATAGAATCGCGTGAAGCCAAATTGTTGTTGGGAAGTGGACGTGGTTGAACAGGATGCATTCTTCAGGCCGGGGACTGGTGTCATTCATTGACATTAATCTGCTGGCTGCAACTACTTTTCTTGCAAATTTATTCATCAACAAAGCAAGGACGGCCAACAGGTAGGAAAGGATTACAACTGCCACCACCGTCCACAGAGCATTCTTCGGTTTAGTTAGGTGGTACTTCAGTCTTTTATTGAACAAAACGACGTACCTTTCAATGGTGAAGGCCATGAGGATCCACACTGAGCAAAGGGTGGTGCCGTACTCTAAAACAATGAGTGTACACCACCAAGAGCTATAGACCCAACTGGTATTGGGGCCCAGCCATAACTTTGTTAGATTCAAAATACCTGCCCAGATTAGGCAGAAGGTGTCTGAAACAGCCAGTGAGACCAGATAAATGGTTGTAGTCTTTGACAAACTGCATGCTCGACAGCAGATGATAGATCCAGCAAACACATTCCCTACACACATAAAGAGAAGCACAAATCAGTCAGAAAACATTGTAACGAAACCTAATTATTATTCTACATGTAAAACTGAACCAATGCTGCAGAAAAGCAAACTCTGGATCCCCATGTTATTTTTAAATTCTAAACAAATGCATTCCTGTCGCTGTCATCCGTGCTAATAAGCTACTGATATGCTGATTCTCGACAACTCAAAATTTCAATGTGCCGCAGGAAAAGAATTATCTCAGTGCTCACTCTGAACTCTGGGTTTTTTATTTGCAAAATATATTCCTCTTCCAGGTGTCCTGGGAGCCCAGGTATTACAGACCCTCCTAGCCAGATGGTCTCAGATTGAGTTACAGGGTTGCCTGGCACCCAATCTCACCTGACGCTTATGGGAATGAGTTTTTATCAGTTCAAAGCTCAGCTGCTAAATGGAACACTTCAGCACAGCATAACATTCCCATCTTGGAAGCAGGCAAAAATGGATTGTCGTCATCATTCCTCATTGCAAGCTCACCTCCAGATGGCTGCTCATGGGCTGGAGTTCATGGTCGTCCTTACTGAAGGGAAATGTGGGATGGGAATCGACTCTTGGGAGGGAAGAAATTTGAGATAAGGTGATGGTTAAAATAAAATTAAGCTGTGGGTTCCCAGAATGCCCACAATTGTAAGCAGGTTGTAAAGTAATGCTTTGTGTAATTTAAATGTATACGCAAAGGGGTTCATCACAGACTAAATTTTCATCAATGCTGAAGTATGTGCATGATAGGATTCCTATAATCTAGCTTTCTATTGTATTTCACATGATCAATTGGATTGGAGAATGTCCTTCAGCCCATTTGATCACATCCTTCCAGAATACTGAATTTGTCAGCTGTGTCTCAGTAGGTATCACTCTCGCCTCTGAGTCAGAATGGTTGTGGGTTCAAGTCCCACTCCAGAGACTTGAGCACAAAAATCCAGGCTGACACTCCCAGTGCAGTACTGATGGAGTGCTGCACTGTCGGAGGTGCTGTCTTTCAGATGAGACGTTAAACCGAGACCCCGTCTGCTCTCTCAGGTGGAAGTAAAAGATCCCACGGCCACTATTTCGAAGAAGAGCAGGGGAGTTCTCCCCGGTGTCCTGGGCCAATATTTATCCCTCAATCAACATCACTAAAACAGATTATCTGGTCATTATCACGTTGCTGTTTGTGGGAGCTTGCTGTGTGCAAATTGGCTTCCACATTTCCCACATTATAACAGTGACCACACTTCAGAAAAAAAGTACTTAATTGGCTGTAAAGCGCTTTGGAATGTCCAATGGTGCTGTAGAAATGCAAGTCTATCTTTTCCTAACCCGACTGTCTTCTTAATGCCAACTTGAACAGGCAAACAGGCTCTCAGCATAACAGCTCATGAAAAGGACAGGATTTCCAACAGTGCTGCAGACCCTCCAGAGTGCACGAGACTATTGGTCAAGATTACCTGCTCAAATCCTGGCATAAGGCTGAAACACCATAGCCTTCTGGTCCAGAGGCAAGAGTGCTGTCAACAGAGTTGGGATGACACCCAGAACTAGAAATTCCCCGTGGTAGTGCGGCCGTTAACACCAGTTTTCTTGGAAAAAATGGCGGTCCACCCGCTCTGGGCGCAGGACACCAAAGTAACGTGTTGCCTGCGATTTTTAAACGGGCGCGAGCGAATCGCGCCCCGCGGTGCCACCTCCCGTTTTCGGGCCTTATCGAATTTCTAGGCCCCAGCCTTTACAGCCTTCATTCCTGTGTGAAAAGCTACCATTGCCCTGGTAGCTTGGTTTATTTTTCTTTTTATCTCACTGTGCCATGCCACCTCACCAAAGGGGATTGCAGCCACACTGCTCTTGGGCATCTGCCGATCCTGCTTTTAAACTGGCTGTAAGTAGCTTTACGAGAACAGCCCCCGGGTGACTCTCGCTCAGAGCCTTTCCCCCTCCTTCCCTTTGGGGAAGAATCTGGCCTCTCAATGTTGCTCTGAGGAGGCTTTGCTGAGATTGGTGATATATTTGTGCTGGATTTCAGCCACTCTGCCACATCCCATCACTACTTCCTGTCCCTGTTCGGGCGCTGCTTTTAGTAGTGTCGGCCGTAGCTCAGTGGGCAGCACCCTTGCCTCCGAGTCATAAAGGTTGTGGGTTCAAGTCCTACTTCAGAGACTTGAGCGCATAAAGCTAGGCTGACACTCCAGTGCAGTGCTGCACTGTCGGAGGTGCCATCTTTTGGATGAGACATTAAACCGTCTGCTCTCCCTGGTGGACGTAAAAGATCCCATGGCACTATTTTGAAGAAGAGCAGGGGAGTTATCCCCGGTGTCCTGGCCAATATTTATCCCTTTGCCAACAGCACAAAAACAGATTATCTGGTCATTATCACATTGCTTTCAGTGTGCCAGTGCAGCCTTCGGTCGCCTGAGGAAGAGAGTGTTTGAAGACCAGGACCTCAAACCCAGCACTAAGCTCATGGTCTACAGAGCAGCAGTGATACCCACCCTGCTGTATGCCTCAGAGACATGGACCATGTACAGCAGGCACCTCAAAGTACTGGAGAGGTACCACCAACGCTGCCTCCGCAAGATCCTGCAAATCCATTGGCAGGATAGGCGCACTAACATCAGTGTTCTTGCTCAGGCCAACATCCCCAGCATCGAAGCTTTGACCACGCTCGATCAGCTCCGATGGATGGGTCACATTGTCCGCATGCCCGATATGAGACTCCCAAAACAAGCGCTCTACTCGGAGCTCTGGCACGGCAAGAGAGCCCCAGGTGGGCAGAGGAAACGCTTCAAGGACACCCTCAAAGCCGCCTTGAAAAAGTGTAACATCCCCACCGACACCTGGGAATCCCTGGCCCAAGACCACACAAAGTGGAGGAGAAGCATCCGGGAAGGCGCCGAACACCTCGAGTCTCTTCGCTGGGAGCAAGCGGAAGCCAAACGCAGGCAGCGCAAGGAGCGCACGTCAACCCAAGCACCCCACCCATCCGCCCCTTCAGCCACCGTCTGCCCCACCTGTGACAGAGACTGTAGGTCCCGCATTGGACTCATCAGTCACCCGAGAACTCATTTTTAATGTGGAAGCAAGTTATCCTCGGTTCCGAGGGATGGCCTAAGAGAGAGAAGCTGTGTGTGGGAGCTTGCTGTGTGCAAACTGGCTGCCGTGTTTCCCACATTACAACAGTGACTACACTTTAAAAAGTACTTCTTTGGCTGTAAAGCGCTTTGGGACGTCCGGTGGTCGTGAAATGTGCTATAGAAATGCGAGTCAGTCTTTCCTTACTCTGTGTGGCAGTCCATTTGAATTTCCCATTATCAATCTAATTTCTACAGCACAGAATCACAGAAACCCCACAGTGCAGATAGAGGCCATTTCGTCCCATCGAGCCTGCACCGACACATATCCCACCCTATCCCCGTAACCCCACATATTTAATCCCCCTAACACTAAGGGTCAATTTATCATAGCCAATCAACCTAACCTGCACATCTTTGGACTGTGGGAAGAAACCGGAGCACCCGGAGGGAATCCACGCAAACACGGGGAGAATGTGCAAACTCAACACAGACAGTCACCCGAGGCCAGATTCGAACCCGGGTCCCTGGCGCTGTGAGGCAACAGTGCTAACCACTATGCCACCGTGCTGCTAACCAGCATACCACTGCTTTAAATATATCAGTTCCAGGTCACTGCATAAGACTTCTTTTCAAACTAATGCATGTAATTTTACTCAAAATAATTACTTTTTAAGATTTACTAATATGTAGTTTAAATGAAATTGCAGAATGAAACATGGGGAATGTTACAAATGCCTGCGCATTGCTCGCTGCTGTATAGGATGGATAGTATGTTACGCAAATCTTAAAGTCTGTGCGCTAACATTGGGCCAGAAATTCCAGGCCAGAAGCATGAGTACGGTCGGCTTACTCACGCTTCTGGCCGTTGGAAATGCCGGCGTTCAGCGTGAACAGCGCATGCGGGGAACGCCGGCATTTCCAGACCTCGAGCGCGTGCGACTGCACAGGCAGCGCTTGCGCAGTGAACTTCGTGGATTTCATTCATGAAATCCGTGAGGGTAAGTCCTTAGAAGTTACACTTGAAAAAAGCAAGTGTAAAGTTGTTCATTGGCTGCGGAGGAAGATATATTTTATCGTGGAGCTCTTGAAATGCAATATTTTTGTTTGGGAAAGGGAGGGAAGTTATTTTAAGAAATTTTAAGTAAGTTTTAAAGTTTAAATTTTTTTTTTAAAAGGGTTTTCAGAACGGTAGGTAGAAGGAGCAATTGTGGCTGTGTGAATGGAATGTGAGAATGAGTTATGTATGTATGTCCACATATATTCCTTTACGTATATGTATGTATGTTTTATATTCCTTTACTAATGTGTATGAATGTATGTTTTTAATTATGATTTTCCAATAAGTTACTTTCTCTGAATGTCATAATTAAATAATACATTCATACACATAAATAAAGGAATATATACATAACACGCAAAGGAATATATACAGACATACATACTTTCAGAAGCTCCACGATAAGAAATATCTTCCTCCGCAGCCTGTGGAGCAACTGTACCCATGCTTTTTTCATGTGTAAGTTGTAATGACTGGACCTCACTGAAAGCATTAATGAAAGCGGCGAATTATACTGCGCACGCGCTGCCTGTGCAGTCGCACGCGTTCTGCCTCTGAACCCCTTCGTTCAGAGGACAGGAAATGCCAGTTTTCCCCACATGCACTGTGAATGCTGAAAACCAGCATTTCATCCGGCCAGATGCGTAAGTACCCCGACCGTACTAGCGCATTTGGAAGGGAATTACTGGGCCAACATTTTACATGCCAATAAAATAAAAAATTTAACAATTGCACGACTTGCCCCCTCGCATCTGCGACTGAGGGCCCAAGGAGGTGCATTGCGCAAGAGGTCATCATCGTACGTATCCTCACACTGTTCCCTTTGGGGAACTGTATGAAGTGGTGGAAGGATTTATGGCCATGATTAACGCTCATTCCGTGACCGTAACCATCTTTGAACCAGCCATTAGGGTGGTTAGTCCTATGGCGGGAGGGTTTTACGGGCTCCCACAACCCATCTGAGGGGGGGGGGGCCACCAACACCCACGGACGCAAGTATCCCGCTGGATGTCCACCCAGAATTTAAAGTTGGAGCTCCGACTCCACTTGCCGGGACTGTCTGGAGTGGGGTTCAAAACCCTACTCCTTCTGGCCCAGCGGCGGGGATGCTTACTGCTACGCAAAAGGCCCACTCCGCACAAAAGGTGACACCCATACGTTTCCTGCGCCTTTTCCCTCCCCGTGACTGGAGCCCTATGCTGCCATTTCACGTTGCTAATTGGATTGGGCCTTTGTCATAGCGGTAGGATCCCTGCCGCTGGGCCAGATCAGGGTAGGGTTTCGAACCCCGCTCCAGACAGTCCCGGCAAGTGGAGTCGGAGCTCCGGCTCTAAATTCTGGGTTGACATCCAGTGGGATATTTGCGTCCGTGGGTGTGGGTGGCCCCCCCTCCTTGTATAGCTTGTGGGAGCCCGTAAAACCCTCCCGCCATAGGACTAACCGCCCTAATGGCTGGTTCAAAGATGGTTACGGTCACGGAATGAGCGTTAATCATGGCCATAAATCCTTCCACCACTTCATACAGTTCCCCAAAGGGAACAGTGTGAAGACATGTATGACGACGACATTGCTAAATAAATAAATGGAATTTAAAAAATTCTTTTAGGGCTTTTAAAAGTCTTTAAATTGCTTTAATTCTCTTTAAAACTACTTCAGATTACTCAAAATAATGTAAACATTTTAAAAAGTTTATAAAAGTTACCAAAATCTTCAAAAAACTTCCAAAAACCTATTTAAACTGCTGCTTTGCATGTAAAAATCCTTAGCAGCTTGACAGAAACATTGGGGGCGTGTCCAGTGAAACTGAGACCTCAAGGGGCGTGTCTCACTTACACTGCACGCTCCTGGCTTCGCGCTGGCTGCACTCCTGGGCGGCGTGACGTCATACGCTGCCCGGGAATGTGCTTTCTATTTCTGCAAGTTCAGGCGTCCCAGAAGCTGATCGGCACGAGCGCGGGGTAAGTGCAAATACGTTCTGGAATTTCTGGGCCATTATCACCAATGCAGTGAAATATCATCTCAGAAAGTTTTGGTTTGAAACTTTCCATCATTGTTTCAAAAAATATAGAGGGAGAAGGAAAAACACCAGTCTTTGAACATTGACCTCTTGCTATAGGTACTTGCATGAATTTAAAAGTTGACATAAAAGAAAAAGAAAGACTTGCATTTCTACAGCGCCTTTAACGACCGCTGGACGTCCCAAATCGCTTTACAGCCAATGAAGTACTTTTTTGAAGTGGTGTCACTGTTGTAATGTAGGAAACCCGGCAGCCAGTCTGCGCACAGCAAGCTCCCACAAACAGCAATGTGATAATGACTGTTTCTTAGTGACGTTGATTGAGGGATAAATATTGGCCCCAGGACACTGGGGAGAACTCCCCTGCTCTTCTTCAAAATAGTGCCGCGGGATCTTTTACGTCCACCTGAGAGAGCAGACGGGGCCTCGGTTTAACGTCTCATCCAAAAGACGACACCTCCAACAGTGCAGCACTCCCTCAGCACTCGAATTTTGTGCTCACATCTTGATTTAAAATGGGCCTGATGCTGATTCTGCTTGTAACAGTTTTAACACAATAATTTCAGCTCAGTGAAAATAATTGATAAAGGAAACAGTTATATTATGTAGAAGCCCATTCGACATTTTAAACTGTTTCTCCTTCCAATGTTATTTATTATCTAAGCTTTTTTATTTCTAGATATCCAGGAATTGAGGCTTTCTCTAAAATGTTGTTTTTAGCTGCATATTTTTAAAATATGGCCTGTTATACACAGCGCCTGATATTCAAGTCCATCGCAGTCGATGAAATCTCAGGCGCCGATCCGGTACCGCCCGTTCTGCACCACCGCCCGGGACGAATTTCTAGGCCTTTATGTTTTCAGAATATAGCAAGATAAAATAAAGATAGTTTTAAGGTTTCCAAAGCAGTTCAAAATGTATCAGCTCGCTCTAGAAAACAACTACATCTTCAAGACCTTTGGATGTTCCAATAATGTAGCCACACTCACGTAACACCAAGTCATTATCTTAAGCTTATAATTATAAATGTCAAAAACTACAAAATACAAACAGCTGAATTTAGACTTTACATTACAGGAAATGGATAAAAGAAAAGATTTGTACCTGGAATTCCAAGGGCACATAAAGCTATGTAATATACTTTTTGTAGCTCTACGAATGGCTGTCCCGGAGTATCACTCATCTTTTAAAAAGAATCCTAATATTTTGATGTATTCCACCAGAGTTTTTGTCTTGCTGTTGAAATACTGATCATGTGTGACTCTCCTCAGCAGCATAGATACAGTACCGTAGCTGTTAACACTTCGATACAACCGGGACTGTTAATGGGTTTCTTGCTGCTGAATACTCTCCTCCTCCTGACTTTTTATTGGAGAATACTGTTTTTCTTTACACTACACTTGAGATGACTAATTCATTGCAAATTACACCATAATCAGTTCTGACAGGCAGAAAAGGATTTATTCTATACAGGTCCACAACCCCTTATCTGCAATTCCGAATTTCGAAAAGCTCTGAAAACCGAAAGTTTTTTCGTGGAGCGTCACTCGTGTGCACGACATGACCCGAGTGGCGCCAAACATGACCTGACGCGGCCGATGCTTGACCCACGTAGGTGTGAGGCGTCAGTTGTGTCTCAGCGCTGCTACCAGTCACACGTGCGTCTGCTGCTCGCTGATATTTGTTGTTATTTTGTGATTTTGAGTTTAATTTCACTGTGAAAATGTCAAAAAGAGCTGCAGATACCCCTACCATTCTGAAATCCGAAAAATTCTGAATTCCGAAACACATCTGGCCCCAAGGGTTTCGGATAAGGGATTAATAAACTGTATCATGTTGCTACAAACCAATGCAAATAAGAATACCTTCAGATATAAAGTCGCATTTGTTTATAAAAGAAAGACTTGCATTTCTATAGCGCCTTTCACAGCCTCAGGACGCCCCAAAGCGCTTTACAGCCAATGAAATACTTTTTCAAGTGTAGTCACTGTTGTAATGTAGGAAACGCAGCAGCCAATTTGCGCACAGCAAGCTCCCACAAACAGCTATATGATAATGACCAGATAATCTGCTTTAATTATGTGGTTAAGAGGGATAAATATTGACCAGGACACTGGGGAGAACTTAAAAAAAAAAATTTTTTTTTATGGGATGTGGGCATCGCTGGCAAGGCCAGCATTTATTGCTCATCCCTAATTGCCCTTGAGAAGGTGGTGGTGAGCCGCCTTCTTGAACCGCTGCAGTCCATGTGGTGATGGTACTCCCACAGTGCTGTTAGGAAGGGAGTTCCAGGATTTTGACCCAGCGACGATGAAGGAACGGCCAATATATTTCTAAGTCAGGATGATGTGTGACTTGAAGGGGAACTTGGAGGTGGTGGTGTTCCCATGCACCTGCTGCCCTTGTCCTTCTAGGTGGAAGAGGTCGCAGGTTTGGAAGGTGCTGCCGAAGAAGCCTTGGTGAGTTGCTGCAGTGCATCTTGTAGGTGGTACACACTGCAGCCACGGTACACTGGTGACGGAGGGAGTGAATGTTTAAGGTGGTGGATGGGGTGCCAATCAAGCGGGCTGCTTTGTCTTGGATGGTGTCGAGCTTCTTGAGTGTTGTTGGAGCTGCACTCATCCAGGCAAGTGGAGAGTATTCCATCACACTCCTTACTTGTGCCTTGTAGATGGTAGAAAAGCTTTGGGGAGTCAGGAGGTGAGACACTCGCCGCAGAATATCTAGCCTCTGACCTGTTCTTGTTGCCACAGTATTTATGTGGCTGGTCCAGTTAAGTTTCTGGTCAATTGTGGCCCCCAGGATGTTGATGGTGAGGGGTCCGGGGTGGTAATGCCATTGAATGTCAAAGGGCAGTGTTTAGACTCTCACTTGTTGGAGATTGTCATTGCCTGGCACTTCTGTGGCGCGAATGTTACCTGCCACTTATCAGCCCAAGCCTGAACGTTGTCCAGGTCTTGTTGCATGCGGGCATGGACTGCTTCATTATCTGAGGAGTTGCTCTTCTTCCTCCCCTGCTCTTCTTCCAAATAATACTATGGGATCTTTTCCGTCCACCTGAGAGAGCAGATTTGAACCGGTAACCTTCTAAAGCAAGAGAGCTACCACTGAACCACAGCTTACTCCTAAAAATAAAAATTTAATGTTAAAAAGTTGAAATTTCCTTTTAACAAAGTTTGGATTTCACAGAGATGCAAACATAATGGGTTCCTACGTATTATTCATGGGCGAGCAACGTCACAGGATCCTATGGTTTTTTTTTTGCATTTATGGGTCATTTGCTTCTATGAGGTACTTAAACAAATGAGGATCGTGGACCATGTTGGGCATTCATGAGCGCATGAGGGCCATGTTTGGTGCTCAGACAGATGGCAGCTGTGACCTGCTATGGAGTGTTCATATTGCTGTGTGGCATGAGGATCTGTTGAACATTCACATAGGGATGAGGGAGTTTTGGGATATTCATGCAGATGAGACATCCAGGGGAATATTCATAGGAATAAAGTCATGGCTTAGTTTCTGTATTCCTGAGGGCCCGTGGGAGAGGAAGATCCCGTTGATGTTTTGTGTTGCTGTAAGTCCTGGTGTCTCAAGGGGCATCTATTGGAATGAAGATCAATTGTGTATTCATGGGAATGACATAATATTATGATTAAATATACACAATCATGGCATCTAACATCTATAATTATTGTAATAATAATTGTTTCTACTTAAAATTATGACAATTATAATTAAGATAAGGCAAATGCTTGGCATTTTTAAAGCTATTTTTATCGGATTATACAATTCAAAGGAATCTAAACAGGAATGTTTAATTTGATTCTAGATTCCACCTTAAACATTCACTCCCTCCACCACCGGCGCACCGTGGCTGCAGTGTGTACCATCTACAAGATGCACTGCAGCAACTCGCCAAGACTTCTTCAGCAACACCTCCCAAACCCGCGACCTCTTCCACCTTGAAGGACAAGGGCAGCAGGCGCATGGGAGCACCACCACCTCCAAGTTCCCCTCCAAGTCACACACCATCCTGATTTGGAAATATATTGGCCGATCCTTCATCGTCGCTGGGTCAAAATCCTGGAACTCCCTCCCTAACAGCACTGTGGGAGCACCTTCACCACACGGACTGCAGCGGTTCAAGAAGGCGGCTCACCACCACCTTCTCGAGGGGCAGTTAGGGATGGGCAATAAATGCTGGCCTGGCCAGCGACGCCCATATCCCAGGAACAAAAAGAAATGAGGTCTCAGTTTCTACTGGATTCAGATTATTTATGTGACTTTCCATTGAATAATTTAAGATTTTTCATGCCTCTGCAAATATATTTAGCAAACCTGAAATTTCAAATGTAGTGGGATGTGAATCGCAGAATAACTTATATGTACTACAATTAGCAGCAGTTCAAACGGCCAATTTTTTGATCTATGCAGCATAAAATGGGAACCTCAGGTTTAGTATGGTTTAAACAATTACATTGCTTGATAGGTCATTGTACATTGTAAAAGTGATTTATTGCTACATAACAACTTTTGAGTCTTTCCTGGTAGAAGAATGCCATACTGAGAGGGAAATTAAGATTAACAGCAGGCATTTTTGTGGAACTTTCAGTTGCTTTTAAAATAAATTGCCTACGTTCTTTACTAGGGCAAATGATTTGTTATCACGCCGATCCACTCAGAAGTCATCATTTTCACTGCTTCCAGGACTTTTCTTGCAAAAGGGGGCATTCAGAAGGCAAATTGCTGATTACCACCTACCGCCCTCCCTCAGCTGATGAATCAGCACTCCTCCATGTTGAACACCACTTGCAAGAAGCACTGAGAGGAGCAAGGGCACAGAATGTACTCTGGGTGGGCGACTTCAATATCCATCACCAAGAGCGGCTCGGAGGCACCACTACTGACCGAGCTGGCCAAGTCCGGAAGGACATAGCTGCCAGTCTGGGCCTGCGACAGGTAGTGAGAGAACCAACACGAGGGAAAAACCTACTTGACCTCTGTTATAAATTTCATCATCAGCAAGAAACTGCTCATGAAATAACGCTGGACGGTCACCTGGTGGCGCCGTCCAAGGAGTATAAATACTCAGGTGTGGGCCCAGCTTACCAGAGACATTTTGTAAGACAAGGAACTAGTGAAGTACAACTAGATCTCCATGTTCTGAAACAAGCTGATTAAAGCCTTGCTTTATACTCAAACCAAGTGCGTAGTGAGTTTTATTACGTCAACCTCATCCTCACCAATCTACCTGTCGCAAATGCATCTGTTCATGACAGTATTGGTAGCAGTGACCACCGCACAGTCATTGTGGAGATGAAGTCTCGTCTTCACACTGAGGACACCCTCCATCGTGTTGTGTGGCACTACCACCATGCTGAATGGGATAGATTCAGAACAGATCTGGCAGCTCAAAACTGGGCATCCATGAGGCGCTGTGGGCCATCAGCAGCAGCAGAATTGTATTCCACCACAATCTGTAACCTCATGGCCCGGCATATCCCTCACTCTACCATTAACATCAAGCCAAGGGACCAAGCCTAGTTCAATAAGGAGTGTAGAAGAGTATGCCAGGAGCATCACCAGGCGTACCTAAAAATGAGGAGCCAACCTGGGGAAGCTGCAACACAGGACTGCATGCATGCTAAAAAGCGGAAGCAGCATGCTATAGACAGGGCTAAGCGATCCCACAATCAACCGATCAGATCAAAGCTCTGCAGTCCTGCCACATCCAGTCGTGAATGGTGGTGGACCATTAAACAACTAACGGGAGGAGGAGGCTCCGTGAATATCCCCATCCTCAATGATGGTGGAGTCCAGCACATGAGTGAAAAAGACAAGGCTGAAGCATTTGCAACCATCTTCAGCCAGAAATGCCGAGTGGATGATCCATATCGGCCTCCCGCTGAGGTCCCCACCACCATCACAGAAGCCAGTCTTCAGCCAATTCGATTCACTCCACGTGATATCAAGAAACGGCTGAGTGCACTGGATACAGCAAAGGCTGTGGGCCCCGACAACATTCTGGCTATCGTGCTGAAGACTTGTGCTCCAGAACTAGCCGTGCCTCTAGCCAAGCTGTTCCAGTACAGCTATAACACTAGCATCTATCCAACAATGTGAAAAATTGCCCAGGTATGTCCTGTCCACAAAAAGTAGGGCAAATCCAATCCGGCCAATTACCGCTCCATCAGTCTACTCTCAATCATCAGCAAAGTGATGGAAGGTGTTGTCGACAGTGCTGTCAAGCAGCACTTACTCACCAATAACCTGCTCACTGATGCTCAGTTTGGGTTCCGCCAGGACCACACCGCTCCAGACCTCATTGCAGCCTTGGTCCAAACATGGACAAAGGAGCTGAATTCCAGAGGTGAGGTGAGAGTGACTGCCCTTGACATCAAGGCAGCATTTGACCGAGTGTGGCATCAAGGAGCCCTAGTAAAACGAAGTCAATGGGAACCAGGGGGGAAAACTCTCCACTGGCTGGAGTCATACCTAGCATAAAGGAAGATGGTTGTGGTGGCTGGAGGTCAATCATCACAGCCCCAGGACATCACTGCTGGAGTTCCTCAGGGCAGTGTCCTAGGCCCAACCATCTTCAGCTGCCTCATCAATGACCTTCCTTCCAACATAAGGTCAGAAGTGTGGATGTTCGCTGATGACTGCACAGTGTTCAGTGCCATTCGCAACTCCTCAGATAATGAAGCAGTCCATGCCCGCATGCAACAAGACCTGGACGACATTCAGGCTTGGGCTGATAAGTGGCAGGTAACATTCGTGCCACACAAGTGCCAGGCAATGACAATCTCCAACAAGTGAGCGTCTAACCACCGCCCCTTGACATTCAATGGCATTACCATCGCTGAATCCCCCACTATCAACATCCTGGGGGTGACCATTGACCAGAAACTTAACTGGGCCAGCCACATAAATACTGTGACAACAAGAGCAGGTCAGAGGCTGGGTATTCTGCGGCGAGTGTCTCACCTCCTGACTCCCCAAAGCCTTTCCACCATCTACAAGGCACAAGTCAGGAGTGTGATGGAATACTCTCCACTTGCCTGGATGAGTGCAGCTCCAACAACACTCAAGAAGCTCGACACCATCCAAGACAAAGCAGCCCGCTTGATTGGCACCCCATCCACCACCTTAAACATCCACTCCCTCCACCACCGGCGTACCGTGGCTGCAGTGTGTACCATCTACAAGATGCACTGCAGCAACTCGCCAAGGCTTCGTCGGTAGCACCTCCCAAACCCGCGACTTCTTCCACCTAGAAGGACAAGGGCAGCAGGCGCATGGGAACACCACCACCTCCAAGTTCCCCTCCAAGTCACACATCATCCTGACTTGGAAATATATCGGCCGATCCTTCATCGTCGCTGGGTCAAAATCCTGGAACTCCCTCCCTAACAGCACTGTGGGAGCACCTTCACCACACGGACTGCAGCGGTTCAAGAAGGCGGCTCACCACCACCTTCTCAAGAGCAATTAGGGATGGGCAATAAATGCTGGTCTTGCCAGCGACGCCCAAATCCCATGAATCAAAAAAAAACATATGGTATGTATAGAACTTTTTAGGAGTTGTGGCAGGATATTACAGTCTGACAAATCATTTACCCGGCTCCTTACACAGTGACGTTCATGGATTCAGCGTCATGCTGCACGGACAACCCCCCACATTGTCCCCTTATGTATGTTGTTTGTACCTTTCACAATTTGCACAAATTTCCTGCTTTCTGAAAGGTGATGTGTTGGAGTATCAGTGCACAGTTTACAGGCAGTGCTAAAATGCAGGTTTAATCCCTGTGCTGCCGAGTTCCCACTCTTAACTGCATCATTGCGGAAACTAACTAGCGACCAGGGGGAGGGAGGGAGGGAGGAGCGACTTTCCAGCCAATGAAGTACCTTTTGGAGTCACTGTTGTAAGGTAGGAAACGTGGCAGCCAATTTGCGCACAGCAACTTCCCACAAACAGCAATGTGATAATGGCCAGATAATCTGTTTTTAGTGATGTTGATTGAGGGATAAATATTGGCCCCAAGACACTGGAGAGAACTCCCCTGCTCTTGGTCGATATAGTGCCGCGGGATCTTTTACGTCCACCTGAGAGAGCAGACGGGGCCTCGGTTTAATGTCTCATCTGAAAGACGGCACCTCTGACAGTGCAGCGCTCCCTCAGCACTGCACTGGGAGTGTCAGTCTAGATTTTTATGCCTAAGTGTCAGGAATGGGACTATGAACCCACAACCTTCTTGACTCAGAGGCAAGAGCGCTACGCACTTTGGGTAACTGGTTGTGGCCAATTCAACCACTACAACAACAACTTGTATTTATATAGCGCCTTTAACATAGTAAAACGTCCCAAGGCGCTTCACAGGAGTATTATAAGACAAAAACTTGACACCAATCCACATAAGGAGAAATTAGGGCAGATGACCAAAAGCTTGGTCAAAGAGGTAGGTTTTAAGGAGCGTCTTAAAGGAGGAGAGAGAGGTAGAGAGGCGGAGAGGTTTAGGGAGGGAATTCCAGAGCTTAGGGCCTCAGCAACAGAAGGCACGGCCACCAATGTTTAAGCGATTATAATCAGAGATGCTCAAGGGGACAGAATTAGAGGAGTGCAGATATCCTGGGGGTGGGGGGGTTGTGGGGCTGGAGGAGATTACAGAGATAGGGAGGGGAGAGGCCATGGAGGGATTTGAAAACAAGGATGAGAATTTTGAAATCGAGTCGTTGCTTAACCGGGAGCCAAAGTAGGTCAGCGAGCACAAGGGTGATGGGCAAACGGGAATTGGTGCAAGTTAGGACACGGGCAGCCGAGTTTTGGATGACCTCAAGTTTGCATAGAGTGGAATGTGGGAGGCCGGCCAGGAGTACGTTGGAGTAGTCAAGTCTCGAGGTAACAAAGGCCTGGATGAGGGTTTCAGCAGCGGAGGAGCTGAGGCAAGGGCGGAGACGGGCGATGTTATGGAGATGGAAATAGGCGGTCTTTGTTATGCCGCGGATAAGCGGTCAGAAGCTCAGTTCAGGATCAAATATGACACCAAGGTTGCAAACAGTGTGGTTCAGCCTCAGACAGATGTTTGGGAGAGGGAACAGAGTTTGTGGCGGGGACTGAAGACAATGGTTTCGGTCTTCCCAATATTTAATTGGAGAAAATTTCTGCTCATCCAGAACTGAATGTCGGATAAGCAGTCTGACAACTTAGAGACTGTGGAGGGGTTGAGAGAAGTGGCAGAGAGGTAGAGCTGGGTGTCATCAGCGTACATGTGGAAACTGATGCTGTGTTTTCAGATGATGTCGCCAAGGGGCAACATGTAGATGAGAAATAGGAGAGGGGCCAAGGATCGATCCTTGGGGGACACCAGAGGTAACGATGCGGGAGCAGGAAGAGAAGCCATTGCAGGTGATTCTCTGGCTACGAAGCATTGGCAGTGCCTGGAGCAGCTGGCCATCTGGGCTGGAATTGGTGAGTGACCCTGAGAGAAAGGTTGGAGAGGAATGAGGGAAAGAAAACCTTTTGAAACATAGCATCATTGAAAATTTCTTGGACATTGCTGTTATAATCATAAGATAGCTTCCTTGCCATCTTAATGCCTCCTCAATAAATGCATTACGGAGGATCCCCTACAGTTTGAAGGAATATGTTGCTTCATACTGCACATCATATACAACAAATATTAAATGTTGTTCAAGTTAAATGTTACCTTGTCTAAGTGGTATCGCTCTTGCCTTTGAGACAGGAAGTCAATGCCTCATGTCCCAGTACATCATCTAGGCAAATATGTCGATGTAGCGTTATCTTTCGGATTTTGTTAAGCCGATCCCCTGTCTGTCATTTAGGTAGACGATAAAGATCCTGTGCCACTATTTGAAGAGAATTTTCCCAGTGTTTTGGCCAAGACTTACTCTCAACCGACATCACCTTGTTGTGGAAAGTGGCCGCTGTGTTTACTCATGCGACACTGGTAACGGTGCAATGTGATCCGTTCTTTGGGATGTTTCTGTGGGATGTGATGAAGTCCTATGGAAAAGTTAGTTATTTCTTTAACTATAAGTACTTCTGCACAGAAGGTACATACTTTCAAATGTGATTTAATTTTGCTGATATTTTTTACGCGCTTAGAAACAGAAATATCTGGTTAAATTCCTTTCAGTTTATGATTTTGGGGAATATAATTTAATTAGCGGAAGCCTTAACTTTATGAAGAAAAGTTTTAGCCTCTCAGCCTGCATAAGGAATAAAACCTGTCGCCGCGCACCTTTCTATCAGGTAATGATTTCTCAGTGTAAAAGACCGTTGCGTTCCATTGGTAAATTATCCTTAGTAATTGGTATAGTTCTACTCATAGCAAGAAGGGAAAGGAAAGAAATAACAACAGAAAACGCTGGAAAACTCAGCAGGCCAGGCAACATCCGTGGAGAGAGAAACCAAGTCAACGTTTCAGGTCGATGACCCTTCGTCAGAACCCTTCGACCTGAAACGTTGGCTCTGTTTCTCTCTCCATGGATGTTGCCTGGCCTGCTGAGTTTTTCCCAGCGTTTTCTCTTGTTATTACGGATTTCCAGCATCCGCAGTATTTTGCTATCGGAAAGGAAAGAGGTGGTTATTTGAAACAAAAGATTATTACCTGCTTAGCGCCCTCTTTTGGTCACCAGCAGTCTTTGGGAATAGAAGGTGCATTCGTAGCTAACGCTTGTTGATAATAATATTATTATTATTATCAAGAGAGCCCAAGGTGGGCAGAGGAAACGCTTCAAGGACACCCTCAAAGCCTCCTTGAAAAAGTGCAACATCCCCGTCGACACCTGGGAATCCCTGGCCCAAGACTGCACAAAGCGGAGGAGAAGCATCCGGGAAGGCGCCGAACACCTCGAGTCTCTTCGCCGGGAGTAAGCGGAAGCCAAGCGCAGGCAGCGCAAGGAGCGCACGTCAACCCAAGCACCCCGCCCCTTCAACCACTGTCTGCCCCACCTGTGACAGAGACTGTAGGTCCCACATTGGACTCATCAGTCACCTGAGAACTCATTTTTAGTGTGGAAGCAAGTCATCCTCGGTTCCGAGGGACTGCCCAAGAAGAAGTAGAAGTATTCAGTAGGATGCAGGTTACGCTTTAAGTCATATGATCAATTTCTTCTAAAACCAGCCACGTGTTGCCCTGGTTGATCCCAAAGCTGATGGTTTAGCCAAAGACTGTAGAGGAGAATTGCGATGTTATTCTATGAACTCCACTCTCCCCACTGTTTTAACAAAGGCATGAACCCATTTTAAATTAAATAGGCTAGCACCTCAGTTAGAGTAGCAGTGAAATGAATTTGGTACGAATAGGTTAAGTGTTCATACAATAACATCATTTAGGGTCAATTTCTACCCTAATTTATTTGTGGGTTTATTGAGGAGCAGGGAC
This sequence comes from Somniosus microcephalus, assembly GCF_052327205.1. Classification (NCBI taxonomy): domain Eukaryota; kingdom Metazoa; phylum Chordata; class Chondrichthyes; order Squaliformes; family Somniosidae; genus Somniosus; species Somniosus microcephalus. The sequence continues at coordinate 72,667,050 of NC_141006.1, forward strand.
CTGTGTTCTAATGTTGTTCTAAAGTTGTTCTAAATATCTTTTGATAATGGACATTTTTTTGCTGAAATTAAGTAGTAAAGTTTTTCATGCTTAAGAACCCTTTAGAAAACCATAGTAATTCCCTCAGCAATTCACGTCAATTTAAGAATCCATTTTAAGTGATCTTAACTCATTTTCTGCTGACAAAGCACGCAATTTGATGACATTGGCGTAACCAATAATCATTCGCTAAAGAGTGTCCTTTGAATTTGCATATTTCAGCTTGCAAGTACATGGTTCCCAAGGCCAGCAGTAATTTGAACATGTTCAGACTGCTTAGCCAGCATTCCTCAAAAGCTTTGATCATTGTGAAATACTCCAAGCCTTGGAAGAATTTTTTTTATATATTAGTTCGTGGGATGTGGGCATCGCTGGCAAGGCCAGCATTTATTGCCCATCCCTAGTTGCCCTTGAGAAGGTGGTGGTGAGCCGCCTTAACATAGAAACATAGAAACATAGAAGATAGGAGCAGGAGTAGGCCATTCGGTCCCTCGAGCCTGCTCCGCCATTCAATGAGATCATGGCTGATCATTCAAATTCAGTACCCTGTCCCTGCCTTCTCCCCATATCCCTTGATCCCTTTAGCCTTAAGAAATATATCTAACTCCTTCTTGAATATATTTAATGAATTGGCCTCCACTGCCTTCTGTGGTAGAGAATTCCACAGGTTCACCACTCTCTGGGTGAAGAAATTCCTCCTCATCTCTGTCCTAAATGGCTTACCCCTTATCCTTAGACTATGACCCCTGGTTCTGGACTCCCCGACCATCGGGAACATCCTTCCTACATCTAGTCTGTCTAGTCCTGTTAGAATTTTATAAGTTTCAATGAGATCCCCTCTCATTCTTTTAAACTCCAGCGAGTATAAGCCCAATCGGTCCAATCTCTCCTCATACGTCATTCCTGCCATCTCAGGTATCAATCTGGTGAATCTTCACTGCACTCCCCCCATGGCAAGAACATCCTTCCTCAGATAAGGCGACCAATACTGCACACAATACTCAAGATGTGGTCTCACCAAGGCCCTGTACAACTGCAGCACGACATCCTTGTTCCTGTACTCGAACCCTCTCGCTACGAAAGCCAACATACCATTTGCCTTCTTAACTGCCTGCTGCACCTGCATGCTTACCTTCAGCGACTGGTGCACAAGGACACCCAGGTCCGTTGCACTTCCCCTTTTCCCAATCTATTGTTGTTCAGATAATAATCTGCCTTCCTGTTTTTGCCATCAAAGTGGATAACCTCGCATTTATCCACATTATACTGCATCTGCCATGCCTCTGCCCAATCACCCAACCTGTCCAAATCATACTGGAGTTTCTCGGCATCCTCCTCACAGCACACACGCCCACCCAGCTTTGTGTCGTCTACACACTTGGAGATATTACATCTAGTTCCCTCGTCTAGATCATTTATATATATTGTGAATAGCTGGGGTCCTAGGACTTCTTGAACCACTGCAGTCCGTGTGGTGAAGGTGCTCCCACAGTGCTGTTAGGGAGGCAGTTCCAGGATTTTGGCCCAGCGACGATGAAGGATCGGCGATATATTTCCCAGGTCAGGATGGTGTGTGTGACTTGGAGGGGAACTTGGAGGTGGTGATGTTCCCATGCGCCTGCTGCCCTTGTCCTTCTAGGTGGTAGAGGTTGCGGGTTTGGGAGGTGCTGCCGAAGAAGCCTTGGTGAGTTGCTGCAATGCATCTCGTAGATGGTACACACTGCAGCCACGGTACGCCAGTGGTGGAGGGAGTGAATGTTCAAGGGGGTGGATGGGGTGCCAATCAAGCAGGCTGCTTTGTTTTGAATGGTGTCGAGCTTCTTGAGTGCTGTTGGAGCTGCACTCATCCAGGCAAGTGGAGAGTATTTGTTTCCAATGTTTTACTAAATCCATAAGTCAAGTAGTGTAGTTCTTCTGTGTGATGGCTTGATCCATGGATGATTGTTGTGAAGTGTTGTTTTTTTTGTTCATGTAACTAGACTGATCAGATGCACCATCTGTTGTATGTGCTTCTGAAATTGTGTGTATGGCACAAAGTTAGGAAGGGCAAGAAAGAAAGTGTAAGAAACTAAGGGGAGAAATTTATTATAGCCCAGGAGTGGGCGCTGTTAGATCCGTGATTCTGAGAGTATGATGTTTTTCAATAACCACACGGATGCTGTAACTTAACAATCAACAGGTATTTACTGGAGTAGGGTAGTCTCAAGACTGGGGGTACAGAGGCATGCTCAAGGCTTATATACAGGTGTGGTCACTGCCGGTACTACAGTATACAGGAGCTGTAAAAGTAGTTCTGTCTTAAAGGTACATACACTACAATTCCTCCCCTTTTAGATTAGTAGTACACCTAATCTTCAAATAACAATTAACACTTTAACATGTACATTAAACAACAATAGTCCATTTATAGATTCAGTCTTTGGGGCGGCTTCCTGACCCTTTCGGGATGGCGCCTTTCCTGAGGTTCTTGTTCTTGGTGCAGAGGCGATTCTGGCCCCTTTTCATCGGGTAGTTCATCGGGTTCCACTGCTACTGGTTCTGAGGTAGATGCTACCGGTATGTTGGGTGCATCCCCAGGTACTCGAGACATGGGGTTGACTCGTTCCTGTGACGCTAAGATCTGATCGACGTGGCGTCTCACAATGTTCTCCCCGACATCCACTGTGTACATTAATGGCCCCTGCCTTGTGCATATCGTTCCGGGTTGCCATTTCTCTGTTCGATAGTCACGGGCCAAGACTGGTTGTCCTACATTGAAGCTCCTTGGCGGCTTTTCATTGATGTGCTGGAATTATTTGTCCTCAACATTTCTTCGCACATTTGGTCTGAGCAAGTCCAGACGAGATCTCAACCTTCGGTTAAAGAACACCATGGCCGGGGTCTGGTTGGTAACTGCATGTGTCGCGTTTCGGTAGGCTAATAAGAAATTGTCCACCTTATGCTGTAGTAGAATTTCATCGTCGCACATGGCCTTTATCGCCTTCTTAAAGGTTTGTACGAACCTCTCAGCCAATCCATTTGTGTCTGGATGATACGGGGCGGATGTGTAATGCCTTCCCCCATTCCTTCTCATAAATTTTCGAAACTCTTCGGACACAAACTGTGGTCCATTATCAGAGCAAATCTGCTCTGGCAAACCGTTTCTGGCAAATATGGTCCGTAGGACTGCAATTGTTTTCTCAGTAGTGGTTGAGGACATTTTTATCACCTCAGGCCACTTCGAATGAGCATCCACTGCTATTAAGAACATTGAGTCCATGAATGGACCAGCGAAATCAATATGCACCCGTTGCCATGGAGAGGAGGGCCACTCCCATGGGTGTAGAGGGGCATGTGGTGGTGCATTTTGGACCTTCTGGCATCCTGAGCAGCTCTTAGTTAGGTCTTCGATTTGTTGATCGATTCCCGGCCACCACACATAAGCCCTAGCAAGGCTTTTCAGTTTCACTCCCTCCAGATGACCTTCATGTAGCTCATTTAGCACTCTCTCCCTTAACTTGGGTGGAATCACCACTCTGGATCCACACATCACTGTCCCCTGGCATACTGACAGCTGTTCTCTTCTGGATGAGAATGCTGGCAACAGTGAGTCGCCATGTGTTGGCCATCCCCTCACCGTCAAATCATATACCCGAGACAGCGTCAGATCATTGCGGGTCTCCTTCTCTATATCCGCGTTCGTTACTGGCAATCGTTCAATTATTGACGAATAAAATATCTCGATAGGGTCCACTGCTGGTGCTTCCTCCACAGTAGGCAGTGGCAGGCGTGATAGCCCATCAGCATTCCCATGCTGTTTCGTGCCTTTATATTCTATTTCATATTGATTCGCCCCTAGAAACAGGGACCATCTTTGTAACTGTTGTGCAGTCATCACTGGAACGCCCTTCTTAGGATTAAAGATGGAGACAAGTGGTTGGTGGTCAGTCAGCAAGGTGAACTTCTGCCCATGCAGATAGTGGTTGAATTTTTTTACTCCCCATACTAGGCTGAGGTCCTCCCTGTCAATCTGGGCGTAGTTGCGCTCGGCTGAGGTTAGTGACCGAGGCGCAAAGGCTACTGGCCTCTCCAACCTGTCTGGGAATTTGTGCGACAGCACCGCTCCAATACCATAGGGTGATGCATCACACGCCAAACGAATTGGTAGTGCTGGGTTGAAATGGGCCAACACCTCTTTTGATGTGATCAATTCTTTACACTTCTGGAAAGCTCGCCTACGTTCGTCATTCCACTTCCATGGTACCCCTGTTTGCAGTAGGGTGTTCAGTGGGTGTAATACCGTGGACAAATTTGGTAAGAACTTGTGGTAGTAGTTTACCAGCCCGAGGAACGACCTCAGTTGTGACACATTTTCCGGTGCTGGTGCCTTGACAACTGCCTCAATCTTTTCAGGGGACTTATGTAACCCCTCTTCATCGATGACATGGCCACAATACGAGATCTGTTTCTGGAAAAACTCGCACTTGTGGCGATTAGCTCGTAGCCCATACTCCTTTAATCTGGTGAGCACCTTCTCCAAGTTGGCGATGTGATCACTGTCATTTTCGCCCGTGACCAGCATGTCGTCCAAATAACAGTGGGTCCCTGGAATCCCTTGCAGGACTTGATCCATTGCCCTTTGCCTGATAGCCGGAGCCGAGGCTACCCCGAACACCAGCCGGTTGTATTGATAGAGACCTTTATGAGTGTTAATCTTAAGGTATTGTTTCGAAGCTTCTTCTACCTCCATTTGCAAGTACGCCTGGGCTAGATCAATTTTGGTGAAGCGTTTACCTCCAGATAGCGAGGCGAAAATATCCTCAATTCGTGGAAGCGGATATTGTGCCGTGTGAAGGACTGGGTTCACTGTCACCTTAAAATCCCCACAGATGCGGACCTTCTTTGGTTCCCCAGGTGTATTACTCAACGACCTCTTCATTACAGGAATGATGGGTGTAGCCCACTCGCTCCAGTCCACTTTGGACAGTACTCCTGAACGTTCCAACCCTTCCAGCTCTGCTTCGACAGCTGGTCTGATCGCATAAGGCACTGGTCTGGCCTTAAGAAACTTTGGGCTTGCATTTTCCTCTATTTTAATCGTTGCTGTTATGCCTTTTAGTGTTCCGAGTCCCTCCTGGAACACTTCTTTTGCGTCGGTTAGCATTTTTGACAGTCGTCCAGGTGTGACGTCGTCATCCTTTTTGGCCTCAACCTTCAGTGCCTGTATGGAATGCCAATCTAATTGTATCTTCCGGATCCATTCACGTCCTAGCAGTGGTGCTCCTCCATCTGGCAATACATATATATCCATTTTAGGTATTTCTTGGCCTTTATATATCACTTTCACCCTTATTTTTCCTTTGGGGTAGACTTTTTGCCCCGTGTACGTCTTCAAGACAATCTCTGTAGCTTTCAAGGGTATATGTGAAAATAGCCGCTTGTAGTCCCTTTGGTTTATGACTGTTAGGGCTGATCCTGTGTCCAATTCCATTTTCACTTGGACTCCGTCTATCTTGAGTGTAACCCAGATAGTCTGGTGATCCTCCATTTTCGTTACCTTATGTAGTTTCAGACAACCCAGTTCCTTGCTTCCGGAGTCTGTGTCACTTTTCTGTTCGTCTGAACCACTGTCCATCACCTGGTGTACCTTTTTTACTTCTCCTGTGGAGATTTCTTACTGTTGGTTTTCTTCCCAGACCTGCAGACTCTTGCTATGTGTCCTGCTTTTCCACACTGTCTGCACACTTGGTCCTTGAACCAACAATCCTGCTGGTCATGTGTTGTTCTGCCGCAGCGATAGCACTTCCCTGTTCCATAGGACATTTCATTGGTGCCATATTCTTGCGGTCTCCGTTGTATCTCTGCAGCGCCCCTTGCGGCTGCTTTGTGTGATACTGCCATACTGAAAGCCTTGTCCAGCGTAAGATCCTTTTCTGATAGAAGCTGTTTCTGGGTTCCTTCACTTTGTAGCCCACACAAAAACTTGTCCCTTAACGTATCTGCTAGTCCCGCTCCAAACTGGCAGTGTTTCAATAGCTTGCGCAGTTCCGTTAGGTACTCAGCATTACTTTCGTCTTTGTGTTGGTTCCTTTTATGGAACTTAAATCATTCTGCTATCAGCAGCGGTGTGGGGTTTAAGTGGTCCTGTCGGATTTCTACTATGCTTTCGAAATTCTTGTTCACCGGCTTCTCTGGGGTTATTAGATTTCGCAGTAACCGATAAGTTTTTGCACCTATGGAATTTAACAAAACCAGTGCTTTCCTAGCATCTGGCACTTCATTCGCCCTGCAGTACACCTCAATACGTTCCACATATGTCGCCCAATCTTCGACTTCATTGTCGAGCGTAGAGATACTGCCACTCGTCGGCATCCCTGGGTGGGATTTAACTGTCAAAAATGGCGTCTTTGCGCTTCCCCTTCTTCTCCGCTGGCACAAAATGGCGTCTCCCGCGCTTTCCTTCCTACCCGCACTCACCCTTCTTCTCCGCTGCGGCTTCTAAAAATGGCGTCTCCCACGCTCTTCCTTCTTCTCCGCGGCTCAATGGCGTCTCCCGCGCTCTCCCTTCTTCTCCCCGCGGACACTGTTCAGCCCTTGAGCCCTGGCTGTGCTCTGCGCGTTCTTTTTTTTTTTTTCTCGACGCCGCTCGGTCCTGAACCCGGCTGTTGCTTTACCCTCTCTCTCTCTGGTTTGGTTTTTTTTTTTCTCTCGACGCCGCTCGGTTTTCAACCCCCGGCTGCGCCCTGTGCGCTTCACCCTCTGTCTTACCCCGTCGACGCTGCTCGGCTTTCTCTCCGCCGTCGGTCGGCTCCAGCCGCCGCTGTCCGGGAAGGGTCTGCGCTGGACCTGTCGTCAGTCTCTTGCTGATCGTCGTGGCTGGGGAACCAAGCCCAGCTCTCCACAGCCTCCCCTGCAATGTTCACTCTCTGCCGGACGACTGGGCGGTTGCTCGTGGTCGACGCCCGTGTTCCTGGCCTCGACTTTCTTACACCGCCCTCCCGGAGCGAATCCTTGAAGGGAAATGCAGAGTTGCAGGTAGATTCGAATCGACACTCGTCGCCACTGTTAGATCCGTGATTCTGAGAGTATGATGTTTTTCAATAACCACACGGATGCTGTAACTTAACAATAAACAGGTATTTACTGGAGGAGGGTAATCTCAAGACTGGGGGTACAGAGGCATGCGCAAGGCTTATATACAGGTGTGGTCACTGCCAGTACTACAGTATACAGGAGTTGTAAAAGTAGTTCTGTCTTAAAGGTACATACACTACAGGCGCTAACTTTGGAAAAGTTTGAGATTTAACGGCAGGCGCTAATGAATCTCGCTGCATGCAAAATTCAGGGTCTTCGCTCAAAGAAAGGATGGGAGCGCTGAATCAAGCGCTAATGACCGAGCTCAGTGGCGTCAGACTCAAAGCGCTAAGCAATTTCAGGTGCAGTCTAATCGCAAGTCATCATTGCCACAGGCTCTTGCCAGTTCTTAAAGGAGAGGCTCATTCATGCTGCAGAACCTCAATCTCCACATTGCTGGATCTGCAGCTGTCTCAGCATGCAGCAGAAGGCCAAGGAGAAGGAACTGGACCTCTGAAGGAGGTTTCATGATGGCAGATCCACGCCCAGGGAGAGAGCCCGCAGATTCTGTGACCAAGCATTGGAGGCGTTGGTCTTCGCTGTGGAGAGACGGAGGGCGGCGCTCCACCCGGCAAGTGGCAGGAGGCCCTCGCCGTAAGTCTTCCGCGCCATGTGGAGGGAGGTAGCCCAGCAGGTCTCGGGCAGCACTGTGGTCCCCAGGACCCACGCACAGTGCAGGAAGAAATTTAACGACCTCACTCGGGTGGTCAGGGTGAGTCAATCCTTCAACAAATGTTACATACCACCATCTGAATCACAGTCTGCACACACTGCCCAAAGCAACACACCCCCAGCACTCAACCACCAACACTCACACCCACATCTCACACCTTGCACACAATGACAGATATTCAACTATGGCAGGCACCTCACCCAGACACATTGCTCCACACTCACTCACACACTTTCCTTTCTCTTGCAGGCCAAGGTGGTTCACAACAGGAGGGAGCAGGAGCGCACAGGCAGGGGTCAAGCCGACACCCAACTACTGTCTGCGCTGGAGAATCGAGTGCTGGAGATCATTGGGCGCCAGGTGGTGGGCGCCGTGGCCACCGGCGACGTTGACCCCCTTGGGGACAACAACGGTATGTTCATCCCTAACCCTTCTTCTCACATCCCACTTCCCCCTCACCCCACAAGCGTTTTGCACTTTCCAGCTAATCATGCTGTATCCATGCATTTCTCCCTTCCTGCCCCCCTCCCCTCACCTTAACCCGATTCTTGTGCCTTTATGCTTTCAGATAATGAGCAAGCACTGGAGCAGCCTGCCCCTGAGGGCACCATAGAGAGCGAGGCGAGGAGAAGAGAAGGAGGAAGAAGATACCGTGTCACTGCATGTCTCACCCACAGGCACCAGCTAGTATTGTTAGATCCGTGTATCTTAATGTTGTGTCCTTCAATAATCAGACAACAGACTGCAGAGAACGATTCAACAGGTGTTTACTGAATGAGGGTTACTCTAGAACTAAGTATACAGATCACTACTCAGGGTTTATACACAGGTGTGGTCACTGCCGGTACTACAGTATACATGAGCTGTAAAAAGTAGTTCCCCCCTTAAAGGTATATATACATTACAATTCCTCCCCTTTTAGATTAACAGTACCATAACACTCATTTAACAATTAAATATCAAACTAATTACAATTAACACTTTTAACATGCAACATTAGCTGAAAATAGTCTATTTATAAATTCAGTCTTTGGGGAGGCTTCCTGATCCTTTCTGGATAGCGCCTTTCCCGAGTGTCTTGCTCTTGGTGCGGAGGCAATTCTGGCCCCCTGTCGTCGGTTGGTTCATCAGCTTCCGATGCTACTGTTTCTGGGGTAGATGCGACCTGTACGTCGGGTTCATCACCAGGTACGTATGGGCGAGGCATGGGGTTGACTTGTTCCTGTGACTCTAGGATCTGGTCAGCATGGTGTCTCACGATGCTCTCCCCAACGTCCACTGTGTACATTAGTGGGCCCTGCCGTGTGCATATCGTTCCTGGCTGCCATTTTTCTGTTCGGTAGTCGCGGGCCAAGACTGGTTGCCCTACATTGAAGCTCCTTGTTGGCTTCTCATGGATGTGCTGGAATTGCTTACTCTCAACATCTCTTCGTACGTTTGGTCTGAGCAAATCCAGGCGAGATCTTAACCTTCGGTTAAAGAACATCGTGGCTGGGGCCTGGTTGGTGACTGCATGTGTCGCATTCCGGTAGGCGAACAGGAAATTGTCCACCTTGTGCTGCAGCGGAATGTTGTCATTGTACATAGCCTTTATTGCCTTCTTAAAGGTTTGTACGAACCTCTCAGCCAATCCATTTGTGGCTGGATGATACGGGGCGGATGTGTAATGCCTTACCCCATTCTTTTTCAAGAGCCTCCGGAACTCTTCGGACACAAACTGTGGTCCGTTATCGGAGCAAATCTGTTCTGGCAAGCCATTCCTGGCAAAAATGGTCCGTAGGACTGCAATAGTTTTCTCCGTGGTGGTGGAGGACATTTTGATGACCTCAGGCCATTTCGAGTGCGCATCCACGGCTATTAAAAACATTGAGTCCATGAATGGACCAGCAAAATCAATATGCACCCGTTGCCATGGAGATGAGGGCCACTCCCATGGGTGTAGAGGGGCATGTGGTGGTGCATTTTGGACCTTCTGGCATCCTGAGCAGCTCTTTGTCAGGTCCTCGATTTGCTGATCGATCCCCGGCCACCACACATAAGCCCTAGCAAGGATTTTCATTTTCACCCCTCCCAGATGACCTTCGTGAAGCTCATTGAGCACTCTCTCCCTTAACTTGGGTGGAATTACCACTCGGGATCCACACATCAAGGTCCCCTGGCATACTGACAGCTGTTCTCTTCTGGATGAGAATGCTGGCAACAGTGAGTCGCCATGTGCTGGCCATCCCTTCACCGTCAAATCATATACCCGAGACAGTGTCGGGTCATTTCGGGTCTCCTTCTCTACACCAGCATTAGTTACTGGCAAGCATTCAATTATAGTCGAATGAAATATTTCGACAGGATCCACCGCTGGTGCTTCCTCCGCAATAGGCAGTGGCAGGCATGATAGCCCATCAGCGTTTCCATGCTGTTTCATGCCCTTATATTCTATTTCATATTGGTTCGCCCCTGGAAAAAGGGACCATCTTTGTAGCCGTTGCGCAGTCATCACCGGAACGCCCTTCTTTGGATTAAAGATGGAGACAAGTGGTTGGTGGTCAGTCAGCAAGGTGAACTTCTGCCCGTGCAGATAGTGATTGAACTTTTTCACTCCCCACACTAGGCTGAGGGCCTCCTTGTCAATCTGGGCGTAGTTACGCTCGGCTGAGGTTAGTGATCGTGACGCAAAGGCTATTGGCCTCTGCGAGCCGTCCGAGAATTTGTGCGACAGCACCGCTCCAATGCCGTAGGGTGACGTATCACATGCCAACCGAATTGGTAATGCCGGGTTGTAATGGGCCAATACCTCTTTCGATGTGATTAGTGTTTTGCTCTTCTGGAAAGCTCGTCTACATTCGTCACTCCACTTCCATGGCACCCCAGTTTGCAGTAGGGTGTTCAGTGGGTGTAGTATTGTAGACAAATTTGGCAAGAACTTATGGTAGTAGTTTACCAGCCCGAGCAACGACCTCAGTTGTGACACATTTTCCGGTGCTGGAGCCTTGACTACTGCCTCAATCTTCTCTGGGGACTTATGTAACCCCTCTTTATCGATAACGTGGCCACAATACGAGATCTGTTTTCTAAAAAACTCGCATTTGGGGCGGTTAGCTCGGAGTCCATATTCCTGCAATCTAGTGAGCACCTGCTCCAGGTTGGCAAGGTGATCACTGTCATTTTCGCCCGTGACCAGGATGTCGTCCAAATAACACTGGGTCCCTGGGATCCCTTGCAGGACTTGTTCCATTGCCCTCTGCCAAATAGCCGGAGCTGATGCTACCCCGAATACCAGCCGGTTGTATTGGTAGAGACCTTTATGGGTGTTGATTGTGAGGTATTTTTTTGATGCTTCTTCTACCTCCATTTGCAGATACGCCTGGGCCAGATCAATCTTAGTGAAGCGTTTCCCTCCAGATAGCGAGGCGAAAATATCTTCAATCCGCGGAAGTGGATATTGTACGGTGTGAAGGAGCGGGTTCACTGTTACCTTAAAGTCCCCACAGATGCGAACCTTCCTTGGTTCCCCAGGCGTGCTGCTCAACGACTTTTTCATCACAGGGATGATGGGTGTAGCCCACTCACTCCAGTCTACCTTGGACAGTACACCTGAACGTTCCAGACTCTCCAGCTCTACTTCGACGGCTGGGCGGATCGCATAAGGTACCGGTCTGGCCTTAAAACATTTTGGGCTTGCGTTTTCTTCAATTTTAATCATCGCTGTCATGCCTTTTAGTGTTCCGAGTCCTTGCTGGAATACTTCTTTCGCGTCAGTTAGGATCTTTGACAGTCGCCCAGGTGTGACGTCGTCATCCTTTTTGTCAGCCACAGTCAGTGCCTATATGGAATGCCAATCTAGCTGTATCTTCTGGATCCATTCACGTCCTAGTAGTGGTGGTCTTCCATCTGGCAATACATATAGGTCCATTTTTGGTGTTTCCTTGCCGTTATATATAACGTTCACCCTTATTTTTCCTTTGGGGTAGACTTTTTGCCCCGTGTACATCTTCAAGACAATCTTTGTATCTCTCAAGGGTATATGTGAGAATAGCCGCTTGTAGTCCCTTCGGTTTATGACTGTTAGGGCTAATCCTGTGTCCCATTCCATTTTCACTTGGACTCCTGCTATCTTGAGCGTGACCCAGATAGTTTGGTGATCCTCCGTTTTGATCACATTATATAGTTTCAGACAACCCAGCTCCTTGCTTCCGGAGTCTGTATCACTCTTCTGTTCGTCTGAACTACTCTCCGTCACCTTATGTACCTTCTTTTACTTCTCCTGTGGAGATTTCTTGCTGCTGGTTTTCTTTCCCGACCTGCAGACTCGTGCTATATGTCCTACTTTTCCACACTGTCTGCACACTTTGTCCTTGAACCAGCAATCATTATAGTCGTGTGTTGTTCTGCCGCAGTGATAGCACTTCACTGTTCCGTATGACATTTCATTTGTGCCATATTCTTGCGGTCTCCGTTGTATCTCTTCAGCGCCCCGTGTTGCTGCTTCGTGTGATACTGCAATGCTGAAAGCCTTGTCCAGCGTAAGATCCGTTTCTGATAGAAGCCGTTTCTGGGTTCCTTCACTTTGAAGCCCACACACAAACTTGTCCCTTAAAGCATCTGCTAGTCCCGTTCCAAACTGGCAGTGTTTCGATAGCTTGCGCAGTTCCGTTAAATACTCAGCATTACTTTCATCTTTATGCTGGTTCCTTTTGTGAAACTTAAATCTTTCTGCTATCAGCAGCGGTGTGGGGTTTAAGTGGTCCTGTCGGATTGACACTATGTTTTCAAAATCCTTTTCTACTGGCTTCTCTGGGGTTATTAGGTTTCGTAGTAAGCCGTATGTTTTTGCACCCATTGAATTCAACAATACCAGCGCTTTCTTGTCATCTGGCACTTCATTCGCCTTGCAGTATATTTCTATGCGTTCGACATATGTCATCCAATCTTCGACTTCATTGTCGAACGCTGTGATACTGCCACTCTTCGGCATTTTTGGGTGTGGTTAGACTGGCTTAAAATGGTGTCTCCCGCACTTTCCTTTCTTCCCCGCTGCGGCTTAAAATGGCGTCTCCCGCGCTTTCCTTTCTTCCCCGCTGCGGCTTAAAATAGCGTCTCCCGCGCTGCTGCCAATGCCGCTCTCGGCGGTCCTCGTGGCAAATGGCGACGCCCTGTGGGTTTCGTGCGCTGCTCCTGTGCTGCTGCCAACGCCGCTGTCTGCGTTCCTCGTGACAATGGCAGCGCCTCGCGTTTTCCTGCGCACCTCTCTCCCCCGTTGACGCTGCTCGGCCCTTGAACACCGGCTGCGCCCTGCTCTCTCTCGTCTCTCTCCCCCGTTGACGCTGCTCGGCCCTTGAACACCGGCTGCGCCCTGTGCGCTCTGCCCTCTCTCTCTCCCCCATCAACGCTGCTCGGCCCTTGAACACCGGCTGCGCTCTGCTCTCTCTCGTCTCTCTCCCCCGTTGACGCTGCTCGGTCCTGAACACCGGCTGCGCCTTGTGCGCACTGCCCTCTCTCTCTCCCCCATTGATGCTGCTCGGCCTTTTTCTGTGCCTCTCGGTCGGGCTCTAGCCCGCCGCTGTCCAGGAAGGGTCTGCGCAGTACCTGTTGCCAGCCCGTTTCGCTGGACCACCGTGACTGGAAAGCCAAGCCTGGCTGTCGACAGCCTCCCCTGCGATGCTCAAATCTCCGCTGGATGACTGGGCGGTTGCCCGTGGTCGACGCCCGTGCTTCTGGACTCGACCTTCTTCCACTGTTCTCCAGGAGCAAATACCTGGGAGGTGATGCAGAGTTGCAGGTAGGTTCGAACTTGCTCGTCGCCACTGTTAGATCCGTGAATCTTAATGTTGTGTCCTTCAATAATCAGACAACAGACTGCAGAGAACGATTCAACAGGTGTTTACTGAATGAGGGTTACTCTAGAACTAACTGTACAGATCACTACTCAGGGTTTATATACAGGTGTGGTCACTGCCGGTACTACAGTATACAGGAGCTGTAAAAAGTAGTTCTCTCCCTTAAAGGTACATACATTACAAGTATAGTAGTGGGATCTGCACAGGGTGAGGCACCGGGGATGAGTGGGCTGCAGCAAGGCCAGGGGGAAAGGGTAGCTCAGGAGTCAGCTCCCCGGAGGGCGAGTTCACGCACGAGTTCTGCTGCACAGGACTCAGATGAGGACCTCAATGGGGAAGCCTTTAGAAGAACAGTGATGGGCATGCACATGGAGATGTTAGGTGCAATGGTAAGAGTGCCTGAGAGTCTCTGCAATGGTAAGGAGCGTGGAGGAGTCCACCTCCAACATTGCACAAGGTTCTGCGCACACCATGGAGCCCAACATTTGCAGTCTGGAAAGGATGATGGACTCCCAGAGAGACCATGGTGACCCAGACCTGATGCCGCATGTGATGGGCGATGTCGCAGCATCCATTGCAGCACAGGCGGAAGTGATGCAACACCTTAGTGCTGTAATGCAGTCTACCCTTGGTGGCATTCAATCTCAGACTGCTCTCATGCAGTCTCAGCTTGATGGCACGCAAGCTTTGACTGCTGCCATCGTGGCTGGGTCGACCATCGTCGATCGGGGCTTTCACGGTGTCGCAGCAGGCCAGCAATCTGTGCTGCAACAGATTGCTAGGGATGCTGAGGTGCTGCCCCGGGGGAGTGGCAGTGGGTCAGTGGAGCAGGAAGCTGCTGTCCTCTCTCAGGATGACAGCATTCCTGATCCCACCACTACCAATCCGCCATTGCCCTTGTCGCTGCCTGTCATCCAGCCAGCCCAGACTGCTGCCGCCCATACTGAGATGGTGCAGTCTACAGGCAGGCTGTCCAGGACCAGAGCTGATCGAGGGCGTCCTGCAAGGCCATCTGAAGTCTCCCGCACGGACACTCAGCAGCCTTCCACCCGCCGTGCTGCAGCCACTGGGCCAACATTTCGTAGGAGCACTAGAGTAGGCAAAAGCACAGTAACAAGAGGCACTAAGGGATTGCACAAGGGTGAATAGTTAATATTGTTGTTGTAAATATGTGTTCACTGGTTATTGATAAATTTATTAATTGGCTTTGGATGATTTTGAGGTGTCTCTCATTTCATGGGAATGTGGTGAGCAACGGGGATTCGGGGTTTAATTTATTGGAACCGCAGTCTGATGAGGAGGTCACGGACCGTCCTTCCGGAAGGCTGATTGAGTGGCTGCCTCCTCCCTCACTCCTGTTCTTCCTCCTCCTCCTCTTCCTCCTCCTCCTCTTCCTCCTCCTCCTCCTCCTCTTCTCCCTCTTCCTCCTCCTGAGGTGGTCCCACAATCCCTGGTGGCAAGGGCTGGGCCCTCATGATGGCCAAGTTGTGGAGCATGCAGCAGACCACGACGAAATGGGACACCTGCTCTGGCGAGTACTGGAGGGCTCTTCCCGAGCGGTCAAGGCAGCGGAACCATTGCTTGAGCACCCCGATGGTCTGCTCGATGATGTTCCTGGTGGCGGCATGGCTCTCATTATATGAATGCTGGGCAGAACTGATGGGGCTGCGGAGGGGAGTCATGAACCAGGTGGAGAGTGGATACTCCTTGTTTCCGACCAGCCAGCTGCAAGCTTGACGTGATAGCTGGAAGAATGCTGGCATACAGGTCTGGCGCAGGATGAAGGCATCGTGGCTGCTGCCAGGATAGTGGGCTTTCACATTGAGGATTCGCTGTCTGTGATTGCACAGCAACTTCACATTAATTGAGTGGTAGCCTTTGCGGTTACGGAAGACCTCAGGATTGTTATGCGGTGCCCACAAAGCCACGTGGGTGCAGTCAATGGTGCCCTGCACCAAGGGGAATCCCGCTATCCTGGCAAAGCCACATGCATGCTCGTCCTGCTTCTCTCTGGTGATGGGGAAGGAAATGTAATCCCTTCTCCTACTGTAGAGAGCCTCTGTGATCTCACGGATGCAGCGATGGATGCCGAACTGCGAGATGTTCGCAATATCTCCTGTTGCAGACTGGGAGAATCCACTGGTGAAGAAATTGAGGGCGATGGTGACTTTGAATACCACTGAGAGCCGTGGTCACCCTGATCTGAGGCTGGAGGTCTGGTTGCAGGAGATGGCAGAGTTCTGTGACCACCTCCTTGCTGAAGCAGGGCCTTCTAAAACACTGCTCCTCACTTAATTGGAGGTAGGAGAAGTGCTGTCGGAATACCCTCGGAGGGTAAGGCCTCCTGTTGAGAGCCCTGATGGCCCTCCTCCTCCCTCTGGCCACATCTTTCTCGTTGCCTCTGCTCCCTCCGCAGCAGATCCTGGAGGGCGAGGTCGACTGCCAGTACAGCCCCCATTAATGTAATGATGTGTAGCAGTTTGAAATTTTGTCAGAATAAATGTGACATTTTTAGTAGCCACAATACTGCTGATACTGAAGAACCTTTAAATGACAGATTTAAACTCTTGCACAATCGCAAACTGACAATGAAGCAGTGAAACAGCACTAACCTGACAGCTGTGACTCATCCCTTTAAGTAGCACCCCTGGAGCCTTCGTCCGCCTGCTTCACGCCTCCTCTTCCTGTCGTTGTTGGGACGAGGCGCTAAGGCAGGCGGTGATAATCAATTTGGCAGATCGGGTGCTCAGCGAGCGTTGCACGCTAACTGACATCACGATCTGCCTGGCACTAAAGTCCCCGGCGCTAACTCTTAGCGGCGGCGCTAAGGGGCGACTGGATTTGGCGTACGGCACTGGATTCACCTCGCCCCAGCGCTACTTCATTAGCGTCCCTGCCAGGCCCTAACGGGAGGCGCTAACCAACTGGATTTCTCCCCCTAGTGTGCAACATCTTTTGCCACTTAGCCGAAGGCAAATAGAGTCACATATATTATACAAGACTTCACTGCAGCCAAAACATGAAAAGTTAGTTTCTGAGTTGCCTTATGGCTCATGTACTGAAATAACATCTGTGTTTCAAGACCTTTATAATCATTCGATCGCATTTACTCTTGTGTTATCTATCATCTCTGATTTTTTTCAACTATTTTTACATTACTGATTTCCAACATGCCTTTTCACGATTGTACCTGTGCAAGTCTGACACCAGGTTAAGTGGGTAATATCTAGTATCATTTTCTAGTAATATGTAGGGGCCCCAAACCGAATCTTTGTAGAGACCCCGTAACACAAATGCCCCCCCACCCCCCCACCCCGTGCGTTGGGCTAGCAGGCGGAGGTCCGCCCTGGCCAACTTGATGTAAGGATTGTGCCCTTGAGGAACATCTGCCCCAAAATATAGTGTGGCATTTTTAAATTCTGTACTGAACAGATGAGCCACTGTGATCTTTTCTGGTCCTGAAAATTCCGATATTCCTAAGTGATCTCATGTGCACTCCCTTCAACTATCGTGTAAACACCAACAATGACGGCTTCAATCCAGGCAGTGAATGATCAGGGTGACGTGAATCTTGTCATTCATGTGGAAATGACTTATGAAATAATACTGGGCGGCCTGCTGGTGGCGCTGTCCAGGGAGAGTATAAACACTCGGGCACGGGCCCAGCTTGCTCAGGACATTCTTTAACAGGAACTAGTGAAGGACACAACTAGACCTCCATGTTGTAAAACAGTTGATTAAAGCTTCGTTTAACGCTTAGACCAAGTGCCTAGTAGTTTTCTTACGTCACAGGGCACATTTCTGTTCGACACAAAATTTGTTTATTGATTGTTCATTTCAAGAAAGTAATAGGTGGCTGGATCGAAGTTGGAGGCATCCTTGTCACCATTAAGTTGTGCACAGCCAGTGAAAAAATACAGCATGGGGTGCAACCAACTCTAGCTTTACTCTGTCAACTGTAAAATACATGATAATTGACTCCAAACTTTGCAGATGGTTGACCAGCACCCCACCTAGTGGATTAACCGATTGTCCAGCATGTTTGTTAAATGAGATGGACTAGTATTCAACAAATTCAATAATTTTCAACAAATGTAGCTTTACCCACAGACTGGGGTGTGTTAACGTGCTGTTACAGGTTGTGGGGTTCGAATGAGTCAATAAACTTCACAAGTTATGACAGTGAGGTTTGAATGCTTTACCAATGTCACCATGAAAAAGAAAGAAAGACTTGCATTTATACAGCGCCTTTCACGACCACCGGACGTCCCAAATCGCTTTACAGCCAATGAAGTACTTTTTGAAGTGTAGTCACTGTTGGAATGTAGGAAACGCGACAGTCAATTTGCGCACAGCAAGCTCCCACAAACAGCAACGTGATTGTGGTGTATGTAACCGTTCCACCTTTAAGAGAACTATTTTAAGAGATGCACTACTTTATCTTGGCTGCTGTATACTGTAATACCGGTGGTGACCACACTGGTATATAAGTGCTGTGTAATGATTTATTGGGCAGTTCAGCCTGACCTTCGACTAGTAAAGACCTGTTGAATTTATTCTTGTGGTCTGTGTGCAGTGATTCTTATTAACAATAATTAGAACACACAGACTTAACAGTGATAATGACCAGATAATCTGTGCTCCCTCCGCGACACCCTGGTCCACTCCTCTATCACCCCCAACACCCCTTCCCCTTTCCATGGCACCATCCCGTACAAGCACAGGAGATGCAACACCTGCCCTTTCACCTCCTCCCTTCCCACTGTCCAGGGTCCCAAACACAGTTGAAACAGCGATTTACTTGTACTTCTTGCAATTTAGTATACTGTATTCGCTGCTCACGATGTGGTCTCCTCTCCATTGGGGAGACCAAACGCAGATTGGGTGACTGCTTTGCGGAACACCTCCGTTCAGTCCGTAAGGATGACCCCGAGCTTCCGGTCGCCTGTCACTTTAATTCTCCGCTCCACTCCCACTCTGATCCCTCCGTCCTCGGCCTCTTGCACTGTTCCAACGAAGCTCAACATAAGCTCGAGGAACAGCAGCTCATTTTTCGATTCGGCACTTTACAGCCTTCTGGACTCAACATCGAGTTCAACGCATTTCAGACTATAACCTCGGCCCCAATTTTTTTTTCTCTCACATGGCAGCTGTTGATCATTCTGCCAGTGCCATTTACACTTCATCTAGAGTCATCTTTTGTTTCTTAACTTGTCCCATTACCATCTCCTGTTGCCTGCAACATCATCCCTTTTGTCAATTAGTCTCTCCTGCCTTCCATCCTATCGCAGACCTTCCCTTTTGTTCTTTCCTCCCCGCCCCCCTCTTTCCCTGCCCCTACACTTGCTTAAAAATCTGTTACATCTCTAACTTTTTCCAGTTCTGACAAAGGGTCACAGACTTGAAACGTTGGGCAGGAATTTAACTCAGGAGTCGGGTTGGAGGCGGGACTACAACTTTCGGGGTTGTAGTCCCGCCTCCATCAAGGTGCGGCCAATCCACGCGATTTTAACTTGATTGACCTTGTTGAGCCCGCCTAGCGGGCTCAGCAGGCCAATTAAGGGCCACCCAGCAACAGGTGACGTCACAGACTGAAATTTCATCTGTCAAGAGCTTTTGACAGATGAAATATCAGCGTTTCACAGCTGTTTGAAGCTGTCAAACACTGACAGTCTTACTTCTAACATGAGTCCTTCTCCACAGACTCAGTTAGAAATCTCTCCTGCACAGAAAGCTGCAGGCTGTCACTTTTGACAGTTCACAGCCATTCTGCTTTCTGTGCCGGTGAGATGAGGGACTCCCGGGACCTAAAGGAAGGAAGGCTGAAAAGGTAAGAAAAGGTAATATACACTTATTTAATCACTTTAGACACACCAAACACTCATGCACACATCACTCACCTGAACACCGACATCTCGACCCCTCCAAGTCCTTCAACCCGACGGCCCAACTCCTCTAACTTGCCGTGGTTTGGAGGCATCGGGAATCCCACACTTCAACTTTCAAAATAAGGATTAGGCTAAAAACTGCCTGTTAACGACCTGTTAACGGGCAGTTAATTGGCACTAATCCCTTCCGCCTCGGGGAGCCGGGTCCCAGTGCGGGGCGGGTACCCGCCTCCTTTGAAACTGGCATGGAGGCGGGTTTGGATGCGGGATGGGGTCGGGACCCCTGATTTCGGGATTTTAACCCCCCCCCCACCCCACCACGCCTGCAATCCCGACTCCACGGCCCAATGAAAATCCTGCCCGTTAACTCTGTTTCTCTCTCCACGGAAACTGCCTGACCTGCTGAGTGTTTCCAGCATTTTCTGCTGTTATTTCAGATTTCCAGCATCTGCAATATTTTGCTATTGAATATCTTAAACTAACCAGTGCCACTTGAAAAAGAGGGAGGAGCCACAGCCACAGTAACAAAGAAACATTCACACATGCTTTGTAAAAAGACATTAACATTCACACAGAAAACAAAAACCTGCAAAGCAGCAGAAAAGACACATGATCTTCCCTTTTCTCCTTTATCCATCAATAACTATTTTATCCTTTTCCCCTTAAACCAATTTTAAATTTCTCATGTTTTCCATTGAATCCCATTCTGAACTACTTCAAAATCTTAAACCCACAGTCCGCATTATATGGGACCTCAGATTCCCGACCTAACGCACCCCGATCCCCTCCCCCGTCGCCAGGCCCCAGGTACCGCCTTTGGTGCATCGGGTTCATGGGCGGGGGCCGAGCTCCCTCCGGCGGGGCATTCCCTGGTCCCTTATCCGATTTTTCATCACCCCCTTCATCAACTTCACTATCGCTTTCTTCACTATCTTAAGAACATAAGAAACAGGAGCAGGAGTCGGCCAATCGGCCCCTCGAGCCTGCTCCGCCATTGAATAAGATCATGGCTGATCCAATCTTGGCCTCAACTCCACTTTCCCGCTCTCTCCCCAGACCCCTGGACTCCCTTGTAGTTCAAATGTCTGTCAATCTCCGCCTTGAATATATTCAATGACTCCGCCTCCACAGCTCTCTGAGGTGGAGAATTCCAAAATTCCACGACAATCTGAGAGAAGAAATTCCTCCTTCCTATCCTGCCCTTCCTTCCTGAACGAGGGGGTTGACATGAATCAGCCATTCATGTGGAAATGACTTATGAAATAATACTGGGCGGCCTGCTGGTGGCGCTGTCCAGGGAGAGTATAAATACTCGGGCATGGGCCCAGCTTGCTCAGGGCATTCTTTAGCAGGAACTAGTGAAGGACACAACGAGACCTCCATGTTGTAAAACAGTTGATTAAAGCTTTGTTTAACGCTTAGACCAAGTGCCTAGTAGTTTTCCTACATCAGGGGTCATGGCCCATACAATGCCTCTTTGAATCTGCAACTTCTCCTCCAATTCCCTAATCCGCTTATTACATTCAGTGTGATCCCCTTGGGTGCTCCGTTCCTCTAGAGCCTGTTTCTGGCTGACCCTAAACGCAACCTTCAGGTCCTCATTAACCTTTCCTGCCTGCTCTGCCCGATGTCTCTGCTTGGATGTCTCCTCCGACCAGACATCACACTGATCCTGGTTATTCATACACTGGCTCTCAAGGTACAGTCCCTTATTACACCATCTCTCCTTTGCCTTTTCAAACTTCTCTGCCAGCCTTTTCCTACTTTCCCTTTCTTCTTCTAATTCCCTCAGAAGTCGGTTTACCACCGCTTCTCTATCACTGGCCTTATTCGTCAGATCTTCTATCTCCTTTCGCATCATTATTTTCGTACACTCATCGTTTTTAAACTGTCTTTGGTATGCCATTAATCAGATGCCCTTCATCGTCCCTGGTCGACACGTGTGTCCATTGTTCGGCCTCAGAGACCGGGTCATCCCCGTCATTATGATCGTACCCATCCCTCCTTGAGGAGTAACTTCCCTGTCATGTATTTCGTGACTAACTCATCCATCGTCTTTGCCATTGTTTGGTCCGAGCGGGTCCCTGTTCGGGCGCCAAAATCTGTAAGACGTGTAAATTTTTACTCCAGTCTAATAGTACTTAGAGTTCAGACCCGTATTGGAACAGACAATTCAAGACAAAGATTTCAGGGTAACTATTCTTTACTTAAAATCAACAGCGATTACAAACAAGTACAATCATACAAATCTACTAACACCAGCGAGTGATCAGTTCGGCAGTGACTGGTAGGTTCTCTTCTCTGTGCGACCAATCAAGTCACCCGACTCACTGCAGCCCCGAGTGTCTGTCGACTGCACTTTTTATACCCCAAAACTTAGCAGACCGCCCAACGTGTACGTGTCCCAGACCACGTTAACAATGGTCAGTAGTTGTTTTTCTTTCTCCTCTCCTTATTTGTTAGTCAGTGGGCCTCAAGGCTGGTTACGCCATTGTCTGAAGATGTTCCTGTTAACAGTAGCTCGATGGTTTGTTTTACAGAACTCTCAAGGCCCCACTTCCTTATCTGTGATTTTTACAGAATTTGCCCAGTAACACGGCTCTCAGTCTCTCAAGGTATGCCGGTCCATTAAATTTGGTCAACTCTGAGTTTAGTCAAGTTACTTTACAACGATGATGTATTCTTACAGCAGACCCATCTGAGTTTGCACCTGGAGTTGTGAATGATTGTGCAAATGAGGTTAGACCTGAAAATTGAGTACTACTAACACTTGAGATTGAGCCAGTGCTCAAAGTAGTGCAAACCAAATTAGAACTGATTTACATCTGAAGATGAGAATCACCCTCATTGTTGGAGCAGAGTAGAGGAAGCTTTGTCCAGTTATTCTGTAGCTAACCTGTGGTGAACTTATCCTGTGAGTGCCAAATGCTGGCAATGGGTGCAAAAGGTAGAAGAGATGTTCCATTATCTCTCAACAATGTGCTTCATCTTTTTCTTTCCCAATGTTCGCTCCTCCTCTCCTGTGATGTATCTTTTTTAGGGGTATGATTCTACACCAATCTCAGTCTTCCATTACCTCACCTAATTGGCTATTCTTAATGTGTGAGCCTAGATAATAAGTTTCAGTAGACTAATCAATCACGGAGGGCTTATTTAGCTGTTTAATTTAGTTGTTTAAGCAGAAAGCGAACATATATACCTCAAAGGAAACTACGTGCAATGTTGTATTACAGTAGATGCACACTCTGTCCCTGTGCTTGAAGAGTGCCGACAGAGCATTTTTCTGTCCATATAACATATAAAATGTTTATAGTTTTTAGTTTAAAAAATAATGAAAAGATTAGCATGTAGTGTGCTGACTATCAGGAAATGGTGACTCCATGTACATTTTGGGCGTGAATTTATCAGATCATAGAATCATAGAATCATAGAAATTTACAGCACAGAAGGAGGCCATTTGGCCCATCTTGTTCGTGCCGGCCGACAAATAGCTATAAAGGAAAGACTTGCATTTATATAGCGCCTTTCACGACCACCAGATGTCTCAAAGCGTTTTACAGCCAATGAAGTCTTTTTTGAAGTGTAGTCACTGTTGTAATGTGGGAAATACGGCAGCCAATTTGCGCACAGCAAGCTCCCACAAACAGCAATGTGATAATGACCAGATAATCTGCTTTTGTTATGTTGGTTGAGGGATAAATATTGGCCAGGACACCGGGGAGAACTCCCCTGCTCTTCTTCGAAATAGTGCCATGGGACCTGATGTAAGAAAACTACTAGGCACTTGGTCTGAGTATTAAACAATTCAGTTGCGTTCGCCAGCCGTTAGCGCCATAAGAGGGGTAGATTTCGAGCGCTAGGCACTTAGCGCCCGGGCGCAGACCGATCTGCACCTACGCCCAACTTCAGTTGACATTTAGCGCCGGCGCAAAGTGTTTGCGCGCGCTCAGCTGCGCGCACAGCTTATGACGTCATTTCGTCGTGCAACGCCGTTTGTGCGCCCCAAACCGGAACTTCAGTGGCGCCCGCCCAATGTGGGCGTGGCGCTGTTAAGAACTGTGAAGTGGAACGCAGCAGAGGCCCTGCAGGCCTTGGGGAGCGCTAATTAAAGGGGACTTAGACTGAACTATAAAGGCCAGCCATTTTGCTGCAATGACTTTAGTGCTACGGATTTCTGGACAGAGACCAAGGAAGAGACCTTACTGAATTGGGCCAACATAGGAGAGGTATTTTTGGCTTCTGGCCAGAGCTTGCAAATTTGTCTCATTGTGATTTCACTGTTTGCAAGTATATTATGGGGGCTGCATGGGGTTCCAACCCTCAGTTCCAGCATTATGTGCGAAGGGCTCGCAGACGCTGTGTGAGAGGGGCAGCCATGCCTAGACGCAGAGGGGCCATCAGGCGTCGGCAACGTAGGCCTTACCCACTCAGGGAATACCGCCAGCAGGTGTCCTATCTCACCATGACTGCCGCGCAGTGTGTTAAGAGGCTGCGCTTCAGAAGGGAGGTGGTTGCAGAGATCTGCCAGCTGCTTCACAGAGATCTGCGTCCACAGCTGATGTGCAGGACGTCTCTGTCGGTGGAAGTGAAGGTCACGGTGGCTCTGAACTTTTATGCAAGCGGCTCCTTCCAAGCTACTGCTGGGGACATAGCGAACATCTCCCAGTTCGCCGTGCATCGCTGCATCCGGCAGGTCACCGATGCCCTTTTCGCAAGGAGACACCAATTCATCTCCTTCCCCATGACCCTAGAGAGGCAGGAGCAGCGTGCAGTCGGATTTGCGAGGATCGACGACTTCCCCATGGTGCAGGGCGCCATTGACTGCACGCATGTGGCTATGCGGGCACCTATCGACAATGCCGAGGATTACCGCAACCGGAAGGGCTACCATTCCCTCAATGTACAGCTGGTGTGTGACCACAGGCAGCGCATCCTAGCTGTCAATGCCCGCTTTCCAGGAAGCAGCCACGATGCATTTATCCTGCGCCAGACTACTGTGGCTGACATGTTCCAGGCACAGCCTCCCCCAAGAGGATGGCTTATCGGGGACAAAGGCTATCCTTTGTGTACATGGCTCATGACCCCGCTCCGCGCGCCCAGGACCCCTGCTGAGGAGGCATACAACGAAAGCCATCAAGCCACAAGGAACATCATAGAGCAAACGATTGGCGTCCTCAAGCAACGGTTCCGCTGCCTGGATCGTTCCGGCGGATCTCTGCAGTATTCGCCGGATAGAGTCTCCCAGTTCGTCGTCGTTTGCTGCATGCTGCACAACCTGGCTATCCGCAGGACTCAGGCACTGCCACCTCACGTTGGACCACCACCTCAGGAGGACGAGCAGGAGGACCATGAGGAGGAGGAGGAGGAGGCGTACCAGCCCAGGAGGGAGCCACAAGGTCCAAGGGCCGTCCGTCGGCGGCTTATTGAACGACACTTCTAGGCCCCCTGTCAGGGAATGGCTTGTGGCAATGAACGCACCTGAATGCAGCCGCTCCGCAAGCCCTCAGCCGGTTAACGCAACAACCACTTGAAACATCACACATGGACAAGCTGAATAAATAAAAAGTTTTATTGAACAAACTCAGGGCCCTTCCCACATGAAACCCAAAAACAGACAAGACCCCCAAAAAACAGTCAAAAACATATCTCACTCCCACAACCTGGGGAGGAATAACAAAACTTGTCCATCCAAATGGCCTTCATCCTCGGCCTTACCAAGACAAACCCCCCCCATAACACCCCCATATAAAAAAACATTTGCCTTCATCTTCGGCCTTACCAAAATAAACCCCCCCATAGAGAACACAAACACCCCCATATAAAAAAACATTTGCCTTCATCTTCGGCCTTACCAAAATAAACCCCCCCCCCATAGAGAACACAAACACCCCCATATAAAAAAACATTTGGCAACACACTCTACTTTGTGTGCCGAGAGGGCAAGTCCTTGTCCAGGCTTTTCCGGCCTCTGGCCGACCTGCTGCTCCGCCTCAACCTGGGCCCTGTGGGTGTTGCAAGGCTGGGGGAAGGCTCCTGAGGGGCACAATGCGTGACGGCAGATGCCCTTGGGGGTCGGCCTAGACGAGCTCCGGCCCTGGAGGGGCCGGCTGCTGACTGCTGCAGCTGTGGCTGGGCAGCATCAGTCTCTCCAGCAGCTCGTCGCAGCTTTGCTGGGGGAGTGGCAGTGGCGGCTGCAGCAATGGGGGCAAGCTGGCTGATGCCAGGCGCTCGCTGGTCGCCAGAGACACTGGCAGTCGGCCGGGCTGGCACTGCAGCAAGCGCAGCAATCTGGTGAAGGCCAGACCACTGTGCTGCAGCAGCGTGGCGGGTGCCCTGGCGATGCGTGCGTGACACAGCGAGTGTGGCAGCAGTGAGTGCCCGTACTGCCCTGGTCTGTGCCCGCATCAGACCAGCCAGTGACTGCACGGCACCACTCATCAACTCTGCACTCGCTGCCTGTGCTGCCCTGAAATTGGCCCGACTCGCGTCCTGTGATGCCCTGAATTCTTCGTGACCCCTGGCCTGTGCTGCCCCAAATTGTTCGTGACCCCTGGCCTGTGCTGCCGCGAGTTCTTCTAAACCCCTGGCCTGTGAGGCCCCGAAATCGGCCACACTATGAGCCAGGGACTCAATGGCCTCAGGCAACCGTCCCACAACCCCCATGAACTCGGTGTACCGACGATCCGAGTCCGCGGACATTTGATCAAGGAGGCGCACCTCCTGGGCGAGGACCGTCTCCGGACTGGAGGCCGGACTCTCCCTCTGGGGAGAAGGCCGCCGAGCTGCCCGACCCTTCCCGCGTGGCTGGACGCCACTGGGCCCAGCAACTGCACTCCCCTGCAACACTTCCCCCCTCTGGGGAGAAGGCCGCCGAGCTGGCCGACCCTTCCCGCGTGGCAGGATGCTACTGGGCACAGGAGCTACACTCCCCTGCAACACTTCCCCCCTCTGGGGAGAAGGCAGCCGTGCTGCCCGACCCTTCCCGCTTGGCTGGACGCCACTGGGCACAGGAGCTACACCCCCCTGCAACACTTCCCCCTGGCTCTCCTCCAGGCAAGACGTGTCCCCTCCATTGCCATCCCCTGGCGCGGATGAGGGTTCCCCCGATGTGCCGCCTTCCTCTTGCTCCTCGTCATCCTCCTCTTCCGAGGGACTGACACTCGCAGCCTCAGGGACCTCCTCCTCACCAGCTGAAAGCAGGAAGGCACAAGAGTAGCTTTAGAGTGAGGACAGGGCGTCAGCGAGGGAGGCATGAGTGGTGGCATTATGCGCATTGGTCGGACAGTGGCAAAGGATGTAGATCTGAAGCGCAAGGGGAACGAGAGAGGTCCAAACGCTCATGTCCTTACCATTGGGGCCCAGCACAGGGTCGGCATCTCCAATTGCAATGGGGCCAATCACCCGGGCACCCATGAGTCGACCCACGCGCTCCTCCAGGTCACTGAGCTCCTGGAGCTGGGCACGGCCTCCCCCGGTGACAGTCCGGCTCTTCAGATTCTGGGCCAGCTTGGCCTGCAAGAGAAAGGACGGCCTCTAAGTACAGTGTGGTGCCCTGTTGTTGTGTGCACTGCCTCCCATGGTGGAATAGCTTGGCCAGTGTGGTGCCCTGTTGTTGTGTGCACTGCCTCCCATGGTCGAATAGCTTGGCCAGTGTGGTGCCCTGTTGTTGTGTGCACTGCCTCCCATGGTCGAATAGCTTGGCCAGTGTGTAAAGTGCAGAAAGTGCTATTGATGTTCATGCCAGTGCCATAGCTGCTGGAGGAGGGCTGGCCATTAGGCCTTTGAGGTCCCTTTGCCCATAATGTGAGGTGCACATGCAAGGATGAGGAGGACAATGGAAAGGGTACTCACCCTGACCAACCGAGTGAGGTCGTTAAACTTTTTCCGGCATTGGGCACCAGTCCTGGGGACATCGCTGTTGGCTGTGACCCTCTGGGCGATTTCCCTCCAGGTTCTCCTGTACAGCCTCTTGGGAGCCTTCTTGCCACTGTCCGGGCACAAGATATCTCTTCTCTTCTCCAAACCCCTAAGCAGCACCTTCAAATCATGGGCAGAGAAGCGCTGCGCTCGCTCACGAGCCCTCTGCATCGTTGCTGGCGCTATTTCTCTCCAGCAGCAGTGTTTAGGCCTAGCTGGAGGGCTGCAGTATCCAGGGCGTTGCAGCAGACCAAGTCGACCCTTCCCCCTTTAAGAGCTGGCCGGCGCCAGGGTGTCTGCTGTCAATCAAAACATGACCGCACCTGCGCTGCGCCCGGCCTCGGCGGTATCAGTCTGCACCGCCGGCTTAGCGCCTAAAGATAGGGGTGCAATGCCAGTTTTAGCGCTCGAGCAAACTCCTTGGCCAAAGCTACTGAATATCGGCGAAGTGGCCTCCACTTTCCGGCGGGCGCAAACTTTAGCGCCCGCCCGACTTTACTGCCCCAAAAGTGGCTATACTGAATTTCTAGGCCAATCTGTTTTTGTTATGTTGATTGAGGGATAAATATTGGCCAGCCTAATCCCACTTTCCAGCTCTTGGTCCGTAGCCCTGTAGGTTACGGCACTTCAAGTGCATATCCAAGTACTTTTTAAATGTGATGAGGGTTTCTGCCTCGACCACCCTTTCAGACAATGAGTTCCAGACCCTCACCACCCTCTGGGTGAAAACATTTCTCCTCAAATCCCCTCTAAACCTCCTACCAATTACTTTAAATCTATGCCCCTGGTTATCAACCCCTCTGCTAAGGGAAATAGGTCCTTTCTAGCCACTCTATCTAGGCCACTCATAATTTTATACACCTCAATTAGGTCTCCCCTCAGCCTCCTCTGTTTCAAAGAAAACAACCCCAGCCTATCCAATGTTTCCTCATAGCTAAAATTCCCTGGCCCAGGCAACATCCTGGTAAATCTCCTCTGTACCCTCTCTCATGCAATCACATCCTCCCTGTAATGTGGTGACCAGAACTGCACGCAGTATTCTAGCTGCGACCTAACTAGTGTTTTATACAGTTCAAGCATAACCTCCCTGCTCTTATATTCTATGCCTCGGCTAATAAAGGCAAGTATCCCGTGTGCCTTCTTAACCACCTTATCTACCTGTCCTGCTACCTTCAGGAATCTGTGGACATGCACTCCAAGGTCCCTCTGATCCTCTGCACTTCTCAGTGTCCTACCATTTATTGTGTATTTCCTTGCCTTGTTCGCCCTCCCAAATGCATTATCTCACACTTCTCCAGATTGAATTCCATTTGCCACTGTTCTGCCCACCTGACAAGCCCACTGATATCTTCCTGCAGTCTACAGCTTTTTTCCTCATTATCAACCACACGGCAAGATATTATCTTGCTGATCAAATATCGCTTGCAGATGAAGTTGTCATGCCAGAAAGGCAAAATGGAAATTATAGTTTCACTTGTGGCAAAAGTATAAAAAAAATTCTCATGCTAATTTAGGTTTGGATTTAAAATTTAAAAAATACTATTTATTAAAGTCTAGCTTACATTACTTTTCTTTACAAAACAGGAGTTATAGACTACACATCTATAGACTATTGATTTGAGAATGTCTGACAAATACAAGACTATTTTTACAGTCATAAAAACAGAAACTGCCTGAAACCTAAGCAGGCCAGGAAGCGTCTGTGGGGAGAGCAAGGAAGGGTTAATGTTTCAGATCGATGGCCTGTTGTCAGAATCTTATTTTTGCAGTGTTGAGTGACGATTGACATGCCCCGTTTCCACCACTTTACTATCAATCTAGTAGTTTTGGTGTACGTATAGTTTTTAGGTAACCATCTACTTAGCAATATTTTGTGGTTTCAACCATTCGCTAATGTGTTAATATTTAAATAACATTTATTCTAAATGTGTTAACACGTTTGTTAAAATAGTGGACAGAAGGATTTCATATGCATTCATTAACGCCTCTGTTAGGAATATCACACAGTGCGATTTCAACAAATTTGAATTCACTTTCCGCTCTCTAGCATGTGGCTGTCCCGGTGATTAATAATAATAAGCGTTGATGCACTGATTGTATTCTGCAGTGGGAGGGTGGCAGCTGAAAGCTTGGGGGGAAGTTCATGGTCTGTTGACTCATGGTCATCTGAAAAAAATTAAAAACATTATCATCTCTGCAAGTTTGTTAGATTGCTATAAGTGGGATGGAACCGGATTTGTTTCGCCTGTGACTATACATAAATAATGGTAAAAAAAATTAACAAGGACAAGAGATTTCACAAAAAAGGCTGAAGGCTTCAGCTTGATACAGCTATAGGAACCCACACGTCATTTTGTACTGGTTTACTGATGCTGCTTGCATTGATGCTACACCTCCAC
This sequence comes from Somniosus microcephalus, assembly GCF_052327205.1. Lineage (NCBI taxonomy): Eukaryota > Metazoa > Chordata > Chondrichthyes > Squaliformes > Somniosidae > Somniosus > Somniosus microcephalus. The sequence continues at coordinate 72,696,910 of NC_141006.1, forward strand.
GATGCTGTATTTACCCTCCTAACTTTGTATGATGTTAAGGGGGAGAAATTGGGTACCTTTGCACCTCCCGCTATCGCCTCCGGGGGAGGGGGCGCAATAATGGGGCAGTAATCATTTACCAACCGGGCACGGCGAGAAGATCGAATACTCGGCTGTATGGCGTTGCACCCCGATCTCCTCCGCCCGGAGATCATGACGTCATCGCCGTGCGCATCGCCCCGGTAGCGTCCCGGACCCGAACTTCGGTTCCGCCCCCTGCAGCATTGCCGGGCGAAAAGACCGGCAGCTGCAGGCAGCGTTCATGGGGAGGCCGGGCGAATCGGGGGGCGATACCTAAAGGCAAGGTGGCAGAGGTAAGTAATAAAAAATCTGAAATTATGTTTCTGGGGTTTTCTTTTCAGTTTTCTTCTCCAGCGGTCGACCAGCCCGGCACTCTGCTGCAGTGTATCGATCGGGCTGATCAGGCCAGATCGCAGCTGCTGTCGGGGGCCAGGTAGGTTTTTCCCTTGCAGAGCCTGCAGCGATGGCCCTTCCCTTTAAGGGAGGGAAGGAGCCTTCCAACACGGCAGTGATGCTCACCTACCACACTGCCTGCTTCCTGTTGCGCTCCAGGAGGGAAGTTGCGCTTGATTTAGTGCCCCACTTCCTTCCTGGAGCACAAAACCCAGAATTCTTTAAAGCTTGAAAGACATTAGCACCTGGCACTAATTTTTTCAACTTTTTAAAGTTAACGCCCCAAACGGGGCTATAATGAATTTCTCCCCCTAATATGTGCAGGCTTGCCCTGAGATAGACTAATTATATTATGCTTGTCACAGTTCTTTCTGACTAACCTCTAAGACAATATCATTGTAACTGGTCACACCCTGGCTTCCCTGGTGGCAGCCACACTGTCCATACTTTCCTTCACGTGCATGGGTCGTTAACCGTTTCTTCCCTGAACAATCCCTTGGTGTGGTTACCGAGGAACATTAAGCAAGAACCTCTGTAGGTTCATATTGAGGTAGAGCTCGTTCAGTCTCTATTTTTGGGGGGAGTATTAAAGGAGAGGCGCACAGGCAGTTATGGTTTCGCCCTCCTACTCATCACGACCTTCTCCCTCAGTTGGGGGTAGGCCAGTTCTCAGGAACACGTTCTTTAATAGGCCACCACTATGTCTTGCAGAAGTCACACACCATCCTGAGTTGGTGGGTCAAAATCCTGGAACTCCCTCCCTACCAGCACTGTGGGAGCACCTTCACCACACGGACAGAAGACGGCTCACCGCCACCTTCTCAAGGGCAATTAGGGAATGGGCAATAAATGCTGGCCTTGCCAGCTGTAATGTATATACCTTTAAGGGGGGAACTACTTCTCACAGCTCATGTATACTGTAGGACCGGCAGTGACCACACCTGTATATAGCACTGAGTAGTAATCTGTACAGTTCAGTTCCAGAGTGAGCCACGTTGAGTAAACACCTGTTGTACCGTTCTCCTGCAGTCTTGTGTCTTACTACTGACGGACACAACATTGGCGATGAGGCAAATTTGATCCTACCTGCAACTCTGCATCACCTCCCAGGGATTCGTTCCTGGAGACCAGTAGATTGGAGGTCTAGGCCAGAGACACGGGCGTCAACCACGGGCAACCGCCCAGTCATCCAGCAGAGACTCAAGAATTGTGGGGGAGGCTGTTGAGAGCCAGGCTTGGCTTTCCACTCGTGGTGGTCCAGCGAAACGGGCTGGCAACAGGTAGTGCGCAGACCCTTCCCGGACAGCGGTGGGCTAGAGCCCGACCGAGTGGCACAGCAAAGGGCCGAGCAGCGTCAACGGGAGAGAGAGAGAGAGGGCAGAGCGCACAGGGCGCAGCTGGTGTTCAGGGACCGAGCAGCATCGAGGAGAGGGAGAGAGACGCGCAGAAACCCGCGAGGCGCCGCCATTGCCACGAGGACCGCCGAGAGCGGCGTTGGCAGCAGCGCAGGAGAAGCGCGCGAAACCTACAGGGCGCCGCCATTGCCACGAGGACCGCCGAGAGCGGCGTTGGCAGCAGCGGGGGAGGAAGGAAAGCGCAGGAGATGCCATTTTAAACCATTGTAAACCACACCCAAACTGCCGAAGAGTGGCAGTATCACCGCATTTGACAATGAAGTCGAAGATTGGACTACATATGTCGAACGAATAGAGGTATACTGCAAGGCAAATGAGGTGTCAGATGACAAGAAAGCGCCGGTATTGTTAAATTTAATGGGTGCAAAGACGTATGGCTTATTACGAAATCTAGTAACCCCAGCGAAGCCAGTGGAAAAGAGTTTTGGAGACATAGTGACGATACTACAGGAACATAAGCACATAAGAACATAAGAAATAGGAGCAGGAGTAGGCCAATCGGCCCCTCGAGCCTGCTCCGCCATTCAATAAGATCATGGTTGATCTGATCCTAACCGCCAATCCACTATCACAGAACTATCTCCTGAATCTAACAGAATTAGACACACGAAATAGGAGCAGGATCAGGCTACACGGCCCCTGGGCCCGCTCCGCTACACACAGGGCCATGACCGATCCGAACCTAGACTCATGTCCAAATTCCTGCTCGCTCCCCGTAACCCTTAATTCCCTTTACTTCTAGGAAACTGTCTATTTCTGTTTTAAATTTATGTAATGATGTAGCTTCTACAGCTTTTTGGGGCAGCATATTCCATGGACCTACCACCCTCTGAGTGAAGTAGTTCCTCCTCATCTCAGTTTTGAAAGAGCAGCCCCTTATTCTAAGACTATGCCCCCTAGTTCTAGTTTCACCCATCATCGGGAACATCCTCCCCGCATCCACCCGATCCAACCCCTTCACAATCTTATATGTTTCAATAAGATCGCCTCTCATTCTTCTGAACTCCAATGAGTAGAGTCCCAATCTACTCAACCTCTCCTCATATGTCCATCCCCTCATCCCCGGGATTAACCGAGTGAACCTTCTTTGTACTGACTCGAGAGCAAGTATGTCTTTTCTTAAGTATGGACACCAAAACTGTATGCAGTATTCCAGGTGCGGTCTCACCAATACCTTGTACAACTGAAGCAATACCTCCCTATTTTTATATTCTATCCCCCTAGCAATGAAAGCCAACATTCCATTGGCCTTCTTAATCACTTGCTGCACCTGCATACTAACCTTTTGAGTTTCGTGCACCAGGACCCCCAGATCCCTTTGTACTTCAGTACTTTCCAGTTTCTTGCCATTAAGATAATAATTTGCTCTATGATTTTTCCTGCCAAAGTGCATAACCTCACACTTTCCAGTATTGTATTCCATCTGCCAAATCTCTGCCCATTTACTTAGCCTGTCTATGTCCCCTTGCAGGTTTTTTATGTCCTCCTCACTCACTACTTTCCCTCCCATCTTAGTATCATCTGCAAACTTTGATATGTTACACTCGGTCCCCTCCTCCAAATCGTTAATATAGATTGTAAAGAGTTGGGGACCCAGCACTGACCCCTGCGGAACACCACTAGTTACTGATTGCCAGTCTGAGAATGAACCATTTATCCCAACTCTCTGCCTTCTGTTAGATAGCCAATCCTCTACCCATGCCAGAATATTACCCCCAATCCCGTGATTTTTTTATCTTAAGCAATAATCTTTTGTGTGGCACCTTGTCAAATGCCTTTTGGAAGTCTAAATACACTACGTCCACTGGTTCCCCTTTATCCACCCTATATGTTACTTCCTCAAAGAACTCCAGCAAATTTGTCAAACATGACTTCCCCTTCATAAAAGCATACTGACTTTGTCCTATTAAATTATGATTAACATTTAAACCCCACACCGCTGCTGATAGCAGAAAGACTCAAGTTTCACAAACGGAACCAGCATAAGGATGAAAGCAATGCTGAATATTTAACAGAACTGCGCAAACTATCGAAACACTGCCAGTTTGGAACGGGACTGGCAGATACCTTAAGTGACAAGTTTGTGTGTGGGCTTCAAAGTGAAGGAACCCAGAAACGGCTTTTATCTGAAAAGGACCTTACGCTGGACAAGGCTTTCAGCATTGCAGTATCATATGAAGCAGCAGCACAGGGCGCTGCAGAGATACAACAGAGACCGCAAGAATATGGCACAAACGAAATGTCATACAGAACAGAGAAGTGCTATCGCTGCGGCAGAACAACACACGACCACAATGATTGCTGGTTCAAAGGCAAAGTGTGCAGACAGTGTGGAAAAGTAGGACACATAGCACGAGTCTGCAGGTCAGGAAAGAAAACCAGCAATAAGAAATCTCCAAAAGAAAAGTACAAGAAGGTACATAAGGTGACAGAGAATAGTTCAGACAAACAAAAGTGATACCGACTCCAAAAACAGGGAGCTGAGTTGTCTGAAACTACATAATGTGATCAAAACGGAGGATCACCGAAGCATTTGGGTCACTCTCAATATAGTAGGAGTCCAGGTAAAAATGCAATTGGACACAGGATCAGCCCTAACAGTCATAAACCGAAGGGTCTACGAGCGGCTATTCTCACATATACCCTTGAGAGACACAAAAATTATTTTGAAGACGTACACGGGGCAAAAAGTCTACCCCAAAGGAAAAATAAGGGTGACCGTTATATATAACGGTAAGGAAACACCAAAACTAGACCTGTATGTATTGCAAGATGGAGGACCACCATTACTGGGACGTGAATGGATCCGGAAAATACAGCTGGATTGGCATGCCATACAAGCACTGACTGTGGCTGCCAAAAAGGATGACGACGTCACACCTGGGCGGCTGTCAAAGATCCTAACCGACGCGCAAGAAGTGTTCCAGCAAGGGCTCGGAACACTAAAAGGCATGACAGCAACAATTAAAATCGAAGAAAACGCAAGCCCAAAATTTTTTAAGGCCAGCCATCGAAGCAGAGCTGGAGAGTTTGGAACGTTCAGGAGTACTGTCCAAGGTAGACTGGAGTGAGTGGGCTGCACCCATCGGCCCTGTGATGAAAAAGTCGTTGAGCAGCACGCCTGGGGAACCAAGGAAGGTTCGCATCTGTGGGGACTTTAAGGTAACAGTGAACCCAGTCCTTCACGCCGTGCAATATCCACTTCCGCGGATTGAAGATATTTTCATCTCGCTATCTGGAGGGAAACGCTTCACTAAGATTGATCTGGCCCAGGCGTATCTGCAAATGGAGGTAGAAGAAGCATCAAAAAAATACCTCACAATCAACACCCATAAAGATCTCTACCAATACAACCGGCTGGTATTCGGGGTAGTATCAGCTCCGGCTATTTGGCAAAGGGCAATGGAACAAGTCCTGCAAGGGATCCCAGGGACCCAGTGTTATTTGGACGACATCTAGGTCACGGGCGAAAATGACAGTGATCACCTCGCCAACCTGGAGCAGGTGCTCACTAGATTGAAGGAATATGGGCTCCGAGCTAACCGCCCCAAATGCGAGTTTTTTAAAAAACAGATCTCGTATTGTGACCACGTTATCGATAAAGAGGGGTTACATAAGTCCCCAGAAAAGATTGAGGCAGTAGTCAAGGTTCCAGCACCAGAAAACGTGTCACAACTGAGGTCGTTCCTTGGGCTGGTAAACTACTACCATAAGTTCTTGCCAAATTTGTCTACAATACTACACCCACTGAACACCCTACTGCAAACTGGAGTGCCATGGAAGTGGAGTGACGAATGTAAACGAGCTTTCCAGAAGAGCAAAACACTAATCACATCGAAAGAGGTATTGGCCCATTTCAACCCAGCACTACCAATTCGGTTGGCGTGTGATGCGTCACCCTACGGCATTGGAGCGGTGCAGTCGCACAAATTCTCGGACGGCTCAGAGAGGCCAATAACCTTTGCGTCACGATCACTAACCTCAGCCGAGCGTAACTACGCCCAGATTGACAGGGAGGCCCTCAGCCTAGTGTGGGGGGTGAAAAAGTTCAATCAATATCTGCACGGGCAGAAATTCACCTTGCTGACTGACCACCAGCCTCTTGTCTCCATTTTTAATCCGAAGAAGGGCGTTCTGGTGATGACTGCGCAACGACTACAAAGATGGTCACTCTTTCTAGGGGCGCACCACTATGAGATTGAATATAAGGGCACGAAACAGCATGGAAATGCTGATGGGCTATCATGCCTGCCACTGCCTACTGCGGAGGAAGCACCAGCAGTGGATCCTGTCGAAATATTTCATTCGACTATAGTTGAATACCTACCGGTAACTAACGCTCGTATAGAAAAGGAGACACGAAATGACCCGACACTGTCTCGGGTATATGATTTGACGGTGAAGGGATGGCCAGCACATGGCGACTCACTGTTGCCAGCATTCTCGACAAGAAGAGAACAGCTGTCAGTGTGCCGGGGGACCTTGATGTGTGGATCCCGAGTGGTAATTCCACCCAAGTTAAGGGATAGAGTGCTCAATGAGCTTCACGAGGGTCATCTGGGAGGGGTAAAAATGAAAAGCCTTGCCAGGGCTTATGTGTGGTGGCCGGGGATCGATAAACAAATCGAGGACCTGACCAAGAGCTGCTCAGAATGCCAGAAAGTCCAAAATGCACCACCACATGCCCCTCTACACCCATGGGAGTGGCCCTCATCTCCATGGCAACGGGTGCATATTGATTTTGCTGGTCCATTCATGGACTCAATGTTTTTAATAGCCGTGGATGCGCACTCGAAATGGCCTGAGGTCATCAAAATGTCCTCCACCACCACGGAGAAAACTATTGCAGTCCTACGGACCATTTTTGCCAGGAACGGCTTGCCAGAACAGATTTGCTCTGATAACGGACCACAGTTTGTGTCCGAAGAGTTCCGGAGGTTTATGAAGAAGAATGGGGTAAGGCATTCCACATTCGCCCCGTATCATCCAGCCACAAATGGATTGGCTGAGAGGTTCGTACAAACCTTTAAGAAGGCAACAAAGGCTATGTACAATGACAACATTCCGCTGCAGCATAAGGTGGACAATTTCCTGTTCGCCTACCGGAATGCGACACATGCAGTCACCAACCAGGCCCCGGCCATGATGTTCTTTAACCGAAGGTTAAGATCTCGCCTGGATTTGCTCAGACCAAACGTACGAAGAGATGTTGAGAGTAAGCAATTCCAGCACATCCATGAGAAGCCAACAAGGAGCTTCAATGTAGGGCAACCAGTCTTGGCCCGCGACTACCGAACAGAAAAATGGCAGCCAGGAACGATATGCACACGGCAGGGCCCACTAATGTACACAGTGGACGTTGGGGAGAACATCGTGAGACACCATGCTGACCAGATCCTAGAGTCACAGGAACAAGTCAACCCCATGCCTCGCCCATACGTACCTGGTGAGGAACCCGACGTACAGGTCGCATCTACCCCAGAAACAGTAGCATCGGAAGCTGATGAACCAACCGACGACAGGGGGCCAGAATCGCCTCCGCACCAAGAGCGAGACACTCGGGAAAGGCGCTATCCAGAAAGGATCAGGAAGCCTCCCCAAAGACTGAATATATAAATGGACTATTTTCAGCTAACGTTGTATGTTAAAAGTGTTAATTGTAATTAGTTTGATATTTAATTGTTAAATGAGTGTTATGGTACTGTTAATCTAAAAGGGGAGGAATTGTAATGTATATACCTTTAAATGGGGAACTACTTTTTACAGCTCATGTATACTGTAGTACCAGCAGTGACCACACCTGTATATAGCACTGAGTGTACTACCTGTATATAGCACTCTGTACAGTTCAGTTCCAGAGTGAGCCACGTTGAGTAAACACCTGTTGTACCGTTCTCCGCAGTCTGTGTCTTACTACTGACGGACACAACATTGGCGACGCCCACATCCTGTGAACCAATTTTAAAAAGTCCAGATACAGTGGCCATGAATGGATCTGCATGAGCAAAATGATTAAATTTTCTGTTATCAATGTACTTCCTGCTTTTGTAGATATCAACATTTCTTTTGTCGGTTTTCAGTCTGCAACAACATCAATTAAATTATATTCTTTCGACATGATTTAATAATCACAGTTTAGACTATGTCACTAATTTGAATAAAAATGTTGAGTTGAATGTGTGTGTATATATATATAATATATATGTGTATGTACTTGTATGGTCTCCGTTTTGCCAGCAATCGACAGTACTCATATTAAATGCAAACATAAGTAACAAGGCCAATAGCCGACCTCCTCCTCATGACTAATATCATTACCTGTTACCCCAGGGGCTTCTACATCTGGGGGAGATAGAGGTGCTTCTGTCCTTGAAAGCAGTAAGATCTGACCGGTGGAAAGCTGGTTTCCCCGCAATAGTCTTTTGATTGGCAGTGAACCAAACCTGATAGTCGACCCGAGTGTTTTTTTTAACCCAAGATGGTACTTTTGGAGGCAATGCCAAATGACATCTTTTTCTCTAACTGTTGTTTGGGACCTCCAATAATTTCACCAAATGATGTCAAACTTCATCTGTCAGCATGTCAACCCGTCTCTCCGAATTTACCCTTGCCCACCCGCTGGGGTGGTGCTCCGCTTCCTCTGCTATTTTCCACTCCCTCTTCTAAAGCACTTTACTTTAATGAGTATTCAAATGAGACTCTGTGTGTCATTAGCATTTACTTTTGCATGTTAAAGGTGCTAATTGTAGAACTGATATGATTGCTCAGCTCTAAGCTGCCTTGAAGCAACTTTTGCTGGGTCAACATTTAAAATGTAGCTTTTTTCAGCAAATCACAAGCCAGTTTGCTTTGGATTTCAATCATTTTTAGCTGAAAAGTTCTTAACTTTGTTCATCAATCAATTGTCAAAAGTGTTGTAAGGGAAATAAGTAAATTGATGCATTTTTTTGGTGGACTGATGGGCTACAAATGGTACACATATTTCTGCCATATTCACTAACATTTTAGAAACATAGAAACATAGAGATAGGAACAGGAGTAGGCCATTCGGCCCTTCGAGCCTGCTCCGCCATTCAATGAGATCATGGCTGATCTTCGTCTGAGATCATAGCTGATCTTACCAGTTCAGTACCCCGTCCCCGCCTTTTCTCCGTAACCCTTAATCCCCTTAGCCTTCAGAAATATATCCAATTCTCTCTTGAAAATATTTATTGAATTAGCCTTCACAGCCCTCTGTGGCAGGGAATTCCACAGGCTCACCACTCTTTGAGTGAAGAAATTCTTCCTCATCTCTGTTTTAAATGATTTGCCCGCTATTTTTAGACTGTGGCCCCTGGTTCTGTGCTCCCCGGCCATTGGAAACATTCTCTCTGAATTCAGCCTGTCCAGGCCTGCCATAATTTTATATGTTTCGATGAGATCCCCTCTCAATCTTCTAAACTCCAGTGAGTACAAGCCCAAACTATTTAATCTCTCTTCGTAGGTCATTCCCGCCATTCCAGGTATCAGCCTGGTGAATCGCCGTTGCACTCTTTCCATGGCAAGAACATCCTTCCGCAGATGGGGCGACCAAAACTGTACACAATACTCCAGATGCGGTCTCACCAGCACCTTGTACAGCTGTAGTAAGGTATCCCTATTCCTATACTCGAACCCCCTTGATATGAAGGCCAACATACCATTTGCCTTCTTAATCGCCTGTTGCACCTGCATGCTCTCCTTCAGTGACTGGTGCACAAGAACACCCAGGTCCCTCTGCACTTCCCCATCTCCCAATCTATTGCCATTTAGATAATAATCTACCCTCCTGTTTTTACCCCCAAAGTGGATTACCTCGCATTTATCCACATTATAGTGCATCTGCCACGTATCCGCCCATTCCCCCAACCTGTCCAAATCGCACTGTAGCCTCCTGACATCCTCATCAGAGCCCACCCCTCCTCCTAGTTTAGTGTCGTCAGCGAATTTGGAAATATTGCATCCAATTCCCTGATCCAGATCATTTATATATATTGTGAACAGCTGGGGTCCCAGGACAGATCCTTGCGGCACCCCGCTGGTCACTGCCTGCCACTCCGAAAACGAGCCGTTTATTCCAACTCTCTGTTTTCTATCCGCCAGCCAGTTCTCTATCCACGTTAATACTTTGCCCCCAATCCCATGAGCCTTAATTTTGCATGATAATCTTTTGTGTGGAACCTTATCGAAGGCTTTCTGGAAGTCAAGGTACACCACATCCACTGGCTCTCCCCCATCTATTTTACCAGTTACTTCCTCAAAAAATTCCAGCAGATTAGTCAAACACGATTTACCCTTTGTAAATCCATGTTGACTCTGTCCGATCCTTTCCCCATTTGTCAAGTGCTCCGCTATTTTATCCTTAATAATGGACTCTAGCATTCTGCCCACAACCGATGTAAGGCTTACTGGTCTATAATTCCCTGCTTTCTCTCTACCCCCCTTTTTAAATATTGGGGTAACATTAGCTACCCTCCAATCCACGGGTACTGTTCCCGAGTCAATGGAGTTCCGGAAGATGATCCTTAGAGCATCTGCTATCTCCAGGGCCACCTCCTTAAGTACCCTAGGATGTAGTTTATCAGGCCCCGGGGATTTGTCGGCCTTCAGTCCCCTCAACTTACCCAGCACCATATCCCTAGAGATACTAATTTCTGTCAGCTCCTCCCTCTCATTAGTCCCTATGTTTGCCGATATTCCTGGGAGGTTATTTGTGTCCTCCTTTGTGAATACAGAACCAAAGTATGAGTTTAATTGGTCTGCCATTTCCTTATTCTCCATTATATATTCTCCCGAATCGGACTGCAAGGGACCGACTTGGGATTTTACCAGTCTTTTCCTCCTTTACTCACTTCAATCCATCCACAAAGCTCTCTTATTTTCTGCATTACTGAGGGAAAGCCACATTGACAAGGGTGCTGCCTGGTGGACCTTTCAACCTGCCGCCCCGTCTCCTGCTCGACTGGTTCAGTTAAATGTTAAAGATCCCCTGGCGCCATTCAAAGAAGAGCGGTGAATTTTCCCCAGTGCCCTCGGCAACTCACTGCTGTTTGTGGGATCTTGCTGTGTGCTCGATGTACTGGGAAATTTCTCAGCATAACAGCAGGTTTTTAAAAATTCATTCACAGGATGTGGGCGTCCGAATGTGGCAAGGCCGGCATTTATTGCCCATGAGAAGGTGGTGGTGAGCCGCCATTTCAGAGGACAGTTAAGAGTCAACCACATTGCTGTGGGTCTGGAGTCACATATAGGCCAGACCGGGTAAGGACGACAGATTTCTTTCCCTAAAGGACATTAGTGAACCAGATGGGGTTTTTACAACTATCTGGTAGTTTCATGGTCACCTTTACTGATGCTAGCTTTTTAATTCAGATTTTCTTTTTAAATTCTAGATTGATTTAATTTCCCTGGTTGCCATGGTGGGATTTGAACTTGTGTCAGTCCACATCATTAGTCCAGGCCTTAGGATTACTAGTTCAAGTAATATAACCACTACACTACCGTACCCCATTACTGTGTTATAAAGTATCTTGTGGATGTAAAGCATTTTGAGACATTTCTGAGATATGATCAGGCCCTATATATAGGCAAATCTTTATTTCTTTCAGTTTTCCTGCATAATGGAATTTTTATACTGTGTCTAGTATTTTTCCATACATGCTCTGTATAGGTGTAAGCACTGAGAGGAATGAGGACTAGGAATGGAGACTATAACACCCCCGCCCTTCCCCTCCTGCTCCAAACCCTGGAAATACAGGAAACTTTGTGATATCCGGCACCGACGGGACCGAGCTGTTGCCGTCCCATCAAAACTGCCGGACAAACCAGCGCTAATGTTGAAACATACGGAGATTTTGAGCTCCGTATCTGGCAACAAACCCTGTTGCTTAGCAACAGCTTCTAAACAGTCGGCCGTACCTTGCAAGCATCTCTGTAGCTTAGCAACAGCTTCAGCGAGACCTTGCAGAGCTTGACTGTTGAGAAAAAAGCAACGAAAAGAAAAAAAACCTAACGAAACGGCTCCTGATTTTTGCCAGTGGCTCGAGCTTGCCAGACATTTAGCCTCCAGATAACACAAAGTTTCCTGTACAAGCAATGTCCTCCCCCCTCAGCTCTCTCCACTTGATTGCATTCAACACTCGGCCGTTCCTTTCTGTTTGTTCATCTGTGGGCCTTGATTGAAATAATGAATAGGTACATTATTAATTAATTTCTCATAGTGGCATAGTGGTTAGCACTGTTGCCTCACAGCGCCAGGGACCCGGGTTCGAATCTGGCCTCGGGCGACTGTCTGTGTGGAGTTTGCACATTCTCCCCGTGTTTGCGTGGGTTTTCTCCGGGTGCTCCGGTTTCCTCCCACAGTCCAAAGATGTGCGGGTTAGGTTGATTGGCTATGATAAATTGACCCTTAGTGTTAGGGGGATTAAATACGTGAGGTTACGGGGGTGGGATGTGTGTTGGTGTAGGGGTTACGGGGAATCAGGTGGGATATGTGTCGGTGCAGGCTCGATGGGCTGAAATGGCCTCTATCTGTACTGTGGGGTTTCTGTGATTCTGTGAAACACAGAAAAAATCATCAAAAAGCTTCATCTCCTATTATCCCTACAAAATGAAAACATTTACGAAAGGATTTTCAAAACTGTTTCTTTCATGCTGTATTGTTGGGAGTGAGGTTCCTGGATGAAAAGCATTCTTCCTCCCTTCAAATATTGGTTCCCTATGAGAAACCTTGAGCTGTCTTTTAGTAAAGTTCCCTGCATTAGAGTCCCTTGTGTAACCTTCTATTCATTCCATGCTAGCTTACAATTGGTAGAAAGCAGACATCAGAAAGTACCTTTTGGTGATGTTGAAGCGATGATTGAGATTGCCTTTATAAAAGTATTGTCGTGTATATTAGAGGCTTTCAACTCTCAAATTCATATAAGATTTTTGCTTATGCATAATAACAAGTTCCAGAACCATTAAAAAAAAAAAAACTCTTTTACGAAATTGTGTGCATGTGCAGTCCCCATTTACAGTTTATAAATTTTCCTTCCATTTTAAAGGATATAAAACATAGGAACAGGAGGAGGCCATTCAGCCCCTCGAGCCTGTTCCGTCATTCAATGGGATCATGGCTGATCTGCGACCTAACTCCATATACCCGCCTTTGGCCCATATCCCTTAATACCTTTGGTTAACAAAAAACGATCAATCTCAGATTTAAAATTAATAATTGATCCAGCATCAATTGCTGTTTGCAGAAGAGAGTTCCAAACTTCTACCACCCTTTGTGTGTAGAAGTGTTTCCTAATTTCACTCCTGAAAGGTCTGGCTCTAATTTTTAGACTCTGCCCCCAGTCCTAGAATCCCCAACCAGCGGAAATAGTTTCTCTCTATCTACCCTATCTGTTCCCTATCCTGAAAACTTCGATCAGATCACCCCTTAACCTTCTAAATTCTAGAGAATACAACCCTAATCTCTCCTCGTAACTTAACCCTTGAAGTCCGGGTATCATTCTGGTAAACCTACGCTGCACTCCCTCCAAGGCCAATATATCCTTCCTAAGGTGTGGTGCCCAGAACTGCTCACAGTGCTCCAGGTGTGGTCTAACCAGGGTTTTGTGTAGCTGCAGCACAACTTCTAGCCCCTTGTATTCTAGTCCTCGAGATATAAAGGCCAGCATTCCATTAGACTTTTTGATTATTTTCTGTACCTGTTCATGACATTTTAATGATCTATGTATATGGACCCCCAAGTCTCTTTGGACCTCTGCTGTTTTTTTAGCTTTTCATCATTTAGAAAGTAACTTGATCTACCTTTTTAGGTCCAAAGTGGATGACCTCACATTTGCTTACATTGAAATCCAGTATTGAAAAACAGTATTTATTGGACAGCAGGCTGCAGGTTAAGGATTACTGGTGTGCAGAACTTGTAATTTAATAAGCTAGTAGCTTTGTAATCTCAAAACTCTTGAAAGTGATACCCCAAACCATTAATAACAGCATAGTTTTGCACAGCCTGGGATGATTAATAATACTGTTAAACTCATCCTCCCAAATGAACAGCTTGATACACTTCTCAAGTACTATTGTAAGTCATTTAAACCTCAGCAAAGCATTACGTTTGATTTTTATTCAGATTATTTTGCTAATTTTATGAGCTTAACATGTTGAATCATAGGTCTGTCAACTGACTTGTTTGTCATGTTAAAAAAAAGATAGACTTGCATTCCTATAGCGCCTTTCACAACCTCAGAATGTCCCAAAGTGCTTGACAGCCAATGAAGTGCTTTTTCTTTGAAGTGTAATCACTGTTACAGCCACTTTGTGCACAGCAAGCTCCCACAAACGGCAATGTGATAATGACCAGATAATCTGTTTTTGTTTGTGATGTTGATTGAGGGATAAATATTGGCCCCAGGACACCGGGGAGAACTCCTCTGCTCTTCTGCGAAATAGAGCCATGGGATCTTTTACGTCCACCTGAGAGAGCAGACGGGGCCTCGGTTTAACGTCTCATCCAAAAGACAGCACCTCCAACAGTGTCAGTGCAGATTTTTGTGTTGGGGTTGCAGGAACGGGACTTGAACCCACAAACTTCTGACTCAGAGGCGCGAGTGCGACCCACTGACCAACAGCGGACAGTACATTGGGGGTCTTCAGCTCTCAAATTCACATAAGATTTTTGCTTATGCATACTAATGAGTTGCAGAACAGTTTAGATGTTGGTCTAATAGCCAAATAACAGGTTGAGCAGTGACATTAAGAATATTTCTCTTGCCTATTACTGAAGAAGATTGCTGACAGTGTGAGATTTTTGAAAACTGAAAATGATGCTAACACCAGTTTCAGCTGTGAGAATTCATTAATCTAACCCTAATACTTATAGTCCAAAAAATATTTTCACTTGGGAGCCCCTAATGTTGCTTCATCTACAGCGCAATGCTCGTTAGTACAGTCTATGGCCGTTAATGGGCATGCTGTTAACAGGGACATTTGGCTGACAAGAATATTGAGTCTGAAACCTGTTTCGTTACCTGTACACGCTGCAGTATTTGCATCATGAGAACAGCTACACAAAAGCTCTAAAATAACAACAGAAAACGCTGGAAAAACTCAGCAGGCCAGGGCAGCATCCGTGGAGAGAGAAACAGAGTTAAACATAGAAACATAGAAGATAGGAGCAGGAGTAGGCCATTCGGCCCCTCGAGCCTGCTCCGCCATTCAATGAGATCATGGCTGATCATCCAAATTCAGTACCCTGTCCCTGCCTTCGCTCCATATCCCTTGATCCCTTTAGCCTTAAGAAATATATCCAACTCCTTCTTGAATATATTTAATGAATTGGCCTCTACTGCTGTTAGATCCGTGATTCTGAGAGTATGATGTTTTTCAATAACCACACGGATGCTGTAACTTAACAATCACAGGTGTTTACTGGAGTAGGGTAGTCTCAAGACTGGGGGTACAGAGGCATGCTCAAGGCTTATATACAGGTGTGGTCACTGCCGGTACTACAGTATACAGGAGCTGTAAAAGTAGTTCTCTCTTAAAGATACATACACTACAATTCCTCCCCTTTTAGATTAGCAGTACCCATAATATTCAAATAACAATTAACACTTTAACATGCACATTAAACAACAATAGTCCATTTATAGATTCAGTCTTTGGGGCGGCTTCCTGATCCTTTCGGGATAGCGCCTTTCCTACGGTGCTTGTTCTTGGTGCGGAGGCGATTCTGGCCCCTTTTCGTCGGTTAGTTCATCGGTTTCCACTGCTACTGGTTCTGAGGTAGATGCTACCGGTATGTCGGGTTCATCCCCAGGTACGCGAGACATGGGGTTGACTCGTTCCTGTGACGCTAAGATCTGATCGATGTGGCGTCTCACAATGTTCTCATCGACATCCACTGTGTACATTAATGGCCCCTGCCTTGTGCATATCGTTCCGGGTTGCCATTCCTCTGTTCGGTAGTCATGGGCCAAGACTGGTTGTCCTACGTTGAAGCTCCTTGTCGGCTTCTCATTGATGTGCTGGAATTGTTTATCCTCAACATTTCTTCGCACATTTGGTCTGAGCAAATCCAGACGAGATCTCAACCTTCGGTTAAAGAACATCATGGCCGGGGTCTGGTTCGTAACTGCATGTGTCGCATTTCTGTAGGCTAATAAGAAATTGTCCACCTTATGCTGTAGTGGAATTTCAACGTCGCACATCGCCTTTATCGCCTTTTTAAAGGTTTGTACGAACCTCTCAGCCAATCCATTTGTGGCTGGATGATACGGGGCGGATGTGTAATGCCTTACCCCATTCCTTCTCATAAATTTCCGAAACTCTTCGGACACAAACTGTGGTCCATTATCAGAGCAAATCTGCTCTGGTAAGCCGTTCCTGGCAAATATGGTCCGTAGGACTGCAATCGTTTTCTCTGTAGTGGTTGAGGACATTTTTATCACCTCAGGCCATTTCGAGTGAGCATCCACTGCTATTAAGAACATTGAGTCCATGAATGGACCAGCAAAATCAATATGCACCCGTTGCCATGGAGAGGAGGGCCACTCCCATGGGTGTAGAGGGGCATGTGGTGGTGCATTTTGGACCTTCTGGCATCCTGAGCAGCTCTTAGTTAGGTCCTCGATTTGTTGATCGATTCCCGGACACCACACATAAGCCCTAGCAAGGCTTTTCATTTTCACCCCTCCCAGATGACCTTCATGAAGCTCATTTAGCACACTCTCCCTTAACTTGGGTGGAATCACCACTCTGGATCCACACATCACTGTCCCCTGGCATACTGACAGCTGTTCTCTTCTGGATGAGAATGCTGGCAACAGTGAGTCGCCATGTGTTGGCCATCCCCTCACCGTCAAATCATATACCCGAGACAGCGTCGGATCATTGCGGGTCTCCTTCTCTATATCCGCGTTAGTTACTGGCAATCGTTCAATTATTGACGAATAAAATATCTCGATAGGGTCCACTGCTGGTGCTTCCTCCACAGTAGGCAGTGGCAGGTGTGATAGCCCATCAGCGTTTCCATGCTGTTTCGTGCCTTTATATTCTATTTCATATTGATTCGCCCCTAGAAAAAGGAACCATCTTTGTAACCATTGTGCAGTCATCACCGGAACGCCCTTCTTTGGATTAAAGATGGAGACAAGTGGTTGGTGGTCAGTCAGCAAGGTGAACTTCTGCCCATGCAGATAGTGGTTGAATTTTTTTACTCCCCATACTAGGCTGAGGGCCTCCCTGTCAATCTGGGCGTAGTTGCGCTCGGCTGAGGTTAGTGACCGAGACGCAAAGGCTACTGGCCTCTCCAACCCGTCTGGGAATTTGTGCGACAGCACCGCTCCAATACCATAGGGTGATGCATCACATGCCAAACGAATTGGTAGTGCTGGGTTGAAATGGGCCAACACCTCTTTTGATGTGATCAATTCTTTGCACTTCTGGAAAGCTCGTTTACGTTCGTCATTCCACTTCCAGCATCCGCAGTATTTTGCTATCATACAGAAGCTCTATTGTGTTTGTCACGACGGTGCTGTCATTAAGAGTCTTCTACTCTTTCTGAATGTTAAGCAGTCATGTGGAAAAGTAATCATTTAAATTTAGGATCCAGCACGCATGGACTCTTAAATTGATTAAGTATGATACATTTTTAGGACTGTATTCAACTCATTAAAGGTAGATTGGGCCCTGTTTTCCGCAATCATTTCCACTGAATTACTGATGTGTCTTTGTCGGCAGAGTCAAGCTCCTGCGTAGGACCCACGTACGCAGTGGTCAATATTGATGTTGTGGAATTTGATTTGAAAATTATTTCATAAGCACAGCAGATCCTGGGTGAAAGGAAAACTACAGCTTTAAAGAACGCAGTCAAGATTGTATTCAGGCACATTCCTGCCTTGCTTTAATATGATCTTTGATCATCTGCTATTGTGGTGAGTTGCATATTTGGATAATTCTGAGCATCTGAAATCTTCAATTAACATCTGAAGACTGTTCCAACCGTTAAAAATTCTGGAATGGCACCGGGTCCAAATGCTTTACCCCCCCCGCCCCGCAAACCCCCCTCTCTCCTGCCTTGCTCTGGCACGGATCTGTGATATATTTCAGTGCACGGGGCTTTTCAATGGTGAGTTCAGCCGTTGGAGCTTGAGTGCTGGAGAAAGCTGGCCTGCTGCCTCAGCGGCTGAAAGAAAAATAGATGTTGAGGTCAGCTCAGGTGACAGCTGAGCGATACGAGTGTATTGCACACAGTAGGATGACTGACAGATAGTGAAAGAATCACGGTGGAATGTGCTAGTCTGAGAAATGTGGGCTCGTCTGAGATAAAGCCTGGGCTCCACTCAGCTTTGCCTGCAGACGCAATGACTGACTCTTTGAGCTGCAGTCCAGCTACACACTTGTCAGTCAGTACATGATTGATTTAAAGTGTAAAAGCCCCCCACCACCGCCCCTTTCTATTCCTCTGCGAGTTTAGAAATATCTGGCAGCATATCTGAATTCTTTTCAGAATCTCTGTTCAGTATTTTTATTGGAATCAACTGCGCTCAATGTTCTGCTTGTATATCAGCCTCTAATGCAGGATAGAAAGGCAGGCATAACAACAAATAGAATAAACTGGCGATTATGTTTGACATTTGTGAGTCCTTGTTTAAAATATAGTTGTTAAGGTTTTCCCTTATGGCAAGTACAATATTTCTGTGTTACGAACATACGAACAATGACGGACAGGTAGAGACCCTCTGGTCCATCCTGCCTGTCCCATACAATTGCGATACCTTGTGTATCACAATATAGACACCCTCCGCCCCACCCGAAACCGTGTGATCTCCTGGGAGAGGCAAAACAAACAGCTAAAAAAAAAACAGGCCAATTGGGGGGAAAAATCTGGGAAACTCCTCTCCGACCCACCTAGGCGATCGAAACTAGTTCAGGAGCTCACTCTGGCTCTGAATTCCCTGCAGTACCTGCTGTCATGAATCTTATCATGACTCATGAAGTAACGCTGGGCGGCCAGCTGGTGGCGCTGTCCAAGGAGTATAAATACTCGGGCGTGGGCCCAGCTTGCTCAGGATGTTTCTGTAACCAGGAACTAGTGATGTAACTAGAAAGCTCACGGTTTTGAAACAGTTGATTAAAGCCTTGTTTTATACTCATACCAAGAACTCAGTAGTCTTTTTACATCACCTACCTTCTGTAAGAGGTGATCTCCGCCCCAGCCAGAAACAGGTCCAGCTCTCGCTTGAAGGAATTCAGTGAATCAGCGTCCACCGCACCAGCCAGCAGCCTGTTCCAGAAGATGTTTAGTGAGCACGTACACGTACATGGCATTATTACGTTTTATCCGAAATAAACCTCTGAAGTACATTTTGCGCGTAATCAACCCACCGCCAAATTGCATAGGCCCTGAATTTGCTTTCGGAGGCTGCCCGCGGGGAAATGACTACGATCCGCAAATAAAATCCGTGCCTACCTTGGTGGTCCGGAAGGTACGGAGACTCGCGGTCCTGGGCCTCTCTGGGTACGCGGGGGCAGAGGCCCACGTATCTCAGGGCGCAGGCGGATCGTGAGCACCCCTGGGATCATGTGGGCCAGCCCAACGAATGACAGAACGGGAGCCCCATTGATGATTATGGAGGTTCTGTATGTACGGAAACCCCGTAAGTATGAATGGGAATACCCAAAAAAATACACCTACACATCAAATAAATTAAAAATAAAATTACATATTTAAAATGCCACATATTTAAATATTTAAAACAAAAATTTAATTTTTTGAAAAATAAATTTAAATGTTTTAAAGGGGCTAAAAATAACCTTACCTTATTTCACAGGTTTTTAAATGTTTAAATGATTGGAATAAAATTATGTTTATGTTTTTTTAAACTCTTGCGCTGGTAAAAGCAGGCCTTATTCCTGCTTTCACCAGGCGTAAGAATTTCACGGGCATTCGCTGGGCAGATTTGGGAAAATAGCCCGACTCTCCGCCTGCGGGTGCCCTTTTCCCGGGGATGCAGATGATCTGTCAAGAAGATAGTTGACAGATCGCAAGTTCTGGGCTTTCGCACATGCGCGGCCCTTACGGGCACGTACACACCTTGTACGTGCCCGTAGGGGCCGCGTATTACGGGCCACAGTATTTACAGTACAGAAACAGGCCTTTCGGCCCAACTGGTCTGTGCTGGTGTTTATGCTCCACTCGAGCCTCCTCACACCCTACTTCATCTCACCCCATTAGCATATCCTTCCAATAGTGCCCCACCTCCTACTTGGGGCGCTACTACTGAATTTATGGCGCTGGGGCGCTAACTTTTTCGGGGCGCGGCGACGACAGCGCCCCAAAGGGGGCGCCACCCAATTTTTCCCCCAGAACTTTTCGCAGTGCTCCAAATGTGGTCTAACCAAGGATCTATACAAGTTTAACATAATTTCTCTGCTTTTCAATTCTATCCCTTTAGATATGAACCCCAGTGCTAGGTTTGCTTTTTTTAAGGCCTTATTAACCTGTGTCACTACTTTTAGTGATTTGTATATCAGTACCCGCAGAGCCCTTTGCTCCTCTACCCCATTTAGACATTTCCACGGAGTATGTGGCCCCCTTATTCTTCCTACCAAAATGTACCACCTCACACTTATCTATATTGAAGTACATTTGCCAATTACATGCCCATTCTGCAAGTTTATTAATGTCTTCCTGTGTTTTGTCACAGTCCTCCTCTGCATTAACTGCACCCCCCGCCCCCCACCCCCCACCATTTGGTGTCATTCGCAACTTTTGAAATTGTACTTCCGATTCCAGAGTTTTTGTAAATGGTGAGCAGCAGTGGTCCCAGCACCGAGTCCTGTGGAACACCACTTCCCACTCTTTGCCAGTCTGAGTATCTATCTTTGACCCCTACTCTCTGTTTACTGTTTTGTAGCCAGCTGGCGGTCCGTTCTGCTCCTTGTCCCCTGACTCCACATGTTCTGGCCTGAGTCATGAGTCCACTATGCGGTACCTTATCGAAGGCCTTTTGAAAATCCCAAAACGATTGCACCAAATAAAAAGGTAACCTTTAAAGCAACTTTATTGCAGAAAATAAAAAATGAAATGGCAAGAAGCTGAAGAGTGGGTCCAAATGCTGTAATGGTTGTAATGTAATTTACATTGACCTGAATTCACACCATCTGCACAGGCCAGGAACGAGGACAGAAATCCTCTGCGGCAATGGAGTTGACTCAGCATTGTCTTTTCGACTAACTAACAGTGACAGAACGCGGCTCAGATCCAAATGTATCTTGATATATTTTAATTATGTTTTTGCATATTAGAATGCAAAGTGCATCGTTAAAAATATTGGGGGGGTGTGGTAAACCACTGTCATACCTGTCTGTGTCTGCATCAGGGGGAAAATTCAATTGTTTGCGCCCCCCGTTAGCGCCTTAAGAGGGCGCTAATTGGGGCGCAAAGCAACTAGCGCCCGGGCGCGGCGATGTTTGCACCACTCGCAAAATTAACTAGACATTTTGCGGCGGTGCTAAACACTACCGCCACGATCTCCTGCGCCGGCAGATTGTGCCGTCAGTCGAGTGTGCAACACCCCGGTAGCACCCCGGACCGGATATTGAGTGGCGCCCCCTGCCTTACCGCCTGCCGCTAGCAACAACAGGTTGAGGGGAGCGTTTTGCTGTCAGAAAGGGACTGGGGGAGCGCTATTTAAAGGCGACCGCTTCCTGCCTTTTTTTGTCGGTGACATTTTTGCACCACGCATTCTGAGAGAGAGAGAGAGAGACTTCTGGAGAGATTCAACGCTGTGTGAAGGAGTTTTGAGTACTGAGCAGCACTTTGCAGGTTCATTTTGATTTGCCCTTCCTTGCTTTGCCAGCGCTCTGAGGTAGCGCCTCGCTCCTCAGCCTTTGCGCCTTAAGACAGGTGTGAAGCGCCTGATTTAGCGCTCCAATCACCTCCAGGGGTGATAAAAGCCAAGTTTGCTGTCGGAGGCGATAATTAGCGCCAGGCGCTAAACTTTGCGCACGGCCGATAATGGCGCCCCAAACGGGGCGATACTGAATTTTTCCCCCATTGTGTGGTAAAGTGGATTTCCACCTGGGAATTTCCTCAAACATACGCTCCTTGTGGTGACTAGAATCCATTAAATTGGCAGCTGAGAAGTACCTTTCTCCAAAAGCCCCCGAATGACTGATAAACCACAGCTTTGTAAGAGAAGTGGGAGGGAAGCGTTGCTGAGGCGATCACTGAAAAAAACATCTCTACTCAGCCTCTGGAGGCTGGCCGTCTGCCAGTACAAACCTTACATCTGCTTTACCCTTAAAAATCATTTCAAAATATTAAATAGGGAATGAATAATACATCTCTTTAAAAATGCATTGGTCAGAAACAAAGGTCGGCTGACAGGTAGCACTGCAAGACTGCAATCACGACCTGCCTGAAAAATAAGTGAGCAATTTATTCCATGATTTTTGCATTCTTACGCAAGGTGGGTTATTTCCCCTAATTAAACCAGGTGCTTAGAAAAATTTCAACGTTTCAAAACATTTACTTCTGTGGAGTAGCAGCCAACGTACTCCTCTGGTGTGGCAAGATGTGTGCTGTGGCTTTTGTCATTT
Organism: Somniosus microcephalus; assembly: GCF_052327205.1. Taxonomy (NCBI): domain Eukaryota; kingdom Metazoa; phylum Chordata; class Chondrichthyes; order Squaliformes; family Somniosidae; genus Somniosus; species Somniosus microcephalus. The sequence continues at coordinate 72,719,394 of NC_141006.1, forward strand.
ATTCATGGTGTGCCATGCTTCAGTTGTACGGAGACTTAAGAGCTGGATTTTACCAGCCCTGAGGATACAGGTGATGTGCCTCAATAATCCCGAGACTCGATGTTAGCGGAACAAAACAAGGCTTTTGTTAAATTAGAAGATAACACGCAGTGGAGAGAGGTATCTTCCATCTGGAGCTCTGCAGTACTGGATATGAGGCCAGACTGAGCTGGCTTACATAGGGGCCAGGTATGGGCGGAGCCCTACACACAACACATTCCATACATTCCAATATACCATACAATGGTGAGGAGAAACCTGAAACCAACCACAGTCACAGGCAATACAATGGTGAGGGGAAACCTGAAACCAACCACAGTCACAGGCAGTGATGAATGGAATATTTCATCACATTCACCCCTTCTATAGATTTAGTCTGTTCGGGGGTTTGGTAGTCCTCTGCGACCGACGTGGCTGTTGTGGTGTCGCGGGTGTCGGCTGGGTGTCCCCGGTGGCCTCCTGGGTCTCTGCCGGGGGTGCCGCCAGGGTTGTTAAAGGGGTAGTTGGTGGGGGTGCCGTTGGTCGATGTTCTTCTGGGGGTGATGAAAGAGTAGTGGGTGGGTAAGAGTTGCTGTGGTCGTTGTTGCTGCTATTGCCATGGTTGTTGTCGTTACCGGCTGGGGCGACGTCTTTTATTGACACGGTGTCCTCCCTTCCGTCGGCGTGCCGGACATACGCGTATTGGGGGTTGGCGTGGAGTCGGTGCACTGGCTCCACGAGAGGGTCCGTCTTATGGCCCCTCACATGCCTTCGCACGAATACCGGACCTGGGTTGGAGAGCCATGACGGCATGGATACGCCTGAGGTGGATTTCCGGGGAAAGCTAAACATTCGTTCATGAGGCGTGGCATTAGTGGCAGTACACAATAGCGACCGTATCGAATGGAGCACATCTGAGAGGACTTCCTGCCAGCGGGAGATAGGGAGGCCCTTGGTCCTTAGAGCTAGAGTGACTGCTTTCCATACTGTCCCGTTCTCTCGCTCCACTTGACCGTTACCCCGGGGGTTGTAGCTGGTGGTACGGCTCGTGGCGATACCCCTGGACAGCATGTACTGGCGTAGCTCTTCACTCATGAAGGACGCCCCCCTATCCGTGTGGATGTAGCTCGGCATACCGAACAGGCAGAACAGGCTGTTGAGGCATTTAATGACCGTGGCGCTGGTCATGTCTGGGCAGGGGAAGGCGAATGGGAACCGGGAGTATTCGTCCACAATGTTCAGGAAGTAAACATTGCGGTCGACGGACGGGAGGGGGCCCTTGAAATCTAAGCTGAGCCGCTCAAAGGGCCGTGTAGCTTTGATTAAGTGGGCTCTATCAGGGCGGTAGAACCGAGGCTTGCACTCAGCGCAAGTGCGGCAGTTCCTGGTCAGAGACCGAACTTCCTCAATCGAGTAGGGTAAGTTGCGGGACTTTATGAAGTGGAACAGCCGCGTGACCCCTGGGTGGCAGAGGTCGTTGTGGAGGGTCTATAGCCGATCCCCGGTGGCGCTGGCACACATCCCTCGTGAGAGGGCATCTGGGGATTCGTTAAGGGCCCCTGGCCGGTAAATGATGTCATACTCGAAGGTGGAGAGCTCGATCCGCCACCTAAGAATCTTATCATTTTTGATCTTCCCCCTCTGTTTATTATTGAACATAAATGCTACCGACCGCTGGTCGGTAAGTAGGGTGAAGTGTTTGCCGGCTAGGTAGTGGCGCCAGTGGCGCACTGCCTCCACGATGGCTTGGGCCTCCTTTTCCACGGAGGAGTGTCTGATCTCGGGCCCTTGGAGGGTCCTCGAGAAGAAAGCTACGGGCCGCCCCGCCTGGTTGAGGGTGGCCGCCAAGGCAAAGTCAGACACATCACTTTCCACTTGAAATGGAGTGTTCTCGTCCACTGCCTGTAGCGTGGCCCGCTCAATATCCTGCTTAATGCTTTTGAAGGCGGCGTGGGCCTCAGCAGAGAGCGGAAAAGAGGATGCTTTCAAGAGGGGGCGGGCTTTGTCGGAGTAGTTGGGGACCCATTGGGAATAATAAGAAAATAACCCCAGGCACCTTTTCAGGGCTTTGGGAGTGTTGGGCAGGGGCAGCTCCCGTAGGGGGCGCAATCGGTCGGGGTCTGGTCCGATTTCCCCATTCTCCACCACGCTGCCTAGTATGCAGAGGCGCGTGGTGTTGAAAACGCACTTGTCCTCGTTGTAGGTGAGGTTGAGTTTTTGTGCGGTTTCCAGGAACCTCTCGAGGTTCGAGTCGTGATCCTGCTGGTTGTGACCGCAGATGGTGACGTTGTCGAGGTAGGGGAAGGTTGCCTGCAAGTGGTGGTCATCGACCATGCGGTCCATCTCCCTCTGGAAGACCGAGACCCCATTCGTCACCCCAAAGGGGACTCTGAGGAATTGGTAGAGGCGTCCGTTCGCCTCGAAGGCAGTGTACGGGCGGTCCTCTGGTCTGATAGGGAGCTGGTGGTACGCTGACTTGAGGTCGATGGTGGAGAACACCCGGTATTGGGCGATTTGGTTCACCATTTCTGATATGCGGGGTAGCGGGTAGGCGTCTAGTTGGGTGTACCTGTTGATCGTTTGGCTATAGTCGATCACCATCCGTTTCTTCTCGCTACCCCTTACCACCACCACTTGGGCGCGCCACGGGCTATTGCTGCATTCAATAATGCGCTCTTTCAGGAGCCTGTCTACCTCGGTCGCGATAAACCGCCTGTCCTCCCAGCTGTACCTCCTGCTTTTGGCCGCTATTGGCCGGCAGTTAGGGGTAAGGTTTGCAAATAGCGAAGGCGGCTTTACCTTCAGGGTAGCCAGGCCGCACACTGTGAGGGGCGGCTGGGACCCACCGTACTTGAGCGTGATGCTTTGGTGGTTGCACTGGAAACCCAGGCCCAAGATCACGCTCGCGCATAGATTCTTCATGATTAATACTTTAAAATTATCGTATACAGTCCCGTTAACGGACAATTGTACCGTGCAGTAACCCAGAATGGTCGATGTCTGGGTTTTATCAGCCATAGAGATGGTACCCCGAGTAAGGACCACCTTTAGGGAGAGTTGTTGTGCCAGTTCAGGGTGGATAAAACTCTCCGTGCTTCCGCTGTCAATTAAACATTTAACCCGGCACCCGTTTACCTCGATGTCCACCATTGATTTGGATAGCGGGTGGGGCCTGGCCTGGTCCACTGTGACCGATGCCACTGTAGGGCCCTGATCGAGACAAGATGGCGTCCACGCTGTCTGCTCACAAGATGGCGGACCCCACGAGGTCGGGCAAGATGGCGTCCAAGATGGCCGCTCCCACGGCGCACACGCGGCGGTGGCGGGTTTTGGTTTTCCGGCGGGGTTCCCTCTGCACACCTTCCCGAAGTGCCCCTTCTTACCGCACTTAAAGCAGGTGGTGCCTTTCGCCGGGCACAGGTTTCTGGTGTGCTTTGGCTGCCCGCAGAAGTAGCAGTTGGGTCCCCGACGCGTCGCGGCTGTCGTAGGGCTTCTGGGGGGAGAGCGGGGCCCCGACGGTGTCGGGCTGCCGGGCAGGGAAGATGCCTTCCAAGATGGCGGTGCCCTTGGTGCACACGTGGCGGCGTGGACGGCGCGGGCTGAAGAGTAGGCGTCCGAGTTTCTCTGGGCCACATCCAGGGATCGCGCGGTGTCCGCAGCCTGTTTCAGGTCCAATCCCATTTTTTCCAGCAGTCTTTGCCGGATGTAAGTGGAGCTGAGGCCTGTGATAAAGGCATCGCGAACAAGCTCGTCGGTGTACACTGCGGCTTTTACATCTCGGCACTTGCAGTCTTTGCCAAGCATTTTCAGGGTGCCTAGGAACTCCTCCATCGATTCCCCAGGTCGCTGTGCGCTAGTGGCGAGCAGATGCCTAGCATACACCTCATTCGTAGGCTGCTGGTAATGCGCCTTTAAGATGTCGCAGGCGGCCAGGTACATGTCGGCGTCTTGGATGAGGGGGTAAACCCAGTGGCTTACCCAATTCCGCAGAATTCCGAGTTTCATACTCGCAGTGTCCGTAGCGTCTTTGACGGCTGCGGAATTGTCCAGGAAGAATTCCATACACATAAACCAGTGTCCGAAGCATGCTGATGCGTCCGGAGCATGCTGATCCAAATCCAAACGTTCGGGTTTCAGGAGTTGATCCATTGTGTTGAAAAATAAGTTAAGAAAATTGATGTGCCTCAATAATCCCGAGACTCGATGTTAGCGGAACAAAACAAGGCTTTTATTAACTTAGAAGATAACACGCAGTGGAGAGAGGTATCTTCCATCTGGAGCTCTGCAGTACTGGATATGAGGCCAGACTGAGCTGGCTTACATAGGGGCCAGGTATGGGCGGAGCCCTACACACAACACATTCCATACATTCCAATATACCATACAATGGTGAGGAGAAACCTGAAACCAACCACAGTCACAGGCAATACAATGGTGAGGGGAAACCTGAAACCAACCACAGTCACAGGCAGTGATGAATGGAATATTTCATCACAACAGGTTTGTTGGCGGGACTGCTGGGAAAGTCAGAAAGAATGAGAGCGGGTCCAGAACCCGCTCCCAACCCGCCTCCAACCAATCTTCCCGGGAGTCGGATCCCCAATTTGTGCAGGGACCCGACTTCTAGCGGCAGGAAGAGGATTGCAGCCACTTAACTGCATGTCTGCTGATGTATTAACAGGTAGTTAACAGGCAGTTAAGAGACTTTTTCCAATTTTTAGACTTCTGCTGCGGGCTTCCTGATGTCAGGAAACCCCGCCAGGGTAAGTGAGGCGTGCTGTGGGTCTGTTGTTATGTTGGTGTATAGATGACAGCTGCAGAAGTGGTGTGAAGGAAGCACTGGGACACGGGTGAGTATCAGAGGTAAGGAAATGTTGGGAAAGTCATTTTTAATGTGTTTAGATTTTTCTGTAGGTAACAAGCTTTGAAGTGTTTGTGTGGCCTCACCTCAATGGGAGAAGTGACAGATCGCTTCTGTATCCTCACCTGCAGCTGCCATCTGTTTCATCCTAAGGAGAGAGTCACTGGAGAGCCTGGGTGCAAGGGCTCACCTTTGGACAGTGATTGTCAGTGTTTGACAGCACCTCAATGCTGTCAAACACTGTCAAATCATTTGTCAAAAATTTATGGTTCATGTGCCTTTAAGAAAACCGGCAGGTGAAGCGACATCTGACACCGGCTTTCCCTTAATTGGCCGGCAAGCCCGCAGGGCGGGGCTTAACAAGGCCAATCAGGGGAAAATAGCGTCTGTGCGTCGGACATCGCTGGGGGCGGGACTAGAACCCGGAAGGCAGCCGTCCCGCCTCCAACGCGTCTCATTGAGTAAAATCCTGCCCAGAAGCAGAGCCCATCTGGAGTTCGGCACTGAGTTGTGGGCACCGCACCTCAGGAAGGATACATTGGCCTATGAAGGAGTGCAGTGCAGATTCACCAGAATGATACTGGGCTTTAAAGGGTTAAATGATTAATTATTCCATAAAACTAAATAGATTGCACTTTGACCATGTCTGCTGATGTATTACATTTATATATGAAGTAGCTCTGCATTAAACCCATTAGTAAGGGCCTGCTCTAAATAAACCTAGATGCAGCTATGCAAAGCAACTCATCCACTGTACAAAGTGTGCCAGCTCCTTCTCAAAACGACTGCACTTGAAGCACTGTCTTTCTGCAAGTCTTACACCACGGTAGAAATTTATTCCTGTTGTCAAAGTGGGCGCTGAAGGGTCGTTCTTCTTGTGTGCGCCCGCTCATTCTGCACTGGGTATGCGCCGCACGCCATATTGGTTAGGGCGTCCTGTAGGTCATCCAGAGGGCGCTGCCCCAGAAACAGCCATCAGGCCCATTGCCTGTGCAAATTGGGGAACTAACGTCTATTTCAGGCCACTTGGCCTTTATTACAAGTGGATTTGAGTACAAGAGTAAAGACGTCTTACTGCAATTATATAGGGCCCTGGTGAGACCACACCTGGAGTATTGTGTACAGTTTTGGTCTCCTTACTTAATGAAGGATATACCTGCCATAGAGGGAGTGCAACGAAGGTTCACCAGACTGATTCCTGGGATGGGGGGATTGCCTATGAGGACAAATTGAGTAGACTAGGCCTATATTCTCTAGAGTTTAGAAGAATGAGAGGTGATCTCATTGAAACATATAAAATTCATACAGGGCTTGACAGGGTAGATGCAGGGAGGATGTTTCCCCTGGCTGGGGAGTCTAGAACCAGGGGTCACAGTCTCAGAATAAGGGGTCGGCCATTTAGGACTGAGATGAGGAGAAATTTCTTCACTCAGGGTGGTGAATCTTTGGAATTCTCTCCCCCAGAAGGCTGTGGAGGCTCAGTCATTGAGTATATTCAAGACAGAGAGTGATAGATTTTTGAATATTAAGGGAATCAAGGGATATGGGGATACTGCAGGAAAGTGGAGTTGAGGTAGAAGATCAGCCATGATCTTATTGAATGGCGGAGCAGGCTCGAGGGGCCGAATGGCCGACTCCTGCTCCCATTCCTTATGTTCTTATGTTCTTAAAATTGTTTTTCTCAAGCACAGAGCAGCCAAACCAATGGTCCTTCAAGGGACCGCTGGGAGGCTGCCAACAAAACAGTAAACTTTCTTGAATGTGGAGCCAAAGGGAGCAGGTGGGATCCTCCTGACTGCACGTTAAAACTCTAGGCTGCTGCCGGTCAACGCTCGCCCACCCCTCCCCGCCCCCACCCCAGGCCCCAACACCGGACTCACCATTGCTCTGGTGCCCGCGTCCCCGCCCGCCGATCTTCATCGTCTGTGTACCAGGCGCACTGCTTCTGGGGGCCTAACTGGTGTCGTCAGCACACCAGTCCCGCCCTGATGAACACAAGAGGACCAATTTTTGCACGGTCCTCTTGTGTCATCAGTTTCAGCGTGGTGGCTCCCGTTCGCCGATGAGTTCGTGCCCAAAGTTGGGCGCAAACCAATTTCTAGACAGTCGTGTTCCTGGTGCACTGAAGGTACAGGAAACTCTTTGGTATCCGGCGCCGATGGGACCAGCGTATTGCCGGTTGATTAAAAATTCTGGATGACGGAGAGGGTTATCTACCGAGGTTATTTTTAACAAACAAAAATAAAAAATCAAGAAATGTGCAGTATACAGTGACATGAATCAGCTGAGCGGCCTGCGGGTGGCGCTGTCCAGGGAGAGTATAAATACTCGGGCACGGGCCCAGCTTGCGTAGGACATTCGTAACAGGAACTAGTGAAGGACACAACTAGACCTCCGTGTTGTAAAACAGTTGATTAAAGCTTTGTTTAACGCTTAGACCAAGTGCCTAGTAGTTTTCTTACGTCATACAGTAATTGGGCACTCACCTGCAGAATGTTGTGTTAAATCGATGGTGGAAGATGCTTGATTAAGTACAGTACTGCCAGTTGAGGGTAATCCATAACTCTTTAATTACTTAACAGTAAAACAAAACTTATACAGTAAACGACTGTATACAGTACTGTGGTTGACTGTACATTTATTCCAAGTCAGCTGGTTCATCAGGAATATCCATGCCAGCTGGGTTATCAGCATCATGCACTTCAACAGATTCTTCAGGCACTTCCACTGCTTCAACTCTTTTGGAAGCTTTCTTAAACATGTCCCGGATGTCTGCTTGCTCAGTGGACTCTTGTCTTTTTTGTAGAATTGTGGAATGCAGAATATGGAGTTGCATTAACTTCTTGGACAGAGTAGCAAGGATGCCTTTCAGCAAATTGGAGGATTAAAGCAAATCCTTCTGCAGCTTTAGCCCAAGAAATCTTCTTCTCTTCAGAAATCTCATCCTCTTCACTTTCCCTCTCACTTTCCTTTTCTTTCTTTGGATTCAAAATAGTCTCAATTATTTCATCATCACTTAGCATATGCACAACAGCAACTTCTCTATCTACATCAACCCACTGCTCAATATCACTTTCACTGAGGTTACGTAGAGTGTTTACTGGGGCTACATTTTTTACCTCCCAATAACAAGAAGTTTAACCCAGTGTGATCCAGCATGTTAGCACGGTTACACGATCTTTATTTTTCTTGTAACCTGAAGCATTAGCCTCACTAGCCCCAGCAAGCGTTGATTCTGACATAAACCTCCAAAATAAGCCAGTTTCATCGGCATTGTACATCTGTGCTGGCGACAAATCATGTTGCTGCACAATCCAATTGAAATAATCGCAGTATTCTTCTGTGGCGTCGTGATCAGCTGATTTCTTCTCCCCGGAAATATCGAGTCGTTGTATCCCGTGCCGTAACTTGAAGCACGTTAGCCATCCCTCGGAGAAAGCACACTTGTCAGTGAGCTTCATCTTTACGTAGAAATCCTTCGCTTTCTCGATTTCTCGATTAGCATGGGTCCGGAAAGTGGAACACCCTCTCAACGCTTAAGAGAAAACCACTCATAAAGCATAGTATCTGTAATGTTCGTGTGTAATTGAGACACGGACTGCAGAAGTTGGTTATAACAGGTGTTTACTGAATGGAGACAAAACTGGAACTACTATACAAAGTTACTTCACAGGCTTATATACAGGGGTGGTCACTACTGGTACTGCAGTATACAGGGGCTGCAGAATATAGTTCCTTCTTCAAGGTACATACACTACAATTCCTCCCCTTTTAGCTAAACAGTACATAACATTCGATTAATAATTAAATAACATATTTACAATTACAGTTGCTATATACATTAGCTGAAGTTAATCAATTATAAATTCAGTCTTTGAGGAGGCTTCCTGATTCTGTCCGGATAACGCCTCTTTGGGGTATCAGGTTCTTCTGGCAAAGTTGATTCGGGATCAACGTCGTTGTTTGGTTCGTCTGCTTCCAATATCACCGATTCTGAGGTAGATGCAATTGGTACTTCGGTTTCATCACCAGGTGTATAAGATCGTGGTGTAGATTTGAAGTTTTCCAGTGACTCTAGAATCTGGTCAGCATGGCGTCTTACAATGCTCTCTCCAACGTCCACGGTATACATTAGAGGTCCTTGCCGTGTGCAGATCGTTCCTGGCTGCCATTTCTCTGTGCGGTAGTCCTGGGCCAAAACTGGTTGACCTATCTTGAAACTCCTGGTTGGCCTTTCATTCATATTCTGAAACTGCCTGTTCTCCACATCTCTTCTGATGTTTGGCTTAACCAAATCCAAGCGGCATCTTAGTCTTCGATTGAAGAACATCATGGCTGGAGTTTGGTTGGTAACCGCATGTGTCGCATTCCGGTAGGCAAACAAGAAGTTATCCACCTTGTGTTGTAGGGGCATGTCTTCATTACACATTGCCTTGATAGCCTTCTTGAATGTTTGAACGAACCTCTCAGCCAATCCATTGGTGGCTGGATGATATGGGGCGGATGTGTAATGCTTAACACCATTGTTCTTTAAGAACCTCCGGAACTCTTCAGACACAAACTGTGGTCCATTGTCGGAGCAAATCTGTTCAGGCAGCCCATTTCTGGCGAATATGGTTCATAAGACTGTGATAGTTTTTTCTGTGGTGGTTGAGGACATTTTTATTACCTCTGGCCACTTTGAATGTGCATCCACCGCAATTAAAAACATCGAGTCCATAAATGGACCAGCAAAATCAATGTGTACCCTTTGCCATGGGGATGAGGGCCACTCCCATGGATGTAGAGGGGCTTGTGGTGGGGCGTTTTGGACCTTCTGGCATCCTGTACAGCTCTTGGTCATCTCTTCGATTTCTCTATCGATTCCCGGCCACCACACAAACGCTCTGGCTAAGTTCTTCATTTTTACCCCTCCCAGATGACCCTCATGAAGCTCATTGAGCGCTCTATCCTTCAATTTGGGTGGAATTACTACTCTGGATCCACACATCAAGGTTCCTCGGCACACTGACAGCTGTTCTCTTCTCGGCGAGAATGCTGGCAACAGTGGCTCGCCATGTGCTGGCCATCCCTTCACCGTTAAATCATAGACCCTGGAGAGTGTCGGGTCATTTCGTGTTTCCTTTTCTATGTTTGCATTCGTCACAGGTAGACATTCGACTATGGTCGAGTGGAACATCTCCACAGGATCCACTGCAGGTGCTTCTTCCACCGTCGGCAACGGTAGGCGCGACAATCCATCAGCATTCCGATGCTGTTTAGTTCCTTTGTACTCGATGTCATATTGGTGTGCCCCTAGGAAAAGGGACCACCTCCGTAGCCGTTGTGCTGTCATTATCGGGACGCCCTTCTTAGGGTTGAAAATGGAGACAAGAGGTTGATGATCAGTTAGTCGAGTAAATTTCTGTCCGTGCAGGTAGTGATTGAACTTCTTCACCCCCCACACCAGGCTGAGGGCCTCTCTGTCAATCTGGGCGTAGTTACGCTCGGCTGCAGTTAACGAGCGTGACGCAAAAGCTATCGGCCTCTCTGAACCATCAAGGGATTTATGTGACAGTACCACTCCAACGCCGTAGGGAGACGCATCACACGCCAGTCTTATCGGTAGTGATGGATTGTAGTGAGCCAATACTTCTCTTGAAGTGATCAGGCCTTTACACTTCTGAAAGGCCCGCTTACATTCATCGCTCCATTTCCATGCTACTCCAGTTTGTAGCAGGGCATTCAGTGGGTGCAGAATTGTGGACAAATTCGGCAAAAACTTATGGTAGTAATTCACCAATCCGAGGAATGACCTCAGTTGCGACACATTTTCAGGCGCTGGAGCCTTAACTACCGCTTCAATTTTGTCAGGGGACTTATGTAACCCCTCTTCATCAATCACGTGGCCACAATACGATATTTGTTTCTTAAAAAACTCGTACTTGGGGTGATTGGCTCGTAGCCTAGTGAGCACCTGCTCTAGGTTGGCAAGGTGTTCACTGTCATTTTCACCTGTCACTAGGATGTCATCCAAGTAACACTGAGTCCCCGGAATCCCTTGCAGGACTTGTTCCATCGCTCTTTGCCATATAGCCGGAGCTGATGCTACTCCGAATACCAGTCGATTATACTGGTAAAGACCTTTGTGAGTGTTTATCGTGAGATATTTCCTAGAGGATTCTTCAACCTCCATCTGCAAATATGCTTGCGCTAGGTCAATTTTTGTAAAACGTTTCCCTCCAGATAGTGAGGCGAAAATATCTTCTATCCTCGGAAGAGGATACTGTACTGTGTGAAGGACTGGGTTCACAGTCACCTTGAAGTCCCCACAGATGTGAACCTTCCTTGGCTCCTCAGACTTATTGTTTAACGTTTTCTTCACGACAGGAACGATGGATGTCGCCCACTCGCTCCAGTCTACCTTAGATAACATGCCTGCATTCTCCAGATTTTCCAGCTCTGCCTCGACGGCTGGGCGAATTGCATATGGTACCGGTCTTGCTTTGAAAAACTTGGGAATTGCATTCTCTTCTATTTTTATCGAGGCGGTTACGCCTTTAAGAGTTCCCAGTCCTTGTTGAAATACCTCTTTAGCGTTAGCTAAGATTTTTGACAATCGTCCAGGTATGACATCGTCATCCTTTTTACCAGCCACAGTCAGTGCCTGAATGGAGTGCCAGTCTAAACTTATCTTTCTGATCCATTCACGTCCCAATAACGGTGGTCCACCATCTTGCAGTATGTACAGATACAATTTCTGTATTTCCTTGCCGTTGTATTTGACAGGCACCCTTATTTTCCCTCTGGGGTATACTTTCTGCCCTGTATACGTCTTCAAGACAATGGATGTGTCTTTCAAGGGTATGTGTGAGAATAGCCGCTCGTAGTCTCGTCGATTCATGATGGTCAGGGCTGATCCTGTATCCAATTCCATTTTGACTTGGGACCCTGCTATCGTGAGGGTGACCCAAATGTTTCGGTGATCCTCTTTTGCGATTACGTTGTGTAGTTTGAGACAGCTTAGTCTCTTGTTCCCGGATTCACTATCGCTCTTCTGGTCTTCGGAACTGCTGTCCGTCATCTTTTGTACTTTCCTGTACTGTTCCTTAGTCGTCTTTTTGTTGTCATTAGTCTTCTTCCCGGACCTGCAAACTCGTGCAATGTGTCCCATCTTTCCGCATTGCCTGCATGTTTTGTCCCTGGACCGGCAGTCCTTCTGGTCATGGGTTGTTCTGCCGCAGCGATAACATTTTTCAAATCCCCGTGTCATTTCATGGGTGCCGTATTCCTGTGGCTTTTGCTGTATTTCCGCAGCTCCCCTTGCTGCTGCTTCGTACGATACTGCCACGCTGAAAGCCTTATCTAGCGTCAGCTCTTTCTCTGAGAGTAACCTCTTCTGGGTTCCTTCACTCAGGAGTCCACAGATAAATTTGTCCCGTAGGGTATCTGCCAGTCCTGCTCCGAACTGGCAGTGCTTTGATAGCTTGCGTAGTTCCGTAAGATAATCAGCATTGTTCTCATCTTTATGCTGATTTCTCTTGTGGAATTTAAATCTTTCTGCTCTCAGCAGCGGTGTAGGATTTAGGTGTTCCTGTAGGATATCAACAATTTCATTAAAACTCTTCGCCATCGGTTTGACTGGAATGATCAGGTTCCACAATAGGCCGTACTTTCTTGCGCCCATTAAGTTTAGTAGTACCGATGCCTTTTTCTCATCAGCTACTTCATTTGCCTTGCAATATACTTCGACTCTTTCCACATACGTGGTCCAGTCTTCTATTGTATTATCGAAGGCAGTGATATTGCCAGTCTTCGGCATCTTGGAGATCTAAGATGGCGCCTCCTGCGCTTTGCCTTCTTCCCCGATTGAACAAAATGGCGCCTCCCGCGCTTTGCCTTCTTCCCCGCTGGATTAAGATGGCGCCTCCCGCGCTTTCTGCCTTTTCCGCTGCTGCCAGCGCTGTTGCTGGCGTTTTTATGCCTTGATGGCGACGCCCTATGGTCTTTGCGCGCTTCCCCCCGCGCTGCTGCCAACGCCGCTCTCCGCGGTCCCCGTGGCAAACTGCAGCTCCTCGTGGCTTTCTGCGCTTCTAATTTCTTTTTCTTTTATTTTAATTACTGTTCCCGTCATCAGAGCAGACCCTATGGGACACTTCCCTCCCTCTTCTCGGGTCTGTACGCTGCCCGGCTTCGTAGCACCGGCCGCGCCCTGTGTGCTCCACCCTCTCTCTCTCTCTCCTCTTCCCGACAACGCTGCTCGGCCCCGTTGAAAAGCTACCCGATCGAGCTCTAGCCCGCCGCAGCCCAGGAAGGATCAGTGTACTACCTGCCACCAGCCCGATTAGCTGGAACACCATAGACTGGATAACCAAGCCCAGCTCTCGACAGCCTCTCCTGCAAATCTTCGAATTCGATGAATCAGAGAGCGGTTGCCCACGGTCGACGCCCATTTCTTCTGTTTTTTTTGTTGTTTTTTTTTGGATTTCTTCTTTCTGGCTTCGACCTCTAATAACTTCGCTTCAGGGATGGATCCCCGTGAGGTGGTGCAGAACTGTAGGTAAGTTCGGATCTGTTCGTCGCCAATGTAATGTCCGTGTGTAATTGAGACACGGACTGCAGAAGTTGGTTACAACAGGTGTTTACTGAATGGAGACAAAACTGGAACTACTATACAAAGTTACTACACAGGCTTATATACAGGGGTGGTCACTACTGGTACTGCAGTATACAGGGGCTGCAGAATATAGTTCCTTCTTCAAGGTACATACACTACAGTATCCAACTCTTCAAGCTTAGGCTTACGAAGCGTGCGCCATTTCTCTACACTCTTAGATGTCTCCGAGCTTGAATAAAACTTGAGCAGCTTATCCTTCTGCGATTTGACGTCGTAGATTGTTGACGAACTGATTTCGAATTCATTCATAATGTTGATACGCTTCTCTCCCCTTTCTAGTCGTTGGCATATCCCGATTTTCTGTTTTAAAGTTAACGCCACTCTCTTCCTTTTGCTTGGACCAACTTTTGGGAATTCCATAATGCAAGATGGGGGAGATAATTCACAATGAAGATGGAGAGACACACAGAAAAATGGCGGATCGGAAGAGACTACCGGCAGCGCGGGAGAGTCAGACTCCTGTTGTTGAGGTGTTCGGACTTCCGACAGTACCAAGAAGCCGAGTAGTGGCAGTTTGGAGAACTACCCCCACTGACTAACTCGGCCACCGCGGGAGACTCGGACTCGGCAACATTGCCGGTTATTGAGGTGTTGTTTTCGGAGTGAGCATTTTGCCGGTTAATAGAGAATTCCGGATATTTAGGTGCCGTTTAAACGAGAGTTTCCTGTACCTCAACACTGGAACCAAAATGGTATACTCTGTGCGTTTAAATGTAATAAATTGTCACGAATTACACGAATAAGGAAATCGATACGAAGAGAGAAGTCAGCGTGTGATTCTCTGAAGACCACGTTTGCCCTGACGGTAAGTTCTAACTCTCGCACCGTTCCTCAATCATACAACAGATTTTAATGGTGTCACTAACAGTCCTGCACTGGCAGGTAGTGAATAAAAAATGTCCAGCCATGTCTAGCCGTAATTATTTTCATATTGTTAGACTATGGTTTTACACAAATTGTATGCATTGCTGAACTGGAAATTTACTTTAAATGCTGGCACAACAGTTTGGAACATCCCTGGATGTCATTTGTAACAACACTTCATGTTACTGCAATAATTGTGTTGTCTTTGCACCTGGAAGTCTGACAGAACGTCTGTGTACAATAATAGAAGTGCGTGCTGAGGAGAACGTCTATGGCACTCTGACCCCAATTTATCTTACTATACTCCGGTATGCAGGGCTTTGGAACCAGAAATAGCATTCATTTGTTGTACAGAGATGTGTTGTTAAAACTAGGTGAATTTCATTAGGTGTTTAGCAATGGCGTACTCCAGGATGAGTCTGTTTTATCCCATTAAGTCTTTATTTCAGTAAAACCAATTCTGGTTCAAAAGCAACACTGCTCGGTAAAGCTTATTGCTTTGTTACGATCACTCTATGTTGTCGTCTTAGAAAGCTACCTGAAATGCAAGTGGACAGAATGTCTGTGTCACTGAGCGTGGCGTGGAGGAAATTAGTTCTGCAATGTTGCCCGAATAGTTACAGAAATAACTAGCAATGGCTTGGGTTTTGCTGCTGGCATTAATATTTGAACCGGTTTAACATCACCGGCTGGAACCACCACAGACACGAAGGCTGCTTGATATGAAGACTTGGTAACTATTCTCCATTGCCCAATGCATCTTTTTCCTGATCAGTTTGGCTGGCAGACCTTTCATCTTATGCATTCTCTTGCATCATACTGGATAACAGCATTGACAACAATTTTGTTAACAATTATTGATTTTTTGCACTGTTGTGTTAATGTACGTAATTCGCAAACAGTGGATAGGTCGGGGAACACTTCAGCAGTCAAGGACATTCAGCCTCCGATCTTCGGGTAAGCATTCTCCAAGGCGGCCTTCGAGACACACAACAACGCAAAATCGTCGAGCAGAAACTGATAGCCAAGTTCCGCACTCATGAGGACAGCCTCAACTGGGATCTTGGGTTCATGTCACGCTACATGTAACCCCACCTGACGTAGAGTCATCCAGACTCGAGTCGTCGTTGGCTTGTTCTCTCTACACAGATGCGGCCGGACCTGCTGTGATTTCCAGCAAAAAAAATGTTTTTCTTTTTATTGTTTTTTGTTTGTTTTTTGTTTTTCATACAGACCCCAGCATCCGTAACATTTGACCCCTTGTGACCCCACCTCATTGTTCTTTGATGTAATGTTTTCCTGACTGACCTGTTTGGACACCATTCACACCTTTGATTGCTGTGATTATCTCTCTGCCGAGGTGTGATAAAGGGCAGTTAGAAAGATTACCTGTAATCATCTGGCAGTGTTCTCTGACTATATATGCTGTGCCGATATGCATCTCTTCACTTCACCCGACGAAGGAGCAGCGCACCGAAAACTTGTGATTTCAAATAAAGCTGTTGGACTATAACCTGGTGTTGTGTGACTTCTCACATTTGTCCACCCCAGTCCAACACCGGCATCTCCACATCATGGCGGATAGATGGGACAGAGGCAAGAATGTCAGCAATGGGCCACTTTATTGTATCCTGTAACGATAATGTGCAAGGCGATGTAATGTTACCTTTGGGTGCTAGTTTTGCTTCGGATGGGTGAGCACGTGTGATTTGGTATCAGCCAGACGAGCAGATGACATTATTTGTGATACCGCAGGAGACTTGCTCAGCTGCAGAGAGGGTAAAGCAGATCTTCTCACTCAGCTGAGAAAACGATGGCTGCTGCCACAGGACAAACTCCAACCATGCTGTACTGTCGCTGATTTAGCAAAGCGTTTGTTCCCAATAGCACCAGCTTTTAGCTGGACGTGTGGGTGACCTGCCTGCAAGCCCTTTAAGTTTACAGACACGGCATTAATTCCTCTCCACCACCACCCCCCCACGTTATGAGATTAGTGACGATAGTTTCAGCACCTATTTCTCAAGTGAGGACTTATAACTTCCATCCCAACAGGTGACCATGTTAACCTGTCCATAGTATCAAACAGCAGTTTTATGGGGTGGGGGGGGGATTTTAACAGGAAAAAACAGGTGGGTTGGGGCGCGGGGTGGTGGGTGGGGGGGGTGGCGGGTGGGTGCGGGGGAAGTTAAATTATTTAAAATTCAAATCCCGACTCTAACCCGCCCACTTTCGGCTTTTACTCAAGCGGGATGGGGGGTGGGGGCAGACAACCCACTGTCAGGAGGCGGGCTGGCATTTTGATCATGATAATAAGGCCTGAGGCCTATGCTTTAACCTGCTGTGCGGGTTTTACTGCAGGCGGCCGGGGATCCCGGGCCTCGGTATTACTCGTAGCTGCAGCGAGGCGAGCCCACCCTTGTGTGTGGGTGGGGGGGGGGGGAATCCTTGTGGGCCGGGGGGGGTACAGGACTGCTTCCTCCCGGCCCCCCAAGCTCACCCACCATCAGCCCGCCCCATACAAACACTACAACCCCCTTCCCACCCCACCCTAGCCCCCAGGGTCGGGGATCGATCTCTCCCGGGGATCAGAATTCCCCCCCAGCTTGGAAGCCCCACCTTGGATGCTGCACCCACCTGATTGTTGGGGCATCCTGCCCAGCGTTCCCCGCCCGACTGGAACCCAGCCAGTCAATCAGCCAGCCTGCCCATGACGTCACATGCACGCCATGCAGTTAAAACTCCACAGCATGCGGGGTCCCGCACCCCCCCACACATCTCCAGCCAAGGTGTTCAGAAACATTTTGATGTGGAATTTCGCCTTCCAAAAAAGCCAATTTAGCCAGACAGAAATCTAAACCAGTGGGTTAGACTTTTTTCCTCATTAAAATGGAAGATGAAATATTTCTGAACTTCAGAGAAATCAAAGCACTATTCACATGCTTTGTTTTCATTTTTTTTAATATATAGATCTCCTACGGTGTTGCACTGAGGCTGGGGAAAAGGCCAGGCTGTATATCTGCTGGGTCCAAGTGCAGTGAAATCAGGTCTGGGGGGAGGCCAGTGCCAGGATTTAGGGTAAGGGTGGGAACCCGTTTGCGCTCTGCAGTGTGCGGGTGGTGAGGCTGAGCTTCGGAGAGAAAGAAAAACAGACTTGCATTTCTATAGCGCATTTCATGCCCACCGGACATCTCAAAGCGCTTTACAGCCAATGAAGTACTTCTGCAGTGTAGTCACTGTTGTTATGTGAGAAACGCGGCAGCCAATTTGCGCACAGCAAGCTCCCACAAACAGCAATGTGATAATGACCAGATAATGGCCCAGAAATTCCAGAACGGGGCTTGCAGCGCATGCAAGCCCCATATTTACACTTACCCCGCGCTACTGACGATCAGCTCCAGGGACGCCTGGACTTGGTGAATGAAAAAGAAGAATCCCGGGTAGCGTATGACGTCACGCCGCCCAGGAGTGCAGCCAGCGCGAAGCCAGGAGCGTGCAGTGTAAGTGAGACATGCCCCTTGAGGTCTCAGTTTCACTGGACACGCCCCCAATGTTTCTGTCAAGCTGCTAAGGATTTTTACATGCAAAGCAGCAGTTTAAATAGGTTTTTGGAAGTTTTCTGAAGATTTTGGTAACTTTTATAAACTTTTTTAAATGCTTACATTATTTTGAGTAATCTGAAGTAGTTTTAAAGAGAATTAAAGCAATTTAAAGACTTTTAAAAGCCCTAAAAGAATTTTTTTAATTCCATTTATTTATTTAGCAATGTCGTCGTCATACGTGTCTTCACACTGTTCCCTTTGGGGAACTGTATGAAGTGGTGGAAGGATTTATGGCCGTGATTAACGCTCATTCCGTGACCGTAACCATCTTTGAACCAGCCATTAGGGCGGTTAGTCCTATGGCGGGAGGGTTTTACGGGCTCCCACAAGCTATACAAGGAGGGGGGGCCACCCACACCCACGGACGCAAATATCCCACTGGATGTCAACCCAGAATTTAGAGCCGGAGCTCCGACTCCACTTGCCGGGACTGTCTGGAGCGGGGTTCGAAACCCTACCCTGATCTGGCCCAGCGGCGGGGATCCTACCGCTATGACAAAGGCCCAATCCGATTAGCAACATGAAATGGCAGCATAGGGCTCCAGTCACGGGGAGGGAAAAGGCGCAGGAAACGTATGGGTGTCACCTTTTGTGCGGAGTGGGCCTTTTGCGTAGCAGTAAGCATCCCCGCCGCTGGGCCAGAAGGAGTAGGGTTTTGAACCCCACTCCAGACAGTCCCGGCAAGTGGAGTCGGAGTTCCAACTTTAAATTCTGGGTGGACATCCAGCGGGATACTTGCGTCCGTGGGTGTTGGTGGCCCCCCCCCCCTCAGATGGGTTGTGGGAGCCCGTAAAACCCTCCCGCCATAGGACTAACCACCCTAATGGCTGGTTCAAAGATGGTTACGGTCACTGAATGAGCGTTAATCACGGCCATAAATCCTTCCACCACTTCATACAGTTCCCCAAAGGGAACAGTGTGAGGATACGTACGATGATGACCTCTTGCGCAATGCACCTCCTTGGACCCTCAGTCGCAGATGCGAGGGGGCAAGTCGTGCAATTGTTAAATTTTTCATTTTATTGACATGTAAAATGTTGGCCCAGTAATTCCCTTCCAACTGCGCGAGTACGGTTGGGGTACTTACGCATCTGGCCGGATGAAATGCCGGTTTTCAGCATGCACAGTGCTTTTGGGGAAAACCGGCATTTCCTGTCCTCTGAACGAAGGGGTTCAGAGGCAGAACGCGTGCGACTGCACAGGCAGCGCGTGCGCAGTATAATTCGCCGCTTTCATTACTGCTTTCAGTGAGGTCAAGTCCTTACGACTTACACATGAAAAAAGCATGGGTACAGTTGCTCCAGAGGCTGCGGAGGAAGATATTTCTTATCGTGGAGCTTCTGAAAGTATGTATGTCTGTATATATTCCTTTGCGTGTTATGTATATATTCCTTTACTTATGTGTATGAATGTATTATTTAATTATGACTTTCAGAGAAAGTAACTTATTTGAAAATCATAATTAAAAACATACATTCATACACATTAGTAAAGGAATATAAAACATACATACATATACGTAAAGGAATATATGTGGACATACATACATAACTCATTCTCACATTCCATTCACACAGCCACAATTGCTCCTTCTACCTACCGTTCTGAAAACCCTTTTAAAAAAAAAAAATTTTAACTTTAAAACTTACTTAAAATTTCTTAAAATAACTTCCCTCCCTTTCCCAAACAAAAATATTGCATTTCAGAAGCTCCACGATAAAATGTTTCTTCCTCCGCAGCCAATGAACCACTTTACACTTGCTTTTTTCAAGTGTAACTTCTGAGGACTTACCCTCACGGATTTCATGAATGAAATCTACGAAGTTCACTGCGCAAGCGCTGCCTGTGCAGTCGCATGCGCTCGAGGTCTGGAAATGCCGGCGTTCCCCGCATGCGCTGTTCATGCTGAACGCCGGCATTTCCAACGGCCAGATGCGTGAGTACCCCGAGCGCACTCACGCCTTTGGCCGCGAATTTCTGGCCCAATCTGTTTTAGTGATGTTGATTGAGGGATAACTATTGGCCCCGGGACACCGGGGAGAACTCCCCTGCTCTTCTTCAAAATAGTGCCGCGGGATCTTTTACGTCCACCTGAGAGAGCAGACAGGGCCTCGGTTTAACGTCTCATCCGAAAGACGGCACCTCCAACAGTGCAGCACTCCCTCAGCACTGCACTGGGAGTGCCAGCCTGGATTTATGTGCTCAGGTCTCTGGGGCAGGACTTGAACCCACAACCTTCTGCCTTCAGAGGCGAGAGTGCTGCTCACTGAGCCACAGCTGACCCCTGAGAGGCAAGTTGATTGATAAAAAGAAAATTACATGAGAAGAATGTTAAGCTCAGGGGTTAACTGTATTATCGCAGGAACGCAGGCAGATATTGCCGAGGAGTGCAAGTGGAAGCGAGTCTGCATACGGAGCAGGGCACAGGGTCTTTGTAATCGCGTCTGTAGCTCGCAGTGACCGAGCCATCGCTAAGTCAGGGTGCAGTAAACTGAGTTGCGATTTTGTGGCCTATCATTTTATTCCTGGAGCATATGGTAATTCACTCGCCTCAGGATTCCCAACATTTAAAGCAGTGCTATTTGCTCTCGGCCTAAACCGGGGGCGGGTGGGGGGCGGGGTCGAGGGGTCGGGGGTGGGGGCGGGGTCGAGGGGTCGGGGGCGGGGGTTGTCAAAACTGCTGGGGAAATTTTCTTCCACGTGCCCAATGTGGTTGAGCCAATCTTTTAGTTGCATTGTAATTGGATAATATTTTTGGGTAGAATGCGATTGGCTGGAGGAAGTTTTGGCAGAATATGATTGGTTAATAAGGAAAGCAGAAGCTAACCAATTAAAAAGCAGACAGTACACAAATTTTACATATTACGTAGAGTCTACAGCAGAGAAACAGGCCATTCGGCCCAACTGTTCCGTGCCGGTGTTAATGCTCCACAGGAGCCTCCTCTCACCCCTCTTCACCTCACCCTACCAGCATTCCCTTCTATCTCCCATCTCCCATCTCCCTCTTAGCTTCCCCTTAAACGTGTCGGAGATACAAAAGATTTTTAATACATATCAATTAAGGGGGAAAAATTGGGTTACTTTGCACCTCCCGTCATCGCCGTGCGCAGCGCCCCACTCACCGCCCCGGCTGCAAACTACAGTCGCGCCCCCTGACCTACCGCCGGACGATGTGTCTGACAGGATCAGGGGGCCGTTTTTGTTGCCGCGGTCGCGCAAATTATAGGGCAGGTGCCGAACGGCCATTTTTTTGGGGCCGCCTGCCAGCACCTGCCCCCTTCCCGTCTCCTCCTGCGGGGTGCTGGCTGCGATCGCACAGCCCGGCTCTCCTCTTGAGTGCCGGGCTCTTTTCCCAGCACCCCACTCCCTGGTGGTCCAGCTGCGCTAGGCCCCTCTGCTTTAATCAGGGGAGAGGAGGCCTGCAGTACCGCGGCGCTACGTGCCGACACGAGTGGCGCTGCTGCATGTAGCGCCGCAGTATTGAATGGGAGCATCTCAGGAAGGAGGGGGAGCGCTTCCAGTAGCGCCCCGCCTCCTGCTTGGGACGGTACCACTGAATTTACGGTGCAGGGGGCGCTAACTTTTTTGGGGTGCCCAAAGGGGACGCGACCGAATTTTTCCTCCTAAGGGTTTTAATGAATTTTTATAATCAAATCTCAGAGCTGTAACCATGATCTCACCCACTGCCCCTTATCCACTTTTAAGTAATAAGGAAGAAAGAAACACAATAAACCAACGAGGCTGAATGAAGCTGACACACAGATTGGATGTTCATGAGGTAGATTACAGACAAGAACATTTATTCTGAAGACAATGGGGTTGATTTTCGTGGAGCCGTCAGGCAGGGTTTCAGGTGTGTGTGGGGGGAAAATCCCGAATTTGGGGGTCCCGACACCATCCCGCCCAAAACCCCGCTCCACGCAACATTCAGGGGCGGCAGGTACCCGCCCCGCACTGGGACCCGCCGAAACCAGGCGGGAAGGGATTAGTGCCAATTAACTGCCTGTTAACAGGTAGTTAACAGGCAGTTTTTAGCCTAATGCCTATTTTGAGGGGTTTCGTGTGGGTTTCCCGACGGCTCCAAACCACGCCAGGTTAGAGCAGGCGGGCCGTCGGGTTGAAGGAGTTGGAGGGGTCGCGATGTCGGTGCTCAGGTGAGTGATGGGTGCATGAGTGCAAAGGTAAGTGTGTTTGGTGTGTTTAAAGTGTGTAAAGAACTTTTACTTACCTTCACAGCCTTTCTTCCTGCAGCCGTCGGGAGCCCATCACTCAACCGGAACTTAAAGCTGAACGGCTGCGATCTGTGAAAAGTGACAGCCTTCAGCTTTGAGTGCCGATGTGAGTTCTAACTGAGTCTGTGCAGAATGACTCATGTCAGAACTCAGACTGTCAGTGTTTCACAGCTTCAAACAGCTGTGAAACACTGATATTTCATCTGTCAAGAACTCTTGACAGATGAAATTTCAGTCTGTGACGTCACCTGTTGCCGGGTGGCACTTAATTGGCCTGCTGAGCCCGCTGGGTGGGCTCAACAAGGTCAATCAAGGGAAAATCGCGCGGATTGGCCGGATGTCGAAGTAGGTGGGTCTAAAACCCGAAAGTTGTAGTCCCGCCTTCTTCCCGACAGCTTCGGGAAAATCGACCCCAATGTATTCCTACAGCAGTATTGTGAGATACTAATAGTTTTTATTGCTTGTTTTGTCCGACCCGCCGTAAACTTGAGCTCATCCAAAACTCGGCTGCCCGTGTCCTAACTGGCACCAAGTCCTGTTCGCCCATCCAGCCCCGCAATCCCCTGAGATCTCTGCGCTCCTCCAATTCTGGCCTCTTGCCCATCCCCCGATTTTAATCGCTCCACCATTGGTGCCCGTGCCTCCTGTTGACTGGGCCCTAAGCTCTGGAATTCCCTTCCTAAACCTCTCCGCTTCTCTCTCCTCTTTTAAGACGCTCTTTAAAACCTACCTCTTTGACCAAGCTTTTAGCCATCTGCCCTAATATCTCTTTATGTGGCTCGGTGTCAAATTTTGTTTGCTAATGTTCCCGTGAAGCGCCTTGGGGCGGTTTGCTACGTTAAAGGCGCTAGATAAATGCAAGTTGTTGCTAGCACCTCATTTAATTCTTGACTATTAACACCTGGGTTGACTTTGGTTTCTTTGGGCATTATGTCTATAAATAATTTTGATCCAACATTATTTGATGTTGTAAGTTGCTGTAGGGAGCAGACTTTTCCCATTAACCATCATCAAGAGGGGTGTCATCACTCGAGACAACTGGAGTTCAGGCCTCCAGCTGAAAGTAGCGACACTGTGCAGGCATCTGTTGTTGATATTTCCGCAGCCGCAGAACTACGAATGAGCGAGGGATCAAATGGTCCCTCAGAGAGAAATCAGCAGCATTACGGCTCCTTCAAATTGGTGCCATTGATTTCAAAGATAGTACTAATGAATCCAGTATTGATAACCATCATAACTGATAAACATCATTGCTGGGCTGGGGAGGCTGTAAACATGACCATGTCGTGCAATCCTGTCCTGTGGGGGAGTTGTCTGAATTTTACAGAAAGTAGTGGGGCCCTGCCTCCTCACAAATTCACTCACCACAGATGTGGATCAAAGACAGCTGTGAAAGATAGCCAGCACATTGCATGCCGTCTGCTCAAATGGGCATATTTGAAAATCAAAGTTTTAGAATTTTTACCATAAGGTGCAAAGGTGGATGAGGTTTTCCACCCGGATTACACAGTTTGTAAACTTGCAAACTGCCCCGGGGGACAATAGTTCAGTTCAAGGGACCTTAAAATGTGACATTCGTGCGATAATATTATCACACCACACAGTCAAGAGGCTGTCTCATTAGCTGCAGGAACACTTTTAACAAACTGGACTGAGATTGCTGTGTGCCAGTAATACCAAAGCTTAGTTCATTTTATTAATTATCATTTTACTGGAATATTGTAATCCTTATCCAGTAAACCCTC
The DNA here is from genome assembly GCF_052327205.1 of Somniosus microcephalus. Taxonomy (NCBI): domain Eukaryota; kingdom Metazoa; phylum Chordata; class Chondrichthyes; order Squaliformes; family Somniosidae; genus Somniosus; species Somniosus microcephalus. The sequence goes on from NC_141006.1 coordinate 72,743,369, forward strand.
AACGGAATGATCAGTGGCTAACAATGGCCATATTTAAAAGATATTTGCTTCATACTCCATTAAAATTACTGGAAACAGAGTGTTGCAGACTGCGGCCTTCCAGGCCCCTGGTGTCTGTTAGCACTTAACAACAAAAAAACCATATGGTACTTGATTTTAAAATAATCGTCTGCACCCGAGGTTTTTAACCTTTCAGTCTTGAACCTCTTCACAGCAAAAAACAATAAGACAAGACTCCCCGGAGAAAGGAGGACGAGGGGGGTTCCATAAACAGGTTCCCATGGAAATATTTGAAACTTCAGAAGATAAAAGAAGCATTTTCCTGGCTTCTGAAGTAATATTTTTGAGCTTAGAGATTCTGGACTGGGGAAGGAATAAAGGGAGATGCATGACACAGTTCCCTATAGTTAATGGAACTGCTTGTATCTGATCCTTTTCATATCAGTCCTGAGGTTGATCTTTGACAGAAATACACATTAAGCTGCTTTCCATTCTCAGCCTGGTTCTGTTCTTTTGTTTTAATAGGAATGTTGTGAGACCAGACTTATGGAGCCACTTTAAACAGGTACAAATGTTCGAAACACGCTCATTGCTTTATCTGACAGCTCTGGGTGCCGCGACCAGTCAAGCTACCTAAACTAATCGAAGTCCAGCATTTATTCTTCAGCATGTGAGGAGAGCTGTGTTCAATCACATTGTCTTCCTGTTCAGTCAATCTGGATTCTTTGTTGTCTCAACAGAAAACGAGGGGGGAATTTTAACTCCCAAGGGGAGGCGGGTAGGGGGTTAAAAATGGGAAACCTAACCCCCCAACCCACCTCCAACGCGCCCCCTTCCGGTTTTAACGGAGGCGGGTCGGGGGGGGGGGGGGTTGGCGGGAGCGGGAGGAGGGGGGCGCACGACTAACCTGCTCTCCTCAGGCGGGTTGATCATTCAAATATTTTAATGAGGCTGCGTTGCCTAAAATTTTATCTAAGTTCCAGAAATAATACTGGCCGGCCGGGTTTCCCAGACCTCGGGGAACCCAGCAACGGGAGGTAGGTGAGAACTGTTGGAATGAACAGCTGAGTACCTTTCCAGCACTGCTTGTGGGCCAAGAGGAGAAGGTGTGCGTCCCTCCCGGGCCCACCAAGCTTACCTGCTTCCATCCCCCACGATCAGACCACCGCGATCAGACACCCCACTCCCCCCCACCAAACCCCCCCACCCCGCGATCGAACCCCCCTACCCCACGATCGAACCCCCCTACCCCACGATCAGACCACCGCGATCAGACACCCCCCACCCCGCGATCGAACCCCCCCCACCCCGCGATCGAACCCCCCTACCCCACGATCAGACCACCGCGATCAGACACCCCCCACCCCGCAATCGAACCCCCCCCACCCCGCGATCGAACCCCCCTACCCCACGATCAGACCACCGCGATCAGACACCCCACTCCCCCCCACCAAACCCCCCCACCCCGCAATCGAACACCCCCCACCCCGCGATCGAACCCCCCTACCCCACGATCAGACCACCGCGATCAGACACCCCACTCCCCCCCACCAAACCCCCCCACCCCGCAATCGAACCCCCCCCACCCCGCGATCGAACCCCCCTACCCCACGATCAGACCACCGCGATCAGACACCCCCCACCCCGCGATCGAACCCCCCCCCCCCCGCAATCGAACACCCCCCACCCCGCGATCGAACCCCCCCTACAACTGATGTCCGGCTCCCTCCGCCCCCCCCACCCCGCACCGATACCCGACCCCTGGCTGCGGCCTGCTGCCACAGGCCTACCCGCCCAACAGCCTCTCAATCTGGCTGGCTGCAGCCAGGAAACAGATTCAAAAATTTAAAAGAGGTCCCGCCGCTAAACTTGCCTGGACCTCCGGGAAATCTGTACTTCCAGATATCCCGGCCACAGATCCCACTCCCACCCTTCCCATCCCCGCCTCCCTGTTGTTGTCGGGGTCTGAATCTCTGACCCAGATTATGTTTCTGAACAGAGACCATTCTGATTCAAGGATGCCTGCCTAAAAGTAACCAGTTGACTGGTGCTACAGACGAGGCCCCGTCTGCTCTCTCAGGTGGACGTAAAAGATCCCATGGCACTATTTCGAAGAAGAGCAGGGGGGCTCTCCCCAGTGTCCTGGGGCCAATATTTATCCCTCAACCAACATCACTAAAAACAGATTATCTGGTCATTATCACATTGCTGTTTGTGGGAGCTTGCTGTGCACAAATTGGCTGCCGCGTTTCCTACATTACAACAGTGACTACACTCCAAAAATACTTCATTGGCTGTAAAGCACTTTCAGACGTCCAGTGGTCATGGAAGGTGTGGTGTATGTAACCTGTTCCACCTTAAGAGAACTACCTTAAGAGATGTACTACTTTCTCTTGGCTGCTGTATACTGTAATACCGGTGGTGACCACACCGGTATATAAGTGTTGTGTAGGGATTTGCTGGGCAGTTGAGCCCTGACCTCCGAATAGTAAAGACCTGTTAAAGTTATTCTTGTGGTCTGTGTCCAGTGATTTATAATAAGCATAACTGGGACGCACAGACTTAACAGAAGGGGCTATAGAAATGCAAGTCTGTCTTTCTGTCTCTCTCTCTTTCTTTCTTTCTTTCTCTCTCTCTTTGATATCATCTAGCACTTCCTTGTCATTTAGATCCATCTGTTAAGGCAATATTATAATTTTAGTTTACTTCTTTATTCTTCAGGGGCAATTTTAACTCCACCCAACCAACAGAAACTGAGCAGGTGGTCAGTTAAAATCCGCCATGTCACTTACCCGCTGACGTTCCACGTGAACCCTGCCATCTTCAGTTCTAACCTGCTCTTCTCAGTAGGCGGCGAGGGCATCAACCCGAAGCTGGCGGGGTCCTCCTTTAAATATACAGGTCGAGGTCGAGTAACTCCATCAGGCCCCGACTGTAATTTTAACTCCGGTCCACGCAGCGAAGCCATTGTGACTTTCCCGCCAGGTGAAGACAGCCGGACGAGGATCCGGGACCAGGAGAGGCCATTTAAGGTTTTTTTTTAACTTTCCTTGTCGGGGTGCCAAGAGGAGCCAGAAGTACTCCTCCGGCCCCCCACAAAGAAAGTTCAGGCCTCCCCTGTTCCGAGATCCCCCCCCGCCGCCGCTCCCCTGTCCTTCCCGCAAGACCCTCCTGAAACTCTCTCCCTGCGACTGACCTGAGTGCCGGCATGCCCTCCTTTGTTGCCAGCCAATGGCCTTCAGCCTCCCAAATCCCACTCCAGGTTGAAATCAGGGCTTTCCTTTCCACTAAAAATGACAGAGAATATAAGCACAGAAACAGGCCATTCGGCCCAACCAGTCCATGCCGGTGTTTATGCTCCACTCGAGCCGCCTCCCGTCTTTCCTCATCTAACTCTATCAGCATAACCCTCTCTGGGTAAAGAAGTTTCCTCTTGAATTCCTGATTGGATTTCTTGGTGACTATCTTATATTAATGGCCTCTAGTTTTGCTCTTCCCCACAAGTGGAAAATGGGGTAAGCCATTTAGGACAGAGATGAGGAGGAATTTCTTCACCCAGAAAGTGGTGAACCTGTGGAATTCTCTACCACACCAGGCAGTTGAGGCCAATTCATTAAATATATTCAAGAAGGAGTTAGATATATTTCTTAAGGCTAAGGGGATCAAGGGATATGGGGAGAAAGCAGGGACAGGGTACTGAGATTGGATGATCAGCCATGATCGCATTGAATGGCGGAACAGGCTCGAGGGGCCGAATGGCCTACTCCTGCTCCTATCTTCTATGTTTCTATGTTTCTATGTTTCTATGTTTCCCTTCTCCCTCATGTACTTAACCAGCCTCCCCTTAAATGCATCGATACTATTCGCCTCAACCACTCCCTGTGGGGGCGAGTTCCACATTCTCACCACTCTCTGGTTTCTTCTGAATTCTGTATTGGATTTCTTGGTGACTATCTTATATTGATGGCCTCTAGTTTTGCTCTTCCCCACAAGTGGAAAAAAAAAGATGGGGTCGATTTTCCCGAAGCCGTCGGGAAGAAGGCGGGACTACAACTTTCGGGTTTTAGACCCGCCTACATCGACGTCCGGCCAATCTGTGCGATTTTCCCTTGATTGACCTTGTTGAGCCCACCCAGCAGGATTAGCAGGCCAATTAAGGGCCACCCGGCAACAGGTGACGTCACAGACTGCAATTTCACCTGTCAAGAGTTCTTGACAGATGAAATATCAGTGTTTCACAGCTGTTTGAAGCTGCCAAACACTGACAGTCTGAGTTCTAACATGAGTCCTTCTGCACAGACTCAGTTAGAACTCTCAGCAGCACTCAAAGCTGAAGGCTGTCACTTTTCACAGATCGCAGCCGGTCAGTTTTAAGTTCCGGCTGAGTGATGCGCTCCCGACGCCTACAGGAAGAAAGGCTGTTAAGGTAAGTACAGGTAAGTAAAAGTTCTTTACACACTTTAGACACACCAAACACACTTACCTTTGCACTCATGCACCCATCACTCACCTGAACACCAACATCGCGACCCCTCCAACTCCTTCAACCCAACGGCCCACCTGCTCTAACCTGGCGTGGTTTGGAGCCGTCGGGAATCCCACACGACACCCCTCAAAATAGGGATTAGGCTAAAAACTGCCTGTTAACTACCTGTTAACAGGCAGTTAATTGGCACTAATCCCTTCCCGCCTGGGGTCGGTGGGTCCCAGTGCGGGGCGGGTACCCGCCTCCTCTGAAAATTGCGTGGAGCGGGGTTTTGGGCAGGATGGTGTCGGGACCCCCGAATTCGGGATTTTCCCCCCCCACACACCTGAAACCCCACCTGACGGCTCCAGGAAAATCGACCCCGATGTCTTTGTTGACGGCAGAGTCTTGTTAAGCTACAAGTCGCCAGTTTCGGATCCCCGCACACGGTTGAACAGCTCACTTTGTTCCTCAACGGAGTCTGCTAAGCACGTTTCGTTCTTTTATTTTAACATCTTGAAAATATTAAAATAAGATCAGGCTTGTAAACCGTGAGAAGTTTTCACTGTCAGGACCTTACAACTGAATGCCGAAAACTCGGGTAATTGCTGTTCCTGCATGGGGAGAAAATTATATTTATTTAGAGGTCTCGCTTTCATGAAATTCAGTTTTTATGAAGGCTGCCTAGACATTCTTTTTGGGCCTAAAGCATAGTAATTATTGTGCTCACTAGGAGCAACTTCTTAAATGTTCAGTGGAATTACTTTTCAGTCCAGGGATTGTTCTCCACAATCAGCACAAATGGCAAGACTAATATTCCTCAGCAAAACCATTTCATATCACAATAAATTCATTAAAAAATGTAATCAGCAGTTGCAGCTATATGTACCAGTGGCTCTTCAAAAAGAATTCAAGAGTTCTCATTGATTAATCCACGGCACAAATTCCAAACAAGAGGTGAAACAGCTGAACTGCTTCGGTTTATGTTCTTGGGGACCAGCATTACTTCTTTCTTTAATCTGGAAAACAAGCGCACTGATTTGTTTTTTAGTGCGTCAATGAGCAGAACTAGATTTCCTACATTTCAACAGTGACTACACTTTAAAAAAAGCACTTCATTGGCTGTAAAGCGCTTTGGGACGTCCGGTGGTCGTGAAAGGCGCTATATAAATGCAAGCCTTTCTTTCTTTTTCATGGTGACATTGGTAAAGCATTCAAACCTCACTGTCATAACTTGTGAAGTTTATTGACTCATTCGAACCCCACAACCTGTAACAGCACGTTAACACATCCCAGTCTGTAGATAATGCTACATTTGTTGAAAATTATTTAATTTGTTGAATACCAGTCCATCTCATTTAATAAACATGCTGGACAATCGGTTAATCCACTAGGTGGATATTGTACATGAGGTTTAGAGTGGATTTGAGGGGAAATTTCTTCACCCAGAGGGTGGTGGGGGTCTGGAACTCACTGCCTGAAAGGGTGGTAGAGGCAGAAACCCTCATCACATTTAAAAAGTACTTGGATATGCACTTGAAGTGCCGTAACCTACAGGGCTACGGACCAAGAGCTGGGAAGTGGGATTAGGCTGGAGAGCTCTTTGTTGGCTAGCGCGGACATGATAGGCCGAAATGGCCTCCGTCGGTGCTGTAAGTTTCTCTGATTCTATGATTCTAACATGTCCACAGGTGCATAATAATAGATTGCGTGAATGTGTCCAAACACAGTTAATCTACCGAAGTGCATAATGTAGTGTGAAATGATAATGAAGTACCCATATGGATGAATGTAATTATTGACTGATGTTGAACCAGTTACACCAGAAGGGCATCACTTGCTTGAGCACCAACCATCACCGCCCCACTTGTAGCAGGAACCGCAACGATGCACATTCAATTCCTAGCGATGTTGAGGAAGAAGGACACTGGTGAGAGCGGAGAGCTTCACTGGTGGGGAGCTGGTCAGAGGCCCACCGTGGGTGCCTCTCCTGAGTTGTACAGGGTAGCTGAGTATACCGACATTGCTGACTGAATTGTGGGGCACCTGCTGCCTGGGGTAAAACCTGATGTTAGTCTTGCACGTTCTATACCCTCTGAACTTGTGGGGCGCTCTCTCCTCTTTGCGCTCCATTGGGATTTACCCGTGAATGCTCTTTATACCCATTCTCTTGAGTAGAAAACATGGGCAGGATTTTCATTGGGCCGTGGAGGCGGGATTGAAGGCGTGCGGGGGGTTAAAATCCCATCCCGCCCCCAACCCGCCTCCATGCCAGTTTCAAAGGAGGCGAGTACCCGACCCGTGCTGGGACCCGCCTCCCCGACGCGGGAAGGGGATTAGTTAACAGGCAGTTTTTAGCCTAATCCCTATTTTTATTCTTGAAGTGTGGGATTCCCAATGGCTCCAAACCATGCCAAGTTAGCAAGGCGGGCCGTCGGGCTGTAGGGCTTGGAGGGGTCGAGATGTCCGGTGTTCAGGCGAGTGATGGGTGCATGAATGCAGAGGTAAGTGTGTTTGGTGTGTTTAAAGTGTTTAAAGAAGTTTTACTTACCTTTACAGCCTTCCTTCCTTCAGGTCTCGGGAGTCCCTCATCTCACCGGCACAGAAAGCAGAATGGCCGCGATCTGTCAAAAATTGCAGCATTCAGCTTTCTGTTCCAGGGAGATCTCTAAATCATCCTGAGAGGAAGCAATTAACTTAGACTACAGATTGTCAGTGTTTGACAGCTTCAAACAGCTGTGAAACGCTGATATTTCATCTGTCAAAAGGTCTTGGCAGATGAAATGTCAATCTGTGACGTCACCTGTTGCTGGGTGGCCCTTAATTGGCCTGCTGCGCCCGCTGGGCGGGCTCAACAAGGTCAATCAAGTCAAAATCGCATGGGTTGGCTAGAACTCGATGGAGGCGGGACTACAACCCCGAAAGTTGTAGTCCCGCCTCCTACCCGCCTCCTCAATGAAAATCCAGCCCACATCTCAATCATTGTAACACTCGTGGTGATGCTTCAAGATCTTCCCCTTTATTAAATTCACTAAGTCATGGTCTGACCTGGAGTAAGATATTCACTTTTTAATTTGACGATACGGCTATAGAATGCTTCATACGTTCATTACTAATGACCTTAACGAGGCTTTAACAAATAAAAATTGTCTTTAATCTTAGTTTTTGCAAATGTTTGTTAATCTGTTTTTGGATTCTCAGGGGGAAAAATTCAGTCTTGCCCCGTTTGGGGCGCTGAAACTTTAAACGTTCAAAAATTAGCGCCAGGCGCTATTCATTCTCACCTCCTGCGAAATTCAGTTTTAGCGCCCCAAGAGGGAGGTGGAGTGCTAAATCAAGCGCTAACGACTTTCTTAGGGCGCTAAAGTCCGAGAGCAGGGCGGGTAGCGGCAGAGCACTAAACAATTTCGAGCGCATTGTGAACGGCGCAATTTCATCACAGAGGCTGCTTCCCCCGCTTAAAGGGAAAGGCCAATGATGCTGCACAAGCTGGTTGTCGTCAGCTCTGTTTTGCAGGGTGACCTGGTCGACTGCCATTACAGCCCCAAATACTCTCACAGAGTGGAGGGCTCGGACATCTCGCACCAATGAAACGTTAAAAACTTTGCGCAGGCACCAGACTGCTGCAAATAATCAAGGTCGCGCTAGCTGAAAAGCATTCCCTTTAATTACTGCTCACAGCGCCTCCTCTTGCTGGCATTGTCGGCGTGAGGCGATAAAGGAGGGGGCGAGAGCCAATTTTCCATCCAGGGTGGTAACGGGGCGCCGCGCGCATTATGACATCACGATGTGCGAGGCGCTCGAGGCCCAGGTGCTAAGAGTTAGCGCCAGAGCTAAACCGGCACTGAAGTTCGCGGGCGTTGCTACATTTGCCACGCCTGGGCGCTGACCCCTTAGTGACCCATTAACGCACCTGCCAGGCGCTAACGGGAGGCGCTAACATTCCAAGTTTCGTGGCCGCAGTGTAGTGCTGAAGAAGGTCTTGGCTAATTAGTCTGTTAGCATCTTCTACATTCTTTGCATCACTCTTTACTCACATCGACCTTTTCACTGATGTGCATGAGAACGAGCATGCTGGCCCCAACACCAGCTGCATTTTATCACTTTTCCTCAATGCAGTGTTGTCTGATAGTGAAATATGGCTCAGTTCTCAAGCTACTATGATTCCGTTTTCAAGCAACCTCTTCCCTAACTCTCATTTTACAAATGTCAATAACTGAAAGAAGAATTAGGGAGTCGCTAAGGGTGTGTAGTTTTTGGCACTTTGTGATGTGGGGTACGACAGATGATAAATCTTTCAGAAAACTGGCACTTATGCTGGGTGCTGTTGGTTGGTTTCATTTGAGATCCACACGTTTTTAACTGTCATTTAAACAAATCCACTGTCATTTCAGCAATTCTGTATGTTTGTCAGACAAAACTTCCAAAGATAAGGGCCTAGAAATTGAGTTGGCGCCGCGCCAGGGCTTTAGCGCCGGAAATTTAGCGCCGGCGCTAAGTCCCCCTGCGCGCGCCAAAAATTCAGTAGCGCCGCGCCCAGACGGCTGCCGGCGCTACTGGAGGGTGTCAGCGCCTCGCAATGGGCGCTGACTGCCGCATTGCGGCGCTAATCCGCCGCTGCGGCACCCGATGCGGTGCGGCAGGCTGGGGAAGTGCAGGCCTCCTCCTTCTGTTAAGGAGGAGCTGCCTGCACCCGACCGCTGGCCATTGATCTGTGGAGAAAAATGAGCCCGGCACCTCGGAGAAGTGCCGGGCTCGCGGCCCACACGCATCTGTGCCGCGGGGGGGGTGTTGGAGGAGTCCGGGGAGGGAGGTGCGGGCAGGCGGCCGCCGGGAAAACGGCCGGCCGCCGCGCGACCTTAATGCGCCAGCGCTAAGACCCGTAGCGAACTTTTGAAAAATCGTTGGTTGCGGCTGCCACGGGCGAGGCGGCCGCAACTCAATTTCGGCGTTCGGGCGCGTTGCCACGGCAACCGGGACGCTGCGCACACCGATGACGTCATCGGTGCCGGCGCAGCGCAACCGGCTAACGCCGATGGCAGCGCCCAAGTGAATTTCTCAATCGGCTGTACTTGCGGCGCTAGGCCCTCTAGTGCCTCAAAATGGGCGCTAACCCCACTCAATTTCTAGGCCAAGGTATACTGAAACAATTATTTGTCACTTCAGAACTCATAACAGGTGAACTGGGTTTTAAACTCTTCATACTTCCCAATTTTAGTTGCCCATGTCAGCCTCTTGGAAGCTGAAGGCAATGATGCAGATTTTGAAATCCAAATATGGTGCAAACTCATCAAAAATAGTGATCAACAAGACTTGCATTTCTATAGCGTCTTTCACGACCACAGGATGTCGCAAAGTGCTTTACAGCCAATGAGGTACTTTTTGAAATCACTGTTGTAATGTAGGAAATGCGGCAGCCAATTTGCACACAGCAAGCTCCCACAAACAGCAATGTGATAATGACCAGATAATCAGTTTTGTGATGTTGGTTGAGGGATAAATATTGGTCAGGACACGAGGGAGAACTCCCCTGCTCTTCTTCGAAATAGCATCACGGGATCTTTTACGTCCACCTGAGAGAGCAGACGGGTCCTCGGTTTAACGTCTCATCCGAAAGACGGCACCTCCGACAGTGCAGCACTCCCTCAGCACCGCACTGGAGTGTCAGCCTAGCTTTTTGTGCTCAAGTCTCTGGGGTGGGACTTGAACCCACAACCATTCTGACTCCGAGGTGAGGATGCTGCCCATTGAGTCACAGCTGACATAGCAAAGTGCTGGATCTGATGGAATAAAACAGTCTGGTGAGCTATTAGAACATAAGAATTAGTAGCAGGAGTCGGCCATTCGGCCCCTCGAGCCTGCCCCACCATTCAATACGATCATGGCTGAATTTCGACCTCAACTCCACTTTCCCGCCCGATCTCCATATCCCTCAATTCCCATCGTAACCAAATGTCATGTGCCAACAGTTAGCAGAGGGTTCCATGATGAGAATAGTTGAACCAATCGTTTGAAAAAGAATTCCCAAGTTATTGTAATGTACAATGCGTGTTATTTTTGTATTAAGCAGGGGAGGAATATGTCTGAATTGTGTTGGGGAAAAATGAGGATGTTGATGAGTTTTTGAGGAATGTTTATTGTGTAAGTTTATTGTTTTGAATTTTTGGACATTTGCTGAGGATGAATGTGTTGATTAAGGGAGAGAAAGTGTGTTTAAAAAAGGATCTAACAATACACAAGAGTTACAAAAGAGATAGAAGAGACGGGAAGGCTTTGGAGAGGGTACAGAAGAGATTTACAGGAAACTCTCGTTTAAACAGCACCTAAAATATCCGGAATTCTCTATTAACCGGCAAAATTCATACTCCGAAAACAACACCTCTGACGTAAGAAAACTACTAGGCACTTGGTCTAAGCGTTAAACAAAGCTTTAATCAACTGTTTTACAACATGGAGGTCTAGTTGTGTCCTTCACTAGTTCCTGCTAAAGAATGTCCTGCGCAAGCTGGGCCCGTGCCCAAGTATTTATACTCTCCCTGGACAGCGCCACCCGCAGGCTGCTCAGTATTATTTCATAAGTCTTTCTTTCATGAATGACTGATTCATGTCAACCTCAATAACCGGAAATGTTGCTGAGTCCGAGTCCGAGTCTCCCGCGGTGGCCGAGTTAGTCAGTGGGGGTAGTTCTCCAAACTGCCCCTACTCGGCTTCTTGGCGCTGTTGGAAGTCCGAACACCTCAATAACAGGAGTCTGACTCTCCTGCATTGCTGGTAATCTCTTCCGATCTGCCATTTTTCTGTGTGTCTCTCGATCTTTATCGTGAATTATCTTCCCCATTTTGCATTATGGAATTATGGGGGAGAAATTCGGTTGATAGCGCCACCGATTAACGCCTAAAGAGGCCGAGAAGTGGGGCGCTAGTCAATTTCCGGGCGGGCGCAAGGCGCCTAATGCCTCGCCCCATATTGAGCATGCATTTAGCGCCGGCGCTAAATCTTAGCGCCCGCTCATGGGCGCAGGCTGATTATGATGTCATTTGAGTGTGCAACGCCTTTTGGGTGCCCCGGACCGGAAATTCAGTGGCGCCCCCCTCTGTAGCGCCTGGCGCTAATAGTGACAGCTTACCTGGGCCTTACCAAGTCGCTCTCGGGCTGGAGGAGCGTTATTTAAAGGGGACTGGTGTGGTTTAAAAGCGGCAGCCTTTTTTGGATCACAACTTCCTCGAGAGCTACAAAGAGTTGCTGAGCTGCACACTGAGAGCCATTTGACCACTGAGCCAGTGCAGGCAGACGATCTTCAGCCTTCTGACCATCACCTTGCTGTTGGTGAGCCTTGACAACGGGGAACCTTCCTGTGGGCACTTATTATGGGGGCTGCATTGGAGGGGAACGTCCTGCTGCTGAATCATCTGGAAAGGGCACTGAGACGCAGGGAGAGGGGGGCGGGCATTGCCAGATGGAGGAGGGCCAACAGACGTCGCCACAGCAGACCTTACGCTGGCAGGGTTATCCAACAGCAGTTTTCCTACATGAACATGCCGGAGGAGCAGTGTGTCAGAAGGCTGCGATTTAGAAAGGAGGTGGTGACTGAGCTGTGCCAGCTGCTTCAGCCAGATCTGCAGCCTCAGATAAGGTGCAGGACATCTCTGTCGGCGGCTGAGAAGATGGCTGCTGGCCTGAACTTCTACGCGAGCGGCTCTTCTCAGGCTGCGCGTCAGAGGCTGATCAGAAGTAGCTTCTAGGCCCCTCTCACGGAATGCTTGCTGCCATTCCAAGAACAAATGTAAGAAGTCACACAACACCAGGTTATAGTCCAACAGCTTTATTTGAAATCACAAGCTTTCGGAGCGCTGCTCCTTCTTCAGGTGAAGTGGAGAAATGCATAAAGACACAGCTTATATGTCAGATGTTTACAGGTAACCTTTCCAACTGCCATTTATCGCACCTCGGCAGAGAGATAATCACAGCAGTCAAAGGTGTGAATGGTGTCCAAACAGGTCACTCAGGGAAACATTACATCAAAGAACAATGAGGTGGGGCCACAAGGGGTCAAATATTGCAGATGCTGGGGTCTGTATGAAAAACAAAAAAACAGACAAAAAACATTTTTTTTTTTGGCTGGAAATCACAGCAGGTCCGGCCGCATCTGTGTAGAGAGAACAAGACAATGTCGACTCGAGTCTGGATGACCCTGCATCAGGTGGGGTTACATGTAGCGTGACATGAACCCAAGATCTCGGTTGAGGCCGTCCTCATGAGTGCGGAACTTGGCTATCAGTTTCTGCTCGACGATTTTGCGTTGTCGTGTGTCTCGAAGGCCACCTTGGAGAATGCTTACCCGAAGATCGGAGGCTGAATGTCCTTGGCTGCTGAAGTGTTCCCCGACTGGGAGGGAACACTCCTGCCTGGTGATTGTTGCGCGGTGTCCGTTCATCCGTTGTCGCAGTGTCTGCATGGTCTCGCCGATGTACCATGCTCCGGGGCATCCTTTCCTGCAACGTATGAGGTAGACAACGTTGGCCGAGTCACATGAGTATGTACCATGTACCTGGTGGGTGGTGTCCTCACGTGTGATGATGGTATCTGTGTTGATGATCTGGCATGTCTTGCAGAGGTTGCTGTGGCAGGGTTGTGTGGTGTCGTGGTCGCTGTTCTCCTGAAAGCTGGGTAATTTGCTGCGAACGATGGTCTGTTTGAGGTTAGGCGGCTGTTTGAAATCGAGTAGTGGAGGCGTGGGGATGGCCTTAGCGAGGTGTTCATCGTCATCGATGACATGTTGAAGGCTGCGAAGAACATGGCGTAGTTTCTCCGCTCCGGGGAAGTACTGGACGACGAAGGGTACTCTGTTGGTTGTGTCCCGTGTTTGTCTTCTGAGGAAGTCTATGCGATTTTTCGCTGTGGCCCGTCGGAACTGTCGATCGATGAGTCGAGCGTCATATCCCATTCTTACAAGGGTGTCTTTCAGTGTCTGTAGGTGTCCATCGCGTTCCTCCTCGTCTGAGCAAATCCTGTGTATTCGCAGGGCTTGTCCATAGGGGATGGCTTCTTTAACGTGGTTAGGGTGGAAGCTGGAGAAGTGAAGCATCGTGAGGTTGTCCATGGGCTTGCGGTAGAGTGAAGTGCTGAGGTGTCCGTCTTTGATGGAGATTCGTGTGTCCAGGAATGAGACTGATTCTGAGGAGTAGTCCATGGTGAGTTTGATGGTGGGATGGAACTTGTTGATGTTATCGTGTAGTCTTTTCAGTGATTCTTCGCCGTGGGTCCATAGGAAGAAAATGTCGTCGATGTATCTGGTGTATAGCGTTGGTTGGAGATCCTGTGCAGCGAAGAAGTCTTGCTCGAACTTGTGCATGAAGATGTTTGCGTATTGGGGTGCGAATTTGGTCCCCATGGCTGTTCCGTGTGTTTGGGTAAAGAACTGGTTGTCGAAGGTGAAGACATTGTGGTCAAGGATGAAGCGGATGAATTGTAGGATGGCGTCTGGAGATTGGCTGTTGCTGGTGTTGAGTACTGAGGCTGTCGCAGCGATGCCGTCATCGTGGGGGATACTGGTGTAGAGTGCTGAGACGTCCATCGTGGCGAGGAGTGTTCCTGGTTCAACTGGTCCGTGGGTGCTGAGCTTCTGTAAGAAGTCTGTAGTGTCGCGACAGAAGCTGGGGGTTCCCTGTACGATGGGTTTCAGGATGCCCTCGACATATCCAGAGAGGTTCTCACACAGGGTTCCGCTGCCTGATGCGATAGGACGTCCAGGTGTGTTGGCTTTGTGTATCTTTGGGAGGCAGTAGAAGTCTCCCACGCGGGGAGTACGTGGGATGAGAGCATGTAGGATGCTTTGAAGGTCTGGATCGAAGGTTTTGATCAGTCTGTTGAGTTGGCGGGTGTGTTCTTTGGTCGGATCTGCGGGTAACTGTCTGTAGTGTTCCTGGTTGTCCAGTTGTCGGTATACTTCTTTGCAATAGTCCGTTCTGTTCTGTATGACGATGGCACCTCCTTTGTCTGCTGGTTTGATGACGATGTTGCGGTTGGTCTTGAGAGCGTGGATGGCGTTGCGTTGTGCTCGGGTGACATTCTGGACTGTCTTGTGAGTGCGGCTGATGAATCTGGCGTTGATGCATCTCCTGACAGCTTGAGCATACATGTCAAGCTTAGGGCAGCGACCCTCCGGAGGGGTCCAATTTGACTCTTTCTTCTTCGGTTGCTGCACTGCGGATCCCTCTGTCTGCTGTTCCGGATCATTGATTGTCTCATTGGGTTCGCTGCTGACATCTTGGGATTTGTGGAAGAATTCCCGGAGCCTCATTCTCCTGATGAATTCCTCTGTGTCTGCCGCGAGACCGATGGGGTCCATTTTGGTGGTGGGGCAGAAATTGAGCCCTCGGCTGAGGACTTCAATTTCGTCTGGTTGAAGGGTGTGGTCGGACAGGTTGACGATGGATTTCCCTGTGGTTTCAACCGTGGTACCGGGGGAGGCTTGGTTGCTGCTGCTGGTGATGCCAAGTTTCTCAAGCTTCCTGTTCTTGGTGTGCATGTAGGTAGCGTAGTTCCGTTGCCTTGTTTGTTTGGCGGTGTCTCGTAGCTGGTCTGCTGCGTCCTGAGCACAGGCTGAGAACATGGACTCCATCTCGGTTTCGAGGTTGCGGCGTCTGCTGCAGAGCTGGTGTACGAGATGGTTGAGGAGTGTGCGAGAGGTACGATGGCAGAGTCTCTCAGCGTAGTCTGTGTTGTAGGTCGACTTGAGTGGGTTAGTGATCTGTAGTCCTTTCGGGATCTTGTCTGCTTTCTTGCATCTCTGTAGAAACTTGATGTCTGTGTCGATTCAAGAACACACCATTCCAAGAACAGGAATGGAACCGGTCTGATACCCCCAAGCCTGTGAAGGGCAAGATGCATGTAAATAGCAGGCATGGCCATTGTAAATGAAGAAAGTGTTTCATTACACAAAATGTGGTTCCTTCAAACATGAGAAAGCTATGGCAACAGAAAGCAAAACTAATACACTGACACATAACTGCCTCTCACACCCGGGAGACTGTCCAAAACATAAATCACATTCCGACCATCTTCCTTGGCCTTGATTCCACTGCGCCAACCAAAGCATCCAATGCCCCATCAGTGAGGCGTTCCGCCCTCTGCCTCACCCTTTCCATGTCTTGCTAGGCTGGTGCGCCACAGGTAGGCTCCCACCGCTTTGAAGGCCTACAAGGCAGTGAGTGTGTCTGGTGATGCCAATGACCTGCCCCTTTAAGAGCTGGCCGGCGCCAGTGTGTCTCAGGGAAAGTGATTATTGACAGCACCCTCACTGCGCCCCGCCGCCACGAAATTGGGTTGCGCCGCCGGGTTAGCGCCTTAAGAGTAGCGTGCAGCACCTGATTTAGCGCCGCAATCACCTTTAGGGGTGCTGCAACCCAATATCGCGCTAGGTGGCGCTAAATTGCGCCTGGTGCTAAATTTTGCGCATCGCCAGGACTAGTGCCCCAAACGCGGCTATACCGAATTTCTAGGCCTATGTTTGTTAAAAATAGCCTCGGTAGATAACCCTCTCCGTCATCCAGAATTTTTAATCAACCGGCGCCATCCTGGTCCCGTCGGTGCCGGATATCAAAGAGTTTCCTGTACTAGAATGGTTCCAGGGATGAAGGAATACAGTTACATGGATAGACTGGAGAAACTGGAGGTTTTCTCCTTTGGGCAGAGAAGGCTAAGAGGAGATTTGATAGAGGTGTTCAAAATCATGAAGGATTTAAATAGAATAAATAAAGAGAAACTGTTTCCAATGGCTGAAGGGTCGATAACCAGAGGGCCCAGATTTAAGATGATTGGCAAAAGAACCAGAGGCAACACGAGGAAGAACTCTTTTAAGCAATGAGTGGTTAGGATTTGGAATGCGCTGCCTGATAGGGCGGTGGATACAGATTCAATAGTAGCCTTCAAAAGGGAATTGGATAAATACTTGAAGGAGAAAAAATTGCTGGGATATGGGGAAAGAGCGGGGGAGTGGGACTGACTGGATTGCTCTTCGAAAGAGCCGGCGCAGACTCGATGGGCCGAATGGCCTCCTTCTGTGCTGTGCTGTTCAATGATTCTATAAGAAGAATCAGAAAATCAAACTGTCAAAGAATCAAAGAAATAGAATAGAAAGAAACTAGTGACAGAATCAAGACTGATAAACTATTAATGGCAGATACTACATGGAAGAACGAGAAGGGTTTATCATATTGCAATAAGCGTTTTTATTAAGAAGATAAACTGTAAAAATGGGATCCAGTGAGTTGCAAAACTGCCAATTGTTGAAGCTTGCTGCAGCATCTTCCTTGTCATCCTGTCCTGGCTGGGCAAGGCCGTGCATCAGAATCAGGTACAAGTGGGTATTTCTATACCTGTGCTGATAATTCCCTTCATCAGGAAGTTGAACATGTAAAGTGTACATACATCACAAAAATGATTTCACGGGCACCAATGAAGATCCAGGATTGGTGTAAAGAAATAAGGTCACAGAACGGTTCAGATGGTGCCACAGATTATCGGAGCAAACCCCAAGGTGTTTCTAACTATCAACTGAACTGCAAAATGAGATTCAAATGTTGAAATCCCTACTGTGTATACGTTTTTAGTAATTTATGGGGGGTGGCTTTGCTATGTTTTTGGAGAGCTATTAAATCATAGCCAACGCTGACAACTATTGCATTCTGGCTTGTTTTTACAGGTGCCTCCACGCTGAAGGAGTAATGACTGTGATGTAACCACCACAAGTTTATCAAACGGAAATCGACTGTCGAATATATTACGTTAGATTAGATTTATGAACGCATTAGGGATCAACAGAATCCGTGGAATTCTTTCCCAGACAGGCTTTATGTACAGGTGAACTAGAAGGCTCATCTAACTCACTCTATCAACCAGGTCATGTTTCAGGTTAAGTCATATTTCTGACTGTATTTCACCTTTTGTTCCTCCGAACCTTCTGCTCCTTGCTGAATCAGGAATTGATCTAATCCACTTTAAAATGCTTACAGCAAGCCAATTATTTACTGCACTAGATGGCAGTCTATTCATTAGTTATTCCTCAGGCTAATTTTAGCTTGTGTCCAGTCGAGCTTATAATTCTGCTTCTCGCAAAGTACAACAGCTTGCATGTATGTGGTGCCCTTCACACAGAGTAACATACCTCTGTTCATAGAATCATAGAATCAAAGACATTTACAGCACAGAAGGAGGCCATTCGGCCCATCGTGTCTGTGGCAGCCGACAAAGAGCTCTCCAGCCTGATCCCACTTTCCCGCTCTTGGTCCGTAGCCCTGTAGGTTACGGCACTTCAAGTGCATATCCAAGTACTTTTTAAATGTGATGAGGGTTTCTGCCTCTACCACCCTTTCAGGCAGTGAGTTCCAGACCCCCACCACCCTCTGGGTGAAAAAAGTTCTCCTCAACTCCCCTCTAATTCTCCTACCAATTGCTTTAAATTTGCTCAACATTCAACCTGGCGGATAGCCAGATTTGTAATTTTCCAACAAGCCCGCCCCTTCCACCCCTCTCACCACCACCGCCCCCACCCAGCCCCCACCCCCAACCCCCCGCCCCCGCACCCCCCGCCCCGCCCCCTCCTCTCACCACCCCCCCGCCCAGCCCCCTCCTCTCACCACCACCGCCCTCGCCCAGCCCCCTCCTCTCACCCCCCCCGCACCCCCTGCCCCACCCCTCCTTTCACCACCCCCCCACCCAGCCCCCTCCTCTCACCACCACTGCCCCCTCTGCCCCGCCCCTCCTCTCACCACCCCCCGCCCAGCCCCCTCCTCTCACCCCCCCACCCAGCCCTCTCCTCTCACCCCCCCGCCCAGCCCCCTCCTCTCACCACCACTGCCCTCGCCCAGCCCCCTCCTCTCACCACCCCCCCGCACCCCCCGCCCAGCCCCCTCCTCTCACCCCCCCCACACCCCCTGCCCCACCCCTCCTTTCACCACCCCCCCGCCCAGCCCCCTCCTCTCACCACCACTACCCCCTCTGCCCCGCCCCTCCTCTCACCACCCCCCGCCCAGCCCCCTCCTCTCACCCCCCCGCCCAGCCCCCTCCTCTCACCAACCCCCACGCCCCCCTGCCCCGCCCCTCCTCTCACCCCCCCACCCAGCCCTCTCCTCTCACCCCCCCGCCCCGCCCCCTCCTCTCACCACCCCCGCCCCGCCCCCTCCTCTCACCCCCCCCACCCAGCCCCCTCCTCTCACCACCCCCGCACCCCCCGCCCAGCCCCCTCCTCTCACCCCCCCACCCAGCCCCCTCCTCGCACCAGCCCCCCCGCCCCGCCCCTCCTCTCACCGCCCCCGGCCCCCCGCCCAGCCCCCTCCTCTCACCACCCCCCCCGCACCCCCCCGCCCAGCCCCCTCCTCTCACCGCCCCCGCCCCCCCGCCCAGCCCCCTCCTCTCACCACCCCCCCCGCACCCCCCCGCCCAGCCCCCTCCTCTCACCGCCCCCGCCCCCCCGCCCAGCCCCCTCCTCTCACCACCTCCCCCGCACCCCCCCGCCCAGCTCCCTCCTCTCACCGCCCCCGCCCCCCCGCCCAGCCCCCTCCTCTCACCACCCCCCCGCACCCCCCCGCCCAGCCCCCTCCTCTCACCACCCCCGCCCCCGCCCCCCCCCCCCGCTCCCGCCCTACTGGGATTGCACTTCACTTGTGCCATTCTTCATGAGCAACAAAAACAGAAAATGCTGGAATTACTCAGCAGGTCAGGCAGCACCTGTGGAGAGAGAAACAGAGTTAACGCTTCAGGTCGATGACCCTTCGTCAGAACTGGAAAACGCGAACTCTTGTTTCTCTCTCCGCAGATGCTGCCTGACCTGCTGAGCATTTCCAGCATTTTCTGTTTTTGCTTCAGATTTCCAGCATCCGCAGGATCTTGAATTTGTCTTATTGTGCGATTTCTAGGTTCTCGAGGGCTCCTGCCTGCTTTCTTGTGCGGGGGGAATGTCGCAAGATACAAGGGGCCCAATAAAAGGATTGAAAATCTGTTTTCAAACCGGTGAGAGTAAACATTTTGAAGTGTTCTTGCCCTGAAACAGAGCGTAATGTTGAAAATACGGGGAAATTTGAGTGGGCTGCATGCGACGATATCGTGGGACCAGTTTCAAAAATTGAAGGACGGCATCAAGCTGTGAAAATTCAACCCAGGCATGCTTCAGTCTACTATGTACATTCTTAGGTGAAGCTTGTTCCAGATTTTTGTAGATTTGTTTCCATGGTTCTATTTTTTCACATTTTAAAAACTGACTGTAGATTTTGCGGTGTTTCATTTTCTCCTCTATCCCCAAAGATTTAACTCCAGTGGTTTTGAAATGAAAACTGCAGAACCTCATTGCCACTGCTTTTCTTCCTCAGCGCCAATTCCTTTTTTTTGTAGTTCATCTCATTCTATGATGTGCTTGCTGAAAGTGCTTGGAACTCCCGTTGTTTCGTTTTGGCAGATTTGAGATTTATGTACTCGCGAGTTAATGATTTTAGTGTCTGCTTTTCGTAAAAACAACCACCATATTTCCTGGTGGATGAACTTTCTTTTACAAGCAGCTGCTGAGTTTCTCCATTTTCTGGAGCGCTGGAATTTCTACCTTAGGACACCGGCAGATTGTGCACGTTTTAGGTTCTTTGATTCATGAGAACCATCTTTTGTTTTATAAGCCATGTCACAGCATAACTATCTATATAATCCATTTATGCTTTGAAGTACCCTTTCAAACCCATTCATTGTTCAATACCTTCGGCTTTTCTGATGTTTCGACCACTTCCTACTGCGATAAACATTTGCTGTAGATTTAATGTTCCTTTCTATTACTGAAAGAAAGAAAAGACTTGCATTTCTATAGCGCCTTCCACAACCTCAGGACGTCCCAAAGTGCTTTACAGCCAATGAAGTACTTTTTGAAGTGGAGTCACTGTTGTAATGTAGGAAATGCGGCAGCCAATTTGCACACAGCAAGCTCCCACAAACAGCAATGTGATAATGACCAGATCATCTGTTTTTCTGATGTTGATTGAGGGACACCGGGGAGAACTCCCCTGCTCTTCTTCAAAATAGTGGCCATGGGATCTTTCATGTCCACCTGAGAGAGCAGACAGGGCCTCGGTTTAACGTCTCATCCAAACCTCCGACAGCGCAGCGCTCCCTCAGCACTGCACTGGAGTGTCAGCCTAGATTTTTGTGCTCAAGTCTCTGGAGTGGGACTTGAACCCACAACCTTCTGACTCAGAGGCGACAGTGCTGCCAACTGAACTACTGCTGACACCTTCTATAATACACTATCAATTCTTTAGTTTTGGTCTGGACTCCCAATTATATCTCGAAATATAGGCCGCGATTTTACTTACCTCAGCAGGTCCGTGGTGGACGTCATTGGTGGCGGGTCCCAACCCCACTGCTGGCTCCATCCCGGCCTCTGAAATGACTTTCCTGAGATTGGCCTTGTTAAGCCCGCCCAGCGTGTTTCCCAGTCAGTTAGAGGAAGCGGGTCTGGTGACGTCATTTGATGACGCGTCATCAGCCGGTTTCCTTCAAGGGACCACGGCCAAATTAATTTTGACATTGAGCTGCTACAAACACTGACAAGCACTGTACAAAAGTGCACGGCTGCACCAAGGCTCTCGCATGACTCCTTCCACACACAGGGAGGCCCTCTTCCCTTCCCATGGGTGGAAGAGGCCTCCCCAGGAGATCAACACATTGCAGAGGAGGGCACAAGCAGGGATGTGGTCAGGAGGACCTGGGTGCAGTGCTGCAAACCTTTCAATTATCTCAGTAGATAACGACACATTAGTACAAAGCCACACTCAAACTCACCCTACTGTGCCACTCATCACATCCCCATCGCTCTGCCTTCCCTACCCTACTCCTGCACATCCTTGCTCACACCAACTTACCTTGCACCTCCACCCATCCCTCTCCATCTACATTATCACATCCCTATCTCATTAGCTACCCCTCACACTCACCCTCATCCTAGTGCAAGCATACCAACTAACAACACACAAGGGTAGGCACTTGGGTGTTTTATGCAATGTTCATGTAAAGTTTCTGTTAATGTGGTGTCAAACATTGAAACCTTTATTTTCAACACTTGGCGTTCTTGGACAGATTTGTTTACACGTTGCAGTGAATGGTGAGACATAACGGTGCCCCCCGCAATGGTGATGAGTGTAAAAGGAATGGCTTGGGCATTGTAGAGATGTATTATGATGTTGGTGTGGGGTGGTGCCAACCTGGCGCATCATGTGGCAACCAGGGTATACAGCGTCAAATGAAGTAAATCTGGCCATGGTGAGGCCATCCCTAATGTTCCAAGCAGCAATGTGGTCGGGTGCTGATGCCCTGTGTCCTGTGCAGCATCAGTTGATTGCGGAGAAAGTCGGTTGTTGTTGGTGCTGCTGGTGTTGGGGCTGATCGTGGTGGGATTCTGAGGACCAAGGTGAGAGAGTATAAAGGGCACCCATGCTGATGGGATTGATGGCAGGTGAAGTAGAGCTGACGGAAGCGATCTGTCAATGGTGAGAGAGGTAATGAGGTCAGACTGGATGGAGACTTGTGTAAAGACTTGCAGCATTCTGAATCTGTTGTGGAAATGCAGTGAGGAAGAGTTTGTGGCTGAGGGAAGATATCTCTGTAAGGTGGGAACTTTTACTGTACATTTGAAGCTGTCAACTCATCAGCTGATTCAATGGCCATTGACCTCCCACCTCAGCTTCACAGACAAGGTCTAGGCACAGCAGGAAACCGGTGGGTGACCTGTCAAATCCAAAAAGCTGGAAAAAGATCATGGATAAGTGGCTGTAAACAAGCCAATAATGATTTTAATTGTCTCCCCCGCCGCTGCCTGTCGGGTCTGCTCAGCGCTGGCAGACCCGACACCGGGAAAGCCCAGTGTGCACATTTTGACAGCAGGTTCCTGACCCGCTGTCAACCATTTTACATTTAACAGCTGACCTGCCACCCATCCTGTCCACTGAGCGCTGGCAAAATTCCGGCCATAGTAACAGGAGGAGGCCATTCAGCCCCTCATACCTGCTCTGCCATTCAATTAGATCACGGCTGATCTGTGACTCAACTCCATTTATCTGCTTTGCTCCATATCCCTTGATACCTGTACCTAACAAAAATCTAAAGATCTCAGTCTTGAAAACTGCAGTTGTCCCAGCACCCACAGACTTTTAGGGCAGAGAATTCCGGATTCCTACTACCCTTTGTGTGGAAAAAGTGCTTCCTGATTTCCCTCTTAAGATTTGTTCATTCTGGATTCCCCCATCAGAGGAAATAATTTCACTGTATCTACCCTATCGAAACCTTTTAGCATTTTAATCATCTTGATCAGATCACCCCTCAATCTTCTATACTCAAGGGAACACAAGCCTAGTTAATTCAACCTGTCCTCCTAATTGAACCCTTAAGACCTGGTTTCATTCTGGTGAACCTGCGCTGCACCCCCTCCAAGGCCAACACATCCTTCCTGCCAAAACTGAACGCAACAGTCCAGATGGGGTCTGAACAAGGCTCTATACTGCTGAAGCATAACTCCCTCCCCTTTGTAATCCAGCCCCCTTGAGATAACGGCAGCCGTTCTATTCGCCTTTCTGATTACTTTTTGTACCTGTCTACTGGCTTTTAGTGAATTGTGTACTTGGACACCCAAATCTCTTTGCTCCTCTGCGATTCCTAATTTCTCAGCATTTAGAAAATACTCCAATTCATCTTTCTCAGGTCCAAGGTGAATGACCTCTCACTTGCCCACATTAAACTGCATCTGCTATAGTTTTGCCCACTCACTTAATCTATCAATGTCCCTTTACAACTTCCTGTCCCCATCTGCATGACTTACTGTCCCTGCTAATTTAGTGTCATCTGCAAAGTTGGATGTACAACTCTGTTCCTTTATCCCAGTCATCAATAAATACAGTGAAAGGTTGAGGCCCCAGATCAGGTACCTGGGGAACACCACTGTAATACATTTTATTAGATGTCCTTCAACAATTACCATTTTTTTTCTTCCTTGAACTTAAATAATTCTCTCCTTCATTTCTCTGAAGCTTTTTTTAAAAGTTCTTCAAGACCTCTCACTTCCTTTGGAGTTTTTTTCCTTTGTCCATTTAACTCTTCTTGAACTTTATTGTTTTCTTACCCTCTGACTTCATTCTTTTACCCTTGCTGAACTTTATTAATGTCTCACGACAACACAGGGAGCATGTTTTCTTGCAAAACTGGATAGAGTATTCTAAATGAGGCCAAGGTCTTGTACAAGGACAAAATGGCATGTTTCATTTTATATTAAATAGACCTGCGAATGCTGCCCAGTATCCTGCTTGCTTTAGTTGTCGCTTCAAGGCATTGGTCATGAACCTTTGGAGAGTTATGACCTATGACACCAAGGTCTTTTACTTTTCTCTACAGGCTCCAGTTCTTTTCCCTGGGATGAAAGGGTTGCCCTATGAGGTGAGATTGAGTAGATTTGGGCCTGTACTCTCTGGAGTTTAGAAGAATGAGAGGTGATCTCATTGAAATGTATAAGATTCTGAGGGGGGTTGACAGGGTAGATGCTGAGAGGTTGTTTCCCCCTGGCTGGAGAGTCTAGAACTAGGGGGCATAGTCTCAGGATAAGGGGTCGACCATTTAAGACTGAGATGAGGAGGAATTTCTTCACTCAGAGAGTTGTGAATCTTTGGAATTCTTTGACCCAAGGGGCTGTGGATGCTGAGTCGTTGAGTATATTCAAGGCTGATTGATAGATTATTGACTCTAGAGGAATCAAGGGATATGGGGATAGTGCAGGAAAGTGGAGTTGAGGTCGATGATCTGCCAAGATCTTATTGAATGGCGGAGCAGGCTCGAGGGGCCGTATGGCCGACTCCTGCTCCTTATTCTTATGTTCTTATGTTCTTAAGGTTATATGTATACTCAGTCTTGGTGCTGCCCACATACATAACACTGCACTTGTCGAAGCTAAATACCATTTGCCAAATGCGGTCTGTTTTCCCAACACATCGAGATCTGCCTGAAGTTGTTTACTCTCTTCCACAGTCCTAACCCTCACACAAATCTTTGTATCATCCTCAAACTTGCAGATATTTTCCCCCCAACTCGGTCATTAATAAGCAAAGGCCCTAGCACCGATCCCCATGGGGCAGCACTAGCAACCAATGTCCAAGTACAGTAGCTCCATAGCTGTTGACGATGGGTATGTAGCCAATCCTTGGTCCATCAAGCAGCCTCCTAATAATACCACAAGATTCTATCTTGTGGACGAATCTATTATAAGGTACCTTATTAAAGTCTTTCTGAAATTCCTGGCAGACTGTGTCTATCGAGCTCCTCTCATCCAATAACCTACTGACTTCTTCAAAAAAATTCGATCAGGTTAGTAAGACATGACATTTTTCACAAAACCATTTTGGGTGTGCCTTCTCTATCATATGGAGCATCTCTTATGATCCCTTTAAGCAGCTTACCTCTAACTGATGTAAGCATCGAACGCAGGCCCCAAGTTCATTTCAGACTTTTTGAATGATTGTTACCAACAGCCTGTTTGGTGAAGATGGGAGGGGCCCAGGTGTTTGTGGACAGCAGATTCCAGCCAGGCCTACAAACTAATTATGGGAAAATTTCTGGGCAGACAGAATTCTCTGGGAAGACAATGGGCCCGGGCTAGGTGACTCCATACAGTGATGAGCACCTAGATGAGATAGCTCTGAAGGCGGGAACCAGACAAAAGAGGGCCATCGTAAATTAATGAGAAGCCACTAAACCCAGGATCAGGTGAGAAGTGCAGCCCATTGATGTGCCTCAATAAATCCGAGACTCGATGTTAGCGAAACAAAACAAGGCTTTTATTGACTTAGAAGGTAACACACAGGAGAGAGCTATCTTCCATCCAGAGCTCTGCCGTACTGGATGTGCTGCAGGCTGGGCCAGCTTACATAGGGGCCAGGTATGGGCGGAGCCCTACACATAGTACAATACAATGGGCCAGGTATGGGCGGAGCCCTACACATAGTACAATACAATGGTGAGGAAACGGAACAGAGGTAAGGGAAATGAAACTGAAACCAACCACAGTCACAGGCAGTGATGAATGGAATATTTCATCACATTCACCCCTTCTATAGATTTAGTCTGTTCGGGGGTTTGATAGTCCTCTGCGACCGACGTGGCTGTTGTGGTGCCGCGGGTGTCGGCTGGGTGTCCCCGGTGGCCTCCTGGGTCTCTGCCGGGGGTGCCGCCAGGGTTGTTGAAGGGGTAGTTGGTGGGGGTGCAATTGGTCGATGTTCTTCCGGGGGTGATGAAAGAGTAGTGGGTGGGTAAGAGTTGCTGTGATCGTTGTTGCTGCTATTGTCGTGGTTGTTGTCGTTACCGGCTGGGGCGACGTCTTTTATGGACACGGTGTCCTCCCTTCCGTCGGCGTGCCGGACATACGCGTATTGGGGGTTGGCGTGGAGTAGGTGCACTGGCTCCACGAGAGGGTCCGTCTTGTGGCCCCTCACATGCCTTCGCACGAATACCGGACCTGGGGTGGAGAGCCATGACGGCATGGATACGCCTGAGGTGGATTTCCGGGGAAAGACAAACATTCGTTCATGAGGCATGGCATTAGTGGCAGTACACAATAGCGACCGTATCGAATGGAGCACATCTGGGAGGACTTCCTGCCAGCGGGAGATAGGGAGGCCCTTGGTCCTTAGAGCTAGAGTGACTGCTTTCCATACTGTCCCGTTCTCTCGCTCCACCTGGCCGTTACCCTGGGGGTTGTAGCTGGTGGTACGGCTCGTGGCGATCCCCCTGGACAGCATGTACTGGCGTAGCTCTTCACTCATGAAGGATGCCCCCCTATCCGTATGGATGTAGCTCGGCATACCGAACAGGCAGAACAGGCTGTTGAGGCATTTAATGACCGTGGCGCTGGTCATGTCTGGGCAGGGGAAGGCGAATGGAAACCGGGAGTATTCGTCCACAATGTTCAGGAAGTAAACATTGCGGTCGACGGACGGGAGGGGGCCCTTGAAATCTAAGCTGAGCCGCTCAAAGGGCCGTGTAGCTTTGATTAAGTGGGCTCTATCTGGGCGGTAGAACCGAGGCTTGCACTCAGCGCAAGTGCGGCAGTTCCTGGTCAGAGACCGAACTTCCTCAATCGAGTAGGGTAAGTTGCGGGACTTTATGAAGTGGAACAGCCGCGTGACCCCTGGGTGGCAGAGGTCGTTGTGGAGGGTCTGTAGCCGATCCCCGGTGGCGCTGGCACACATCCCTCGTGAGAGGGCGTCAGGGGATTCGTTAAGGGCCCCTGGCCGGTAAATGATGTCATACTCGAAGGTGGAGAGCTCGATCCGCCACCTAAGAATCTTATCATTTTTGATCTTCCCCCTCTGTTTATTATTGAACATAAACGCTACTGACCGCTGGTCGGTAAGTAGGGTGAAGCGTTTGCCGGCTAGGTAGTGGCGCCAGTGGCGCACTGCCTCCACGATGGCTTGGGCCTCCTTTTCCACGGAGGAGTGTCTGATCTCGGGCCCTTGGAGGGTCCTCGAGAAGAAAGCTACGGGCCGCCCTGCCTGGTTGAGGGTGGCCGCCAAGGCAAAGTCAGACGCATCACTTTCCACTTGAAATGGAGTGTTCTCGTCCACTGCCTGTAGCGTGGCCCGCTCAATATCCTGCTTAATGCTTTTGAAGGCGGCGTGGGCCTCAGCAGAAAGCGGAAAAGAGGATGCTTTCAAGAGGGGGCGGGCTTTGTCGGAGTAGTTGGGGACCCATTGGGAATAATAAGAAAATAACCCCAGGCACCTTTTCAGGGCTTTGGGAGTGTTGGGCAGGGGCAGCTCCCGTAGGGGGCGCAATCGGTCGGGGTCTGGTCCGATTTCCCCATTCTCCACCACGCTGCCTAGTATGCAGAGGCGCGTGGTGTTGAAAACGCACTTGTCCTCGTTGTAGGTGAGGTTGAGTTTTTGTGCGGTTTTCAGGAACCTCTCGAGGTTCAAGTCGTGATCCTGCTGGTTGTGACCGCAGATGGTGACGTTGTCGAGGTAGGGGAAGGTTGCCTGCAAGCGGTGGTCATCGACCATGCGGTCCATCTCCCTCTGGAAGACCGAGACCCCATTCGTCACCCCAAAGGGGACTCTGAGGAATTGGTAGAGGCGTCCGTTCGCCTCGAAGGCGGTGTACGGGCGGTCCTCTGGTCTGATAGGGAGCTGGTGGTACGCTGACTTGAGGTCGATGGTGGAGAACACCCGGTATTGGGCGATTTGGTTCACCATTTCTGATATGCGGGGTAGCGGGTAGGCGTCTAGTTGGGTGTACCTGTTGATCGTTTGGCTATAGTCGATCACCATCCGTTTCTTCTCGCTACCCCTTACCACTACCACTTGGGCGCGCCACGGGCTGTTGCTGCGTTCAATAATGCGCTCTTTCAGGAGCCTGTCTACCTCGGTCGCGATAAACCGCCTGTCCTCCCAGCTGTACCTCCTGCTTTTGGTCGCTATTGGCCGGCAGTTAGGGGTAAGGTTCGCGAATAGCGAAGGCGGCTTTACCTTCAGGGTAGCCAGACCGCACACTGTGAGGGGCGGCTGGGACCCACCGTACTTGAGCGTGATGCTTTGGTGGTTGCACTGGAAATCCAGGCCCAAGATCGCGCTCGCACATAGATTCTTCATGATTAATACTTTAAAATTATCGTATACAGTTCCGTTAACGGACAATTGTACCGTGCAGTAACCCATGATGGTCGATGTCTGGGTTTTATCAGCCATAGAGATGGTACCCCGAGTAGGGACCACCTTTAGGGAGAGTTGTTGTGCCAGTTCAGGGTGGATAAAACTCTCCGTGCTTCCACTGTCAATTAAACATTTAACCCCGCACCCGTTTACCTCGATGTCCACCATTGATTTGGATAGCGGGTGCGGCCTGGTCTGGTCCACTGTGACCGATGCCATTGTAGGGCCCTGATCGAGACAAGATGGCGTCCACACTGTCTGCTCATAAGATGGCAGACCCCACGAGGTCGGGCAAGATGGCGTCCAAGATGGCCGCTCCCACAGCGCACACGCGGCGGTGGTGGGTTTTCCGGCGGGGTTCCCTCTGCACACCTTCCCGAAGTGCCCCTTCTTACCGCACTTAAAGCAGGTGGTGCCTTTCGCCGGGCACAGGTTTCTGGTGTGCTTCGGCTGCCCGCAGAAGTAGCAGTTGGGTCCCCGACGCGTCGCGGCTGTCGTAGGGCTTCTAGGGGGAGAGCGGGGCCCCGACGGTGTTGGGCTGCCGGGCGGGGAAGATGCCTTCCAAGATGGCGGTGCCCTTGGTGTGCACGTGGCAGCGTGGACGGCGCGGGCTGAAGAGTAGGCGTCCGAGTTTCTCTGGGCCACATCCAGGGATCGCGCTGTGTCCGCAGCCTGTTTCAGGTCCAATTCCGTTTTTTCCAGCAGTCTCTGCCGGATGTAAGTGGAGCTGAGGCCTGTGATAAAAGCATCGCGAACAAGCTCGTCAGTGTACACTGCGGCTTTTACATCTTGGCACTTGCAGTCTTTGCCAAGCGTTTTCAGGGTGCCTAGGAACTCCTCCACCGATTCCCCAGGTCGCTGTGTGCGAGTAGCGAGCAGATGCCTAGCATACACCTCATTCGTAGGCTGCTGGTAATGCGCCTTTAAGATGTCGCAGGCGGCCGGGTACGTGTCGGTGTCTTGGATGAGAGGGTAAACCCGGTGGCTTACCCAATTCCGCAGAATTCCGAGTTTCATACTCGCAGCGTCCGTAGCGCCTTTGACGGCTGCGGAATTGTCCAGGAAGAATTCCATACACATAAACCAGTGTCCGAAGCGTGCCGATGCGTCCGAAGCATGCTGGTCCAAATCCAAACGTTCGGGTTTCAAGAGTTGATCCATTGTGTTGAAAATTAAGTCAATAAAATTGATGTGCCTCAATAAATCCGAGACTCGATGTTAGTGAAACAAAACAAGGCTTTTATTGACTTAGAAGGTAACACACAGGAGAGAGGTATCTTCCATCCAGAGCTCTGCCGTACTGGATGTGCTGCAGGCTGGGCCAGCTTACATAGGGGCCAGGTATGGGCGGAGCCCTACACATAGTACAATACAATGGTGAGGAAACAGAACAGAGGTAAGGGAAATGAAACTGAAACCAACCACAGTCACAGGCAGTGATGAATGGAATATTTCATCACACCCATCATCTGCCATTAAGACGAGCACCTAGATGGGATAGCCCAAAAAGGCGGGCAACCAGACAAAGAAAGGTGACTAAAAAGACATCACTGCAACTACACAGACCAGAGTGAACTTTTGGGATATAGAGAAAGCAGCTTTGCCATATCTCTCTCTCTCTCTCGCTTGCTCGAAACCACCACAAGCGACAAGAGCCTCGCCTTCCTCTTCGACTGTAGGCACGAACCTCGAAACTGGGACTTGGATACTGCCTCGGCAATACGGAGCCAGGAGACACGCTCTATATGGGGAAAGCAACGAGCAAGAAAACGGACAATGGGGGTGAGCATTGTCCAAGCCCACACATCCTTCAGACCACCGGTACTGTGTGAGGGGGCGTTGTGTGTCCCAACCAATCCAGAGGGGTTTAGTGGGGAGGTTCTGTGTGTATTTTATACTCTGTATGCAACGCAGTGTGATTTTAGGCATCTTAATACGAGACAGGGGCCTATTCGACGGGCCAAGCTGTATTGTTGTACTGTTTGTTTTATGCCACCAGGCATTTTACGTACTGGAGGCGGGTGTGTGTGTCAACCTTATTAAACACCGTACTGTAGCGGTACCACCGAGTGGCCCTTACTTACCGGACATAATTCCCTTCAACGCGATGACGCGGGCGAACGCGATGACGCGGGTGAACGCGATGACGCGGGTTAACGCGATGATGTCACGTTGCACATCACGTGACCGTCCCAAGCGCGGGCAAACGCGATGACGTCATCACGCAAGTCACGCGACTACCCAAGCGCGGGAAGATCGCGATGACGTCATCACACAAGCCATGGGACTGCCTACTCAGTCCTCGTGGCGTCTCCGTCCGGATAAGACCTACTGCATGGCTCTCCTGTACCGATCTCGGCAACCTGCTTGTATTCATCTGTTCCTGCATTAAAGAACTATTTGATTGTTCTCCTGGAGTCGAACTCGATTATTAAGTAGGAATTCGTCCAATACCTACATCGGTGACCACAAATACCTACAATTGGTGACCCCGTCTCCGTGAACGTTTTTCACGGAGGAAGCACACAGCCTGAACCCCATCTCTGTGAACGTTTTCACAGAAGAACGGCACGACGAACAACAACCGACGGACACCAATTCCTACAATTGGTGACCTACGACGTGAGGGCGGGAGCTCATCAATACCTACATTGGTGACCCCGTTTTTCATGAACGTCTTTCACGAAAGAAGCACGCCTGGAAGCTACAGCCATTTCACTCAGCTACCGCAACACTGGGAGCAACAACCGCCCTCGTGCTTTATCCTGGTAGAAGCCCCGTTCGCCTTGTGCAACATCGATACGACCACGTACCTGGATACGGTCTCCATTTTCGACAGCTCTACCGACTTTCGGAGCGTCAGCCTTTTCAACAACCCCATGGCAGAACAGCAAGTATAACACCCTCACAGCGCGGGTACAGCACGTTTACGGGCTCACAGGATTGGAGCGCGCCCCGGCGGAGAGGCCACAAGGACTTGGTCCTCGCAAAACACCCCTCGCAACTCACGAGGACTCGCCCCTCGCAATCCACGAGGATTCGCCCCTCGCAACCCAAGATGCCACGAGGACTTGCCCCTCGCAAATCACGAGGACCCATCCCCCGCCGACGCTGCACCAGCCCGTCAGCCTGCTGGTCTGTCTTTTCTACCACGCTTTTCGGCGCGATGGCAAAGCGTTGCCGCCCTCCCGGCAGCTTTTCCCCCTACCGCAATCAACAACAACTAGAAGCGTTGCCACCCTCTCTACAGTTTTCCCCTCAACAAAAGCAAACATCTACTGACGCTGCGACCATCAAAGACGGGTCCAACGGGCATCCCGCGGCCATGATCGGCCACGCGAAAATTGCTGTCATCACCGATCACTGATCAACGCAGCAACGGTTCACTCTCTTCTGCGTTACTGTAGTAGCACTACGGCACGCACTGTTCCGTGTGTTCCCGACTGCCGGAGAGTTTGCTCGCCTATCGGCGAGTTCACCGACCTGCCCAAATCCACATTTTTTTCCTCCTGGATCACCCGTTCGGCGTTCCTGCAGATTTCGTCAGACTGGGGACCTTTTCCCAACAATGACAGAGCCATGGTCCGCGTCTGCCCAACCTGCCAGTCGCTATGACGCGGCCAGCTGTTTCACCCCGGCGCCCGCTTCGAACCATGGGCTACAGAGGTCACATGCTTCCATGGTCCTTCACATGGCTGAATACGTTTTATTCGCCATGACACCATGGTCCTTCGCAAGGCTGGATACGTTTTATCCGCCACGACGCATGCAAGGATCCGCTCACGACCAGCACATATTTGGACCTCACCCGCCACGTCGAGACAGCACGACCGCCGAGACCACCGACCACCCATCGTTGTTACGCCAACCCAAGTATGACCGCCCGCCAGACCATCAGCCACCCAGCAGTCTCCGTCTCGAGACTACAGGAGTCGTTCGGACAGGCTCGTCAGACCATCTCATCATTTGACGCTAACCGTTAAAGCGAATTCTGGGGGGGCGCATGTAGCGGTACCACCGAGTGTCCCTTACTTACCGGACATAATTCCCTTCCACACGATGACGCGGGCGAACGCGATGACGCGGGTGAACGCGATGACGCGGGCGAACGCGATGACGCGGGTTAACGTGATGATGTCACGTCGCACATCATGTGACCGTCCCAAGCGCGGGCAAATGCGATGACGTCATCACGCAAGTCACGTGACTACCCAAGCGCGGGAAGAACGCGATGACATCATCACGCAATCCACGGGACTGCCTACTCAGTCCTCGTGGCGTCTCCGTCCGGATAAGACCTACTGCATGGCTCTCCTGTACCAATCTCGGCAACCTGCTTGTATTCATCTGTTCCTGCATTAAAGAACGACTTGATTGTTCTCCAGGAGTCGAACTCGATTATTAAGTAGGAATTTGTCCAATCCCTACATCGGTGACCACGAATACCTACAGTACGGTTGAGTCTGAAAAGCTGGTCTGTGTTTCCAATCCTGTTCACCGTAATTCCTGTCATATAGAACTGAGTAGGAGAGGTGATTCGAACCACTTAAGCAAACCACCTACACTGAAGTCAAGCTAATGGGGCCTATAGTTCGCTGGTACTGCCTTGTCACCCTTTTTAATAAAAGAAGCAGTACCTGGGTGTGAAATTGGATCTAATTGCGCCATTTTCCAAGTGGAAAATGGGTGCAAATATGTCCAATTTAGGGGACCATCCTCCTGTGCCGGACCAGCTTCGGAAACACGTCCAACACCATATTGGTTCAGGTGCAGGAGAAGCTTCCCCTGGTGGCTGTCTAAAACAGGCGGACATGAATCAGTCATTCATGAAAGAAAGACTTATCAAATAATACTGAGCAGCCTACGGGTGGCGCTGTCCAGGGAGAGTATAAATACTCGGGCACGGGCCCAGCTTGTGCAGGACATTCTTAACAGGAACTAGTGACGGACACAACTAAACCTCCATGTTGTAAAACAGTTGATTAAAGCTTTGTTTAATGCTTAGACCCAAGTGCCTAGTAGTTTTCTTACATCAAAGGCATTAGGCTTTTTGAACATGCTAATAAAGGGCCTAATGCCTGTTTTAGGATCCAACGGGAAATTGGTTTGCCCTGAACTCAGCAAACAGCGCGCGCCCGCTGCGAGGCCAGCAGACCAATTTGCCGTGCTCATGCCATCGGATTCTTTAGGCACGTGCAGCAAATTGGGGCCTGCACGGCACCTGGATCATAATTCCCAGGCCCCTGTCTCAAGCGAGCTGGTAAAGATACGGGCAAAGCACAGGACCCATTTCTTTAAGGACCCTTGGGTAGATGTCATCTGAGTCAACATCCTGGTCAATTCTGAGGTTCCTTACTCTATCTAGGATGGTATCCTCATCTATTTTAATAATTTCAATTTTATTATTCGCAATGCAACATAAAAACATAGAAACATAGAAGATAGGAGCAGGAGTAGGCCATTCGGCCCCTCGAGCCTGCTCCGCCATTCAATGAGATCATGGCTGATCATCCAAATTCAGTAACCTGTCCCTGCCTTCTCCCCATATCCCTTGATCCCTTTAGCCTTAAGAAATATATCTAACTCCTTCTTGAATATATTTAACTAGCTGGAGTGCCCGGCGGTGCCGAGGGTTTTTTGAGGGCATGTTGTTATGAAAAAAGTAGAAATAATCTTATATATAAATGAGTTTGTCTGTCTGTCTGTCTGTCTGTGTGGGAAGGAGAGAGAGCGAGCGAGAGGGAAAGAGAGAGAGAGAGACTGTGGGGGGAGAGAGGCCCGGGGATCGAGAGAGAGACTGGGGGGAGAAGAGAGAGATGGGGGGAGAGAGAGACTGGGGGGGAGAGAGTGACTGGGGGGGAGTCTATTCTTGAAACTTATTGAAAGTGGTGTAGGGGGAAAAACATATGTAATTAAATCAATGTATACAAACAATAAATGTGCAGTTAAAATTGGAGTCAAACAAACAAAATACTTCCCACAGGTGCGTGGTGTGACGCAGGGCTCGCCCATCTCACCGACACTCTTTAATATTTACATAAATGAATTGGCAAAACTACTTGAACAATCTACAGCACCCGGCCTCACCCTATATGAATCCAAGGTTAAATTCCTCCTCTATGCAGATGACCTGGTTCTGCTGTCACCAACTAAGGAGGGTCTACAGCAGAAACTGGATCTGCTAGAGTCATTCTGTCAGACCTGGGTCCTGATAATAAACCCCCAAAAAACCAAAGTCCTTGTGTTCCAGCAAAGATCCAGACATCAGGGACCCAGAATAAATTTCACACTAGGAACAACTAAAATTGAGCAAACCACTAACTACACATACTTGGGCTTAAAAATCAGTTCTACAGGAAATTTTCATCTGGCTGTGAATGAACTGAAAGAGAAAGCAAGAAGGGCTTTCTATGCCATTAAAAAATCAATCCAAATAGAAATCCCAATTAGCATTTGGCTCAAAATTTTTAAATCAGTAATTGAACCAATTGCACTCTATGGCAGTGAGGTGTGGGGACCGCTAACACAACAAGAATTTGCAAAATGGAACAAACACCCAATTGAGATCCTACATGCAGAATTCTGTAAAAGTATCCTCCGAACTCAAAGGAAAACCGTAAACAATGCATGCAGGGCAGAACTAGGCCAATATCCATTAATAATTACTATCCAAAAAAGAGCCACCAAATTTTGGAAACACCTAAAAATGAGCAACCCCCACTGCTATCATTACGAAGCCCTGAAATGCCAAGAGAGGATCATAAAGAAGAATACCCTCAATCAACTAGTCCTGGGACTCAGTGAAGTAACTACTAACACTACTAACAATAACCAGTCCCAGGACAGTGACATCGTAGCACAGAGAATTCGACCCAACACAATTGTCACGAAGCAAAAGGAAAAATATCTGTCATATTGGGCAGAAACAACAAAAACCCAAAACAAACTCAATTGCTACTTGGCCCTAAACAGACAATACGACATGGCTGAATACCTGACCATGGTAAAGGATAGCAAACTGAGAAAAACCTTGACAATGTACAGACTTAGTGAACATAGCCTGGCCATCGAAAAAGGCAGACACAGGCAGACCCAGCTGCCAAGAGAGGACAGGATATGCTCTCACTGCAGTCAGGGAGTGGTGGAGACAGAGATGCACTTCCTCACAGCTTGTGGAAAATATCAGGGCATAAGGGAGAATTTCTACCCAAAGTTCACAAAAATATGCCCTGAATTCAGAAATTTGAATGATGACCAAAAACTCCCATACCTACTAGGGGAACAGAGAAATTGTGTAACCCTAGCGGCACACTATGTTACAGCTTGCCATAAACAGAGGGACAACCATTAAATCTAAGAAAAGAGTATATACAAATTATATGAATGTATATTTATACACTCAGGGATATATCTGTTTATACACTGTATGGATAGATCCGCGTTTATGTGTTCAACCATAAATGTTTTTCGATGCTTTGGCAACATAAGATGTACCTTGTCATGCCAATAAAGTGATTTGAATTCGAATTTGAATTTGAGTGACTGGGGGGGAGAGAGCGACTGGAGGGGAGAGAGAGAGAGACTGGGGGGGGAGAGAGAGGGAGACTGGGGGGGGAGAGAGAGACTGGGGGGAGGAGAGAGAGAGAGAGACTGGGGGGGAGAGAGAGAGAGACTGGGGGGGAGAGAGAGAGAGAGACTGGGGAGAGAGAGAGAGAGACTGGGGGAAGAGAGAGAGAGAGACTGGGGGGAGAGAGAGAGTGAGACTGGGGGGAGAAAGAGAGAGAGACACAGGGGGGAGAGAGAGAGAGACGGGGGGAGAGAGAGAGAGAGAGACTGGGGGGAGAGAGAGAGAGAGAGAGAGACTGGGGGGAAGAGAGAGAGAGAGAGACGGGGGGAAGAGAGAGAGAGATGGGGGAAGAGAGAGAGAGAGACGGGGGAGTGAGAGAGAGAGAGACTGGGGGGAAGAGAGAGAGACTGGGGGGGGAGAGAGAGAGAGAGACTGGGGGGAGAAGAGAGAGACGGGGGAAGAGAGAGAGAGAGAGAGAGAGAGAGACTGGGGGTAGAAGAGAGAGACGGGGGGAAGAGAGAGAGAGACTGCTGGATTTAGTTCGGGATTAGCCTGGAGAGGAGGGGGGGAAGGAACGCCTCAGGCCTGGCCCGATGGACCCCTGCGAAGGAAGGAAGGAAGAAGGCAAGCTCTCCCTCCCTCTCCCACCCCCTCACTCTTTCCCTCCCTCACCCTCTCTCTCTCCCTCCCCCTCTCTCTCCTTGCCCCTCTCTCTCTCCCTGCTCCTGTCTTTCCCCCTCCCTCCCCGCTCTCTCTCCCTCCCTCCCTCCCCCTCTCCCTCTCTCTCCCTCTCCCCCTCTCCTCTCCCTGCCTCTCTCCCTCCCTCCCCCTGTCTCTCCCTGCTTGCCTCTCTGTCCCTCCCTCCCCTCTCCCTCCTTAGCGCCTCAGGCCTGGACACTGAGCCGAGCCCCGGGACCGGGCCAAGGTGGGGAAAGGCCGAGTCCCCGGCCCGCGGCCGCAAATGGAGCCGAGCCCCGGGACCGGGCCGAGGTGGGGAAAGCCCGAGTCCCCGGCCGCAAACGGAGCCGAGTCCCGGGTCCGGGCCGAGGGGGGGAAAGCCCGAGTCCCCGGCCGCAAACGGAGCCAAGGACCGGGCCGAGGGGGGGGAAAGCCCGAGTCCCCGGCTGGGGCCTCCAGCTCCACAAGGTGGGGAGACCTTCCCTGGAAGACAACTGAGCTCCTTCATACTTGAAATGGATCACTTCATTTCTAACTGTTCCTAAATACTATTTAAAACTGAATTAATTTGTTCTTTTCCTTAGTTCCCTGTATTAAAGTTCAGGTTTTTAAGCACCCCATAGCTAAGAAGACAACTGCACTACATGATCTGGCATTAAGCCATATAGAACAGGAAGGTGGCAGCTGTTAAAATGTGAATAAAAGTAAAAGCTGAGGTAAAGATGACCGAATTAACGGCAGTTTGAAAGATGAGGCCCCGCCCACACACGCCATGAAACGCCCCCCCGTGACGCAGCGTGCTCCCCCCATAGGATTGGTCAACCTTCACGTCACTCAATGCTAATGAGTGGATTTCCCTCGTATGATTGGCCAACCACTAATGAGCGGAATTTTGAACGTTTTTTGTCTACTGTCCGAACAATTTTTGTCTGACCAAAAAGTAAATATGCCTATGACACCCTCCTAATCATAACCTTTCTTTTGATATAACATATGTGTAGGTACGCTCTGTAACTTTTGAGTGATGCCCGGACATACACACAGACACGCAGACAGACAGATCGATCCTTTTATATATACTAGCTGGAGTGCCCGGCGGTGCCGAGGGAAATGAAGAAACCTGTGCAATGTTTATAAAACTGTTTATGAAACTGTTGGGATTGTCTGTGTGGGAAGGAGAGAGAGAGAGGGAAAGAGAGAGGGGAAGGAGAGAGAGAGAAAGGGGGAAGGAGAGAGAGAGAAGGAGAAGGAGAGAGAGGGGGTAAGGAGAGAGAGAGAGAGAGAGAGAGTGGGAAGGAGAGAGAGAGAGACTGGGGGGAGAAGAGAGAGACTGGGGGGAGAGAAAGAGAGAGACTGGGGGGGGAGAGAGTGAGAGAGATTGGGGGAGAGAGAGAGAGAGAGATGGGGGAGAGAGTGAGAGAGATTGGGGGGAGAGAGAGAGAGAGATTGGGGGAGAGAGAGAGAGAGACTTGGGGGAGAGAGAGAGAGAGACTGGGGGGAGAGAGAGAGAGAGACTGGGGGGGAGAGAGAGAGACTGGGGGGAGAGAGAGAGAGAGACTGGGGGGGAGAGAGAGAGAGAGACTGGGGGGAGAGAGAGAGAGAGAGAGACGGGGGAAGAGAGAGATGGGGGAGCGAGAGAGAGAGACTGGTGGGAAGACAGAGAGAGGGAGACTGGGGGGGAGAGAGAGAGAGAGAGAGACTGGGGGGAGAAGAGAGAGACTGGGGGGAGAAGAGAGAGACGGGGGAGAGAGAGAGAGACTGGGGGGAAGAGAGAGAGAGAGACTGGGGGGAGAGAGAGAGGGAGAGAGACTGGGGGGAGAAGAGAGAGACGGGGGAGAGAGAGAGAGAGACTGGGGGAAGAGAGAGAGAGAGACTGGGGGAGAAGAGAGAGACGGGGAGAGAGAGACTGGGGGGGAGAGAGAGACTGGGGGGGAGAGAGAGACTGGGGGGGAGAGAGAGAGAGAGAGACTGGGGGGGAGAGAGAGAGAGAGAGAGACTGGTGGATTTAGTTCGGGATTAGCCTGGAGGAAGAAGGCGAGCTCTCCCTCCCTCTCCCACCCCTTCACTCTTTCCCTCCCTCCCCCTCTCTCTCTCCCTGGCCTCTCTCTCCCTGCCCCTCTCTCTCTCCCCCTCCTTCCCCGCTCTCTCTCCCCCCTCCCTCCCTGCTCTCTCCCTCCCTCTCTCTCCCTCTCCCCCTCTCTCCCTCTCCCCCTCTCCTCTCCCTCTCCCTCCCCGCTCTCTCTCCCTCCCTCTCTCCCTCTCTCTCCCTCTCCTCTCTCTCCCTCTCTCCCTCCTTCCCCCTCTCTCCTCTACCTCCCTCCCT
The DNA here is from genome assembly GCF_052327205.1 of Somniosus microcephalus. Lineage (NCBI taxonomy): Eukaryota > Metazoa > Chordata > Chondrichthyes > Squaliformes > Somniosidae > Somniosus > Somniosus microcephalus. The sequence goes on from NC_141006.1 coordinate 72,782,122, forward strand.
CCCTCCCCCTGTCTCTCCCTCCTTTCCTCTCTCTCCCTCCCTCCCCTCTCCCTCCCTAGCGCCTCAGGCCCAGCCCGACTCACCTGAGCTGAGCTCCCGCTGATGAGCTGCCGCTGCGGGCCGCCGCCCCGGAGACACCATGGGCAGCGTAGCGCCTCAGGTCCGGCCGGAGTCACCCGAGCTGAGTTCGCGCTGCGGCCCGCCGCCCCGGAGACACCGTGGGCGGCGTAGCGCCTGAGGCCCGGCCTGAGTCACCCGAGCTGAGCTCCCGCTCCCTCTGACCCAAAGAGCTCGGCAGTGACATCCTGCAGAGCGGAGAGGCCCGGGTGACAGGAGAGAGGGGAGAAAGCGAAGAGAAGGAGGAGGCCAGCCTTTACCAAGATGGCAGCGATGGCGGGCTGCTGGTTTGGAATCGGGCCCAGCAGGATGGGCGGTGCCTAGCTCGGGCGTGGCTGGTGAGGAGAGGCCGAGGCTTCGAGGCCTGAGGCCTGCAGGCAGCTCATCCACCGTGGATGCAAACAACCCACGAGCGGAGAGGCCGGGGTGACAGGAGAGAGGGGAGAAAGCGGAGAGAAGGAGGAGGGTGAGGGTGGGACTGGGGCCCATGGTCGGACAGAGGCAGAGTTGCTCCATCACAAACAACAGAGGGTATTTAAGAATAATATTAATAAATTTAATTAATTACATAGAATTACACAGGTGATGTGTTGCTGCTGCAATATGTGGGAGCTGGTGGACACCATTGATGCTCACGGTGATCACATTTGCAGTAAGTGTTGGCTGCT